>NC_057925.1:51425969-51730776 GCF_018873765.1 Telopea speciosissima
AGCTCCACTCCATTCAGTTTTTTTTTGTTTTGCTTTTCTTCAATTCTTCAATTTAATTATTTTTTATTCAACATTTCACCCTCATCGTTCTTCAAACAGATCATGGGTCTAAGTACCGGTACCGTGTTGTCCATATCGGACAATGTACCGGTTTTGTTAGTCACCGATACAGATACTATGCTAATACCGTATCGATAGCACGACACTAACAAGGGATAAAATGGTCAGAGAACTCATTTTTTAAGGAAATTCAAGGATAATTTTGCCAGATACAGCCGATCTAGGTCGATACCGTATCGGTATCATATTGATGTTGTAGGTTACCGATACTCGTCCGATACCGTGCACTGAAACATGGAACAGATCGACTCTCATAAAACATAGTAAAAAGTAAATTGAATAAAAAGAGGAAGAGAGAGAAGAAGTGGGGTGTTTTGAAGAGAGTCCATCTGTTCCATATTTTAGTGCATAGTATCGGAACGGGTATCAATAACCTGCAAAATTGATACGGTATCGGCCTGGATCAGCTGTATGTAGCAAAATTACTCCTGAATCTCCTTTAAAATGAGTTTTTTTTTACCATTATACCCCTTTTTCATACCGTGCTACTGATACGGTATCGGTGACTATCAAAACCGGTACATATCGTCCGATACGGGTGATACGATACCAACACTTAGAACTATGATCTATTCGAAGGAGAATGATGAGGATGAAATGTTGAATAAAAAATTAATTAAATAGAAAAATTGAAGAAAAAAAAAATCGAATTGAGTAAAAAACAGGAGAGAGAAGCGGGTGGGTGCTTTCATTTTTTACTATTTTAATGACAAAAATAGTAAAAAGTAGAAGATGAATAGTAGGTTAAATAGATTAGCAGGTTACTAGGTGAAAAAGAAGGGCAATCTGGGTATTTAAAAACATGAGGGTTGAAGGAGATGTAAAAATATAAAAATAGGGTAGTTTTAGAAAAAAAGTTTAAGGTAGGGTAATTTTAGTAAATATAGGTTAAGTGTAGGGTAATGATAGTAATTGCCCCTTTTTGGTTTTTTTTTTTTTGGTGTTTATTTGCTTTAGTGAACCTAAGAGGTGCACCTTACTTTTCTAGGACAATTACTATCACTCCTCTACACTTAACCTATATTTGTTAAAACTCCCCTACCTTAAACTTCTTTTCTGATACTCTCTTGCTTTTAAACTTTTACATCTCCTCCTCCCCTCATGTTTTTAAATACCTAGATTGCCCTTCCTTTTCGCCTTGTAAGCTGCTAATCTATTTATCCATTTTTACTTTTTAGTGAGTGACTCACAAGTATTATTTCTATAATTACAAAAATGTAAAGATATACTATACTCTTAAATCTTGATTGCATCAATTTTTTTAGTTTTTCACAAAAAAAAAAAATTCAATTTCTTTTATGTAGCATTACATAATGTGTGTGAGATTATGATTAGGTAACTTTATGCCATAGTTTTTATATATCTTCTATTAATATATATTCTGGTATTTTTAGAATATTTTCTATATTTAGTATATATTGTAATTTTGCTTGTATTCTGTTCCAATTTTCACAAAAGTATTCATATTTCATTTGTGTTTTATTTACAAATAAATTTATTTTTAATATTATTTTAATTAACATCATCTTTGTATTTCTAGTTTCTATCTATTTTAAAAAAACATTTTACACATGTATTGTACATTTTTATGTATTTTATCCAATATTTCACTTAAAAATTAAATTTACAATTTTTTTTCGTTGTGATTTCTTACAATCGTTATGATTTTTATTATTTTTGGACTGATTCCTTCCCAATCCCAAATAAAACAAAAAATTTGTACTTTTTGGACCGATCCGGTCTGATCCAAGGCGATTCAAGTTAGTATCAGATTGATATTCGCGGAGTTCGATCCCGTGTTCGATACCGATTCCTAAAACAAGTGTCAACAGATGTAATCTTTAGTTAAAAACGACAAAGGGTCTGAATCTCATGTAGACCTGAGCTCTGGTTTGGGAGAAATTGAGGCTAGAAGAAGAGTGTCAAATTTGATATAAAAAAAAACAAATATAAATGACTTATAGGGCATAAGATGGGGCAATCCAAGTCATAAAAACCTGGTCCACCGACCGTTGTCGTTCTTTGGGCCTGTTTCACTATTAGATCAGCGACCATTGATACTGATACAAATCAAACAATTCCTTCACTCCTCAACCATCCCCACAACCATGATCGATGGTGTCGGCAAATCCTTGTTACACATCTTCTAGAACTAGCTTTTTTATTTATAATCTGGGTTAGCTTGAGGCTTGGGTGAGGGCCTGATTTGGTTTGGGTCCTACTCCAGGTCTAGGTCTGGACTAGGTCTGAATCTGGGTAAGGTCTATTCATGAATTTCTTTGAAACACACATAGGCTACATTTGGTTGCAAGGGAAATTGAAGGGAAGGGAAGTGAAAATTTTCAAACTTAATAAAGAAACTTTTGTAATCATTACCGCATGTCATTCCCCTTGCAACCCAAGTTACATGATTCAAAATTTATTTGAAAGCTTTTTTCGAGTATTTTTAAAAGTGATGAAAAGTAAAAACCATTTTTGTCAAAAAATTATTTGAGAAATACGTTCCACAGGGTAAGAAATGGAATGTTTTGTAAAATAACTAGCAAATTAGCCTTTTTTAACTTTCCATAAAAAAAAAAAAATTCCATAAAAAACTAGCCTTTTTAAACCATCTTTAAATATATTAATCATTAAATCATGAAGCCTAGACCAATTTCAAGGTTATTGATCCGATCAAACCTACAATGGTATTTTAGTCTATTTCTCTTAATGTCTTCATAATAATTCAAGGGAGAAAGAACGCTAATCGGTATACGCCTAGACACAGCTTGACGCAGAAAGACTGTTGCATCCCTGGATCTTTCCACCTTTCCAAGAGGTATGGTAGTCTTTTCGCATTGAGTTGTGTTTGGGCATAGGTATACACCCATATAAAGCACCGAACATTCCTTTTCCCAATTAAATACACATGAATTCTACCAAAAAAAAATAAAATAAAAATGAGACGTGTCATGCATTTGGTCGTCCTCGTCCATGAGAAAAATACGTGGGTTTTTTTTTTTTTTGGTAAAGAAAAAATGTCCAATAACTAGGGTCAGAACGGCTCGGATTCGCTCGGACTCACTATTATGCGAATCCAAATCCGTTTAACGAATGCAATATCCGAATTCGATCCGATATCCGACGGACATTTAAAAGGTATTATCGTATCCGAATCCGAGAGTTTATCGGATATCCGGATACTATCCGATCCGATAAACTCTCCGATTGGTGAACATTACACTTATGGATTTCCAACTCCGATTACTGATTTTCGACTTCGATTACCGATTTCTGACTTCGATTACCTGTTTTATTAAATTGCTGCCTATTCTTAGAAAGGTGTTGTTTTGTTCTTTAATGGATATATCCGTTTTCCTCCTTTACTCAAACAGAGATTTGAGGGCCACTGAAGAAACTCAAGGTAGGAGTAGAGAGGACTGAGGAGCCAAAATACTTGGATTCTCTATCTACAATTAAGGAAACTAATTAAAACACAGAAAGAAAAATAAATTAAGAACAGAAACAAAACCAAAAATAGAATCCTTCAAATAATTATTTGTACATATTGATACAGAAGCATTTCATAGAGAGAGAAAGAAAAATCACAACAAGAATAAATTCTAAATAGAATCAAACAATATAATGCCATTACAGGCTTACAGTGAGAGTACTTTTGATTTTTTTTTGTTTTTTGATCTGTATATATTAGCACTAGAAGATTAAATTAGAGGGTAGAGACGGAATAGGATCTCTGGAAGGAAGAACCAATAAGAGGTTCCTGTTGGTCAGTGGCTTCAGAGAGAGAGAGAGAGAGAAAGAGACAGAACTAGAAAAGTTGCAGGTAAAGAAGAGGCAGCTTGATTGAGCCAATAATGCTGCAGCATCTGTGGGTCTAGAATAGGAAAAATAAATACGTGATTGATATAATCTTCCACCGCAATGCAAGGTGAGGAGTTCAAATAATTCTGTTGTAGTCTCTAAAAGTCTAGGGCTGCAGGATGCGTTCTGAGAATATAATAACAGTGAAATTTATCATCTAAGAATATGCATTATCAAACTAGAATGCATACCATTCGCAGCCCAAGTGTTCTGCTGTAAGCCTGTAACAACGAATTCAAACAAACAAAAACACTCAACGTTCATAGCAAAACACTCCTCCCTTCTACTCTTATTCCCATCCAATTCCTTGACCCCAAAACAGATAATTTCTTCAATTTTCATTGAAAATCACCCCCACCCATTTGACTTAACAAAAACCCACTGTCGATTCCCAACGAAAATGCTCCCCACCCCTTTTTTTCCCTCTGAAACTTCGATCAATCCCTTCTACAGTTCGACCAGTGAAAAGAAAAAAAGAGGAAAAAGAGCAAAGAGAAGAGAGCGAGAGACAGAACCAAGAGAAAGATATGGAAGAAGAAGAACAACCGGATACCTACTTAGTCCAGAGTGAGAGTCGAGAGAGTTGTGCGAGTGCCGTTGTCGATGCCGCTAAGAGTCAAGAATCGAGAGTAAGTGACCTTGAAGCTTGAGGGTTGAGTGCAGAGTACCGGCGCGGCTGAGAGCTTGAAACTCTGAGACTTGAGAATCGAGAGTGAAAGAGGGAGGAAGAGCCGAAGAGATTCAAGAGAATAGGGATTCTGGGATTTCTCGATTAGGTTAAGAGTTAGGATGATATTGATATTACAAAAATAACCTTGAGCCCTAGTATTAGGTTAAGAGTTATGGTGATATTACAAAAATAACCTTGTAAAAATACTAATAATAAGGGTAATATAGTAATATTAATATATTTTTATAAAAAATATTAAATAACCATAATTTATAATCGGATAACAAATTATCCGATTATTATCCGACTCCGAATAGAACTATCCGAGTCCGAATCCGATTAGCTTTCGAACGGATTCGAATATTTTTCAGAAATTAAAATTCCGGATTCGGAACCTCCTAAACGGATTCGAATTCGGATCGGATTCGAATTTTCGGCTATCCATTTACAACCCTATCAATAACCAATTAGGTTCGGTTAAACCTGAACTCATTTATTTGTATTTAAATAATGAGGAATAATTTTTCTCTCTCGATGTTGTTCCCTAAATCGATTTGTAAATTTCTTCAATTTCTTTCTTCATTCTCTCCAAAACTGTTCTTTCTCTAATATCCATCTGTCTCTGTATTTTCTTTTTCTGATTTCTTTATCCATCTATCTTCTATTAATGTAGTTTTTTGTTTTGGAGTAAGGAGATTTATATTAATGTAGTTATATCTGTGGACTTGTAGTTAGTTGTCCGGTTCCACTCCACTTCTTCCATTCTGGCTTTTCTTCTCTCTTATTTTCGTGGACCTTCCCCTCTTCAACCCTCTCCCCTTCATCTAAGACCTTTGACTTTGCAGTCACCAAGAAAACGGAGACAATATTCTCCTCGGGTATGCATAATCCATATTTTTTTCTGTTCCTTTTCTTCTGATTCCTCTACTGTTCTTTGTTTTCCGTTGACCCATTTGGTTTTCTGCTTGAATCGTTTTGAGATGAGACATAAGCTCAGTTTTGTGGGTCTTGATTTCTCTATCTGTTTATGATTCTGAATGTATTAATGTTTAGCTTTAATTTTTTGTGGATTTCTTGAAATGCGAATGTTCCAGCGTATTGTTCAGGATGATTCGTTTTCTACCACCACAAAAAAAAAGAAAAAGTTCAAAGGGTTTCACAGTGAAACCTCAAATCTTAAGCTGTTAGTCCTACCCAAACAGATAGGATTCAATTCCAGCCCGTAAGGTCTCCCGTCTCCCTAGCATGCTCCTGAGAATGGGACTCAATTCTTAAGGTCTCCCTAGCATGCTATTGGAAGTACATTTCTGCATTTCCACTCAATAATTAGATTTAATGTGCAAAGAGATGAAGTAAAGTTCTGGCACGAATTTGGAATCTGTAGGCATTTTTCGGGGATGGGATGATCAACCGGCCATTAAAGAAGGGATCTGAAAGAACCACAGTGCTTTTTCCGCCGGCGATGGTTGCGGTGATAGTTGCATCACAGAGAGGGAGGAGTTAAGAGAGGGGAGGGAATGTGTAACTAGGGTTAGGTTAGGGTTGGGTGGGTGAATCCGTTAACTCAAATATGACCTTTAGATTTAAAGGTGCCATGTGTCGGCAATCTAAGTGTTAAATGCAGCAAAATGAGGATGTCAGTAACTAGGGTTAAGTTAGGGTTGGGTGGGTGAATCCCATAATTCAAATATGACCTTTAGATTTAAAGGTGCCATGTGTCGGCAATCTAAGTGGTAAATGCAGCAAAATGAGGATGTCTGAGAAGTGAAGACTTGCATTTCAGCTTTCCTTCTGTTGTTGTTTTTTTCAGAGTTGTATCCTTCCATGGCCGAGAAAGCAACCTCTAAGCTCTAAGGTAAGATCTCAATTTGGGGCTTTGGGCAGGTAAACTTTTCTGCTCATTTTTTCTCCGAGCAGCTTGATGTGCTATTGTAGTCTGAGTCAGTGAGGAAATATACATTAAACAAATCAAATGATAAATAAGTAAAACTGATAAGTGATAATTCATGGTAGCTTTTTTTTTTTTT
Source organism: Telopea speciosissima (assembly GCF_018873765.1). NCBI lineage: Eukaryota > Viridiplantae > Streptophyta > Magnoliopsida > Proteales > Proteaceae > Telopea > Telopea speciosissima. The sequence continues at coordinate 51,432,648 of NC_057925.1, forward strand.
TTTCCCCGCTCTTAACTGGACAGCTTCCAATGAGTTTTTCTATATACAGTTTGTGGAGCTGTGAGGGCGGAGAATCCTGGGTTTTTTTGTGTTTTTTTTTTAGGGTTCTAATTGTTTCCATATTGAATGCATGGGCATCTTGGTTTTAGTTCTCTTTATTGCAATTTGTAAACAAATTTCTTTGTTTAGGTTGGATTAAGTTGGAATCCCTTACTTTTAGGGTTAATAAATCATGAAAGAGAATAATGGCTGCATTCCTTTTGGTTATGAGTGCATTTCTGTTAGATAATCCCAATGGTTGTGTGTGTGTTTGCCAATCTGGTTGTGTGATTTTTGTTGAATTTCATGATTTTTTGGTTATGGCTGCATTTTTGTTCATGATTATGGCTGCATTTATGTTGCTAATTTGTTAGTTTGATTTTAGGGATGTTAATTTGGTCATATAGCCATCTTAGATATATGACAGACTTAGTATGAGTGTTGTGCTCAGGTGTAGGGGAAGCTGCGGGTGGGGCAGAGTGTGTGAGTGTGTGCTCAGGTGTAGGGCAGCAAGGGGGTGGGAGGTGAGTGTGTGCTCAAGCGTAGGAGCAGTAAGGGTTGGAGTGAGTGTGTGCTCACGGTTACAGCAAGGGAAAGGGGAGTGTGTAGTGTTGTGTGTGCACAGCCGTCGAGTTTGTGTGCACTCAGGGAGTAGGGGAAGGGGTGGGGTGAGTGTGTGTTGTGTGCCCAAAGTGCAGAGGAAGGGGAGTGCGGTGTGTATGCTCTATGTGCAAGGGAAGGGGAGTATAGTGTGTGTGTGTGTGTGAGAGAGAGAGAGAGAGAGAGAGAGAGATAGAGAGAGAGAGAAGAGACTAGAGAGAGATAAAATGGAGAATAGACAATGACTTACAGTGGCCGGAAAGACTTGATGGAGAGAAGCTCAGGTGCAAATCCCAAGGATTGTGTGTTGGTGTTGAAGTCCAACGGTAAGAAATGATTTATGCTAGATTTTTTATGTTTTTGTGTAAAAAAGGAATTTCAGAGGTTTTAACTGTTAAAAAATGGGTAACGGTTGATATTATGGTACTTAGTGGGTGTGCTTTAAAATATAGGCAAACGTCAGGGGTGGCGTTGATAAATTTATTACTTTTCATATGTTCTCTATATTCTATATTGTTCTGGTTTCTTTACTATGCGATTAGTAAGTAGTATTGTTGGATTCTAATCAGGTTACAAATGTCAAATTTTCCCTTAAGTTTCTTGCTGAGGAGTTTTTTTCTTTTCCTTTTTGCCTGGTTTACCCAGATTTTCAAGCTACAACTAAGCAAAGGAGAACTGTGTTGGGGAGACTGAAGCGCTGCATTATGTGTGGAATCATAGCCAAATATGGGCTTGGGTGGCGTCGGGAAACGGTGAAATGGTCTGACAAGGAGCATTGGGGTATGTTCTCCAATACACTCTGTTTTAAAAATGATTTTATCATTTCAATTTTTATATTTGATTGGGTTGGTGTCAAAATTCTTAGATAGAAATAGCAAATATAAATCAAGACTTATCTATTTTGTTAGAATTTTTTTTTTGTAACCATTATGTTTACATTTAATAGTTGTAACCACTTTTTATGATAGAGTACTAGCCAATCGGCTAGGCAGAATAGGGGATTTAGGGTCAGCAAGTAACACTAATGTCCAAGCAGAATCTAGGGTCCAAACCTCTACTGAAAGTGGTTGGTTATGTACTAAATAAAATCCTTGAATGATAGGACTACTGATTATAATTCAGAATACCTGGTTTACCCAATTAGACAGAATATGGAGAAAGCCAACAACTCACAAACCAGTGGATGGAATGGTTTCCAAGTGTGGTCGAGTACCCCTTATATGATGCTGAATGTAGCCTCAAAATTTGGGCCACTTCCTATGGTCTGATGCTGAGATCTTGAATGACCTTGAAATTAGTAACTAATATCTAATTTAGAAGCTTAATGGAGAACTTCCAATCTGGCCATAGGTGGGCTCAAAACTGGATTGAATGGAGGTCTGGGGAGTCTTTGTTGATGCTCCAAATACCACTCTAATTGGTTGAGTGGTTAAAGAGATATACAGTCACCAAGTTGCAATAGTTTGGAGGGAGAAAACCCTAGTCGATGTGGCTGGTTTTCTTCCTATGAACAGCTTAGCTATCAATTTCAGCCACAATAGGGAGTTATTGACTGATTTCAGGAAGGTCTAACAACAGTTTCAGATAATCTCAGTTTGCACAGGATGCTAAATCAGAATATGTAAAGAGAAAGAGATCGATTGGAGAGGAAAATGAGGAAGAAGAAGGATAGAAGGAAGGGCCTCTCACCCATGGTTTCTCACCATACCTGCCTCTCACAGCAAAACCAGTTTAAGTTTTTTTTTTTTGTTAAAAAAAAACTCAAAATTGTGGGGGTATGTTCCCCTTAACTTTAAGATATAATGGAGTCAATTACAAAGTATTTCTCCATGCATGGGAGAATATTTATCAGCAAAAAAACTTCATAATAATAATATAACTCTACTTTCTAAAACTGAAATTAAAAACAACCTAATCTCGTAATACAAATTTACAACCAAACTAGAAATTAAAAATAGATATAAGATAAACTAACATAGCAAAACTAAAATAGGAACAAATTTGTCCATATCTTGTACATCACCCTAGTCCGTCTTCTTTAGCAGCATCTTCCTTATAACATCAAGCTCTTATGGACCCCACAAGAGCCTTTTAAAATCTTCTACTTAACAATTCCTCAATCCCACTCTACTTAACAATCCTCATGAACTGAATTTAGATCACAGTTCTTTTTTCTCTCTTAAACCACCAATCCTAGGTTGCACCAATTGGTGTAACGCCGGGTTTCAAAACCCTAGTTTAGGTTGCTTTGGTTGGTGGTGGTGGTGGGTGGTATGTAAAAGAAGATGATGATATGGGGAAGATGAGGGCATTTTAGTCTTTTCAAATTTTAGCAAATAGGTCAAGGCAATTAGGTCTTTTCAAATTTTAGAAAAGATAGAAGAAAGGGTAGTTTGGTCATTTTTTAGCATTTAATACTTGGTGTGGACCTAAATGGCATTAGGGGGGTAAAGTAGGGGTGGTATGTGGAATATTGAGCCGCTTAGGGGCGTACGAGGAATATTGGGTGCATTACAGGGGTGTACGTGTACTTTACTCTAATATCAATCAATACCCAAGTTTTGAAAAATATCTTCCTCCCCTACTTTATGAAGTTACTATCAATCGTACCCTAAATATGTAATGTTGTTATAAAAACCATGTGTAAAGACAAAGTTACCCTTTTTAATATCTATTGAAAGTGTATGTCTTTCTCTCTTGTTTATGAAAAGACTATATTACCCTTTTATGTAGAGTTAAAAGGATTCAGATCCTTTACCAAAAAAAAAAAAAAAGAATTCAGATCCTCTACTGTCGTGGTTTGTCCTGCCCTGAACTGTGGAGATGACACCTGTAAAGTTTACAATCCAACGGCTTTTTTTTAAAGTTTGAAAAGTTGGAGTTGAAAGTGGTTGAAATTGATCCAAACCAAGCCGATCCAGTCGGGTTTACCAATCTGATTTGGATTCAGATTGGTTTACACAGAAACAAAAGAAACTCCAACTTTTTCTTTTCTTTTCTTTCTGAAACCCCATCGTTTTCATCTTCCCATTGAACCCTAGAGCGAGAACTCTCTTCTACCACCTCTCAACCCTTTCGAACCCACCGCGATCAGCTTCCTCCTTTGAACCGAAAACTCTCTTATTTGTGCTGTGGCGAACCTTGAAAGGCTTGAAAGCTCCAAACTGATTTTATAGAAATCTCAAGCGTATCTTTGGGATTAACATCAAATCAAATCATAAAAATCTAACAAGAATGGAACAGAGAATGATCGTTTTTTGTATTATTTATCTTCCAACGGATGTTAAATCTAATTTAATCTAATCTAGACTATCATCCATTCTCCATTAAATGATCAATCACCCATAGGCGAAACAAAAGCGTTTCTTTAGCTTTTATGTTTTAGAAGAATCTTAACAAAGGAGTCCATATATAGAAACAACTCATCTTTCTCCAGAGGAGGAACTAGACCAAAGAGAGACAGCAAGTGAAGAACCCAATTCAAATATCCCTGTCTCTGTCCGTTTGGTTTATTGGTTTCCTTCCCTTTCTTTTTTAAAGTAATTTTGTTGGACCTTTGAATCTCTCTTATATTGGGTACTTCTCGTTGTTTTGAGGAAATTGCTAAATTCATAATATGGGTTTAAAAGATCTTCAAAGCAAGTTCAAGATAACTACATGTTTGTTGCTTTTATTTTATTTTTCCCTTCTTTTTTTTGGGGGGGGGGTGGTTCTTGATTGATGAGTTCCTCAAGAAACTTCTGATTGTGAAATCTCCATGTCTTCTGAGAACAAGTCACATGTAAACTAGAGCTAGGAATCAGTTTAACGGCCCATGAGTTCTCCATCGTGTATTTGATAAAAGTGTACCTTCCCCCTCAAAGTTTACTATATAGAGGGTTATTATTTATTAAACGGTTCATGCATTTGTACAGATGAATTAAGTATTCTCTTTTGACCCATTTCTTTGCATATGTTTTTGTTTTCCCTTCTTCTTCCTTGCATTGGTTTCTCACAGAAACTATGGAGAGAAGTAAAAGAAAGGGTTTACAGAAACATTCATGGATGAAACCCATCATACATGGGTACCATGTCATTGAGGATAGATAACTGAGAGGTGGATCATGGGTCTTCGATTTTGACTCTGTTTTGGTACAAAGAGAGCAGGTCCAGGATCAGGGTACTTGGATTCTAATGCTTGTAATCACAATTTGGAGCTTCCAAGCCGTTCAAATCTTTCCTAGATCTAGATCTGGGTTTTTGTTCCCGCCTTCAAGGTTGGCCAGAGCACTAAGAAAAGAGCTTTGGATGATCACGGTGGGTTCAAAAGGGTTGAGAGGTGGAAGAAGAGACTTCTCGCTCTAGAGTTCGCTGGGAAGATGGAAACGATGAAGTTTCAGAAAGAAAAGAAAAAGTTGAAGTTTCTTTTGTTTTTCTATAAACCGATCTGAATCCAAGTCGGTTTGGTAAACCCGTCATGGTGGGTTCAAAGGGTTGAGAGATGGAAGAAAAGAGTTATCGCTCCAGGTTCGCTGGGAAGATGAAAACAATGGAGTTTCAGAAAGAAAAGAAAAAGTTGGAGTTTCTTTTGTTTTTGTGTAAATCGATCAAAATCCAAATTGGTTTGATAAACCCAACCGAACCGGCTTGTTTGCAATGCATTCAGCCGATTCCAACTAAAACTTTTCAAACTTTTAATAAAGGCCATTGGATTGTAAATTTTACAAGTGTCATCTCCACAGTCCAGGGAAGGACGATGGGAGGACAAACCACGGTAGTAGAGGATCTGAATCCTTTTAAATCTACATAAAAGGGTAATATAGTCTTTTCATAAGCAAGAGAGAAAGATATATGCTTTCAATAGATATTAAAAAGGATAATTTTGTCTTTACACTTGATTTTTTTAACAACATTACATACTTAAGGGTACGGTTGATAGTAACTTTATAAAGTAGGGGAGGGGGAAGATATTTTTCAAAACTTAGGTATTGGATTGATATTAGGCAAACTAGAGGGGAGGGGGATGATATTTTCCCTTTAATATATCCAACGGTCATCAATAGGATGGATATTTTAATCCATCTCTCTCACACTTTGTCGTTTGAACTCCTAAACCTGACCCGACTTCATTCCTCAAAACCTCTCGTTTCTCATTCTCTTCCCCTTCTCTGCATCTTCTTCAAGGGATCCGGCGACATATGTGTGCTTTGTAAACCTAAAACCCTAACATATAAACAAGAAAAAGAGAAGAAGACCAAGGTTCAATAGCTAGAGCTTGGTACCTCCCAAGCCTTCAACAAGCTTATACACAACAGAAATCAGATCTTGAAAAGAACTGGATCCTCCCATCCCTCGATTCAACAAGCTTTTATACAACAAAAATTAGATCTTCAGAAGAAAATCATGCATTCTAGCGACAGCTCCGCCTAGATCTGACAAAAGGACCAAGAAGAAAACAAAATCTACAGACCCAAAATATACCTACACTTCACATAAACTACTTAAAACGAAATTTGAGAACTACACCGTACACACAGGAAAGGGAAATAAAAACAAAATCTCCGTTGAAAAGTTACAGGAAATTGGTGGGGGATAGGATAGGGGAAATGAAGTCTAACTTTTTCAACTTTTTACCCTTGTCCGGACAATTGGCCAATCCGATCTGAGATTACAAACCTTTCTCGCATCACACCCGTAGAAGTATATTAAATAACTATACTCCACAAAAAGAAAAATCTCTGAACAATGAGATTTTTTATTTTTGGGACACCCCCTCAACTATGGCTTGTTTCCATGTACACCCCCTCATCTTTAAAACCTTTCAAACACACCCCTTCATCTATTGAAAGTAAGTAAATTAGTCCATCAAACTAACTGCCGTTAGTTTTAAATGTTAATACTCATCCAACCAATTTTTTAGGACCAAATTGCCCAAATTAAAAGTTTGAAGACGCAAATACCCTCTATACTTTAATACACTAAAAATAAAAAAGACTAAACTACCCGAAATGGTCAACTGACTTAGAAGTTGGGCTATAAGATGATGATGGGTCTTCTTGTGTGGTGCACCGCCCGATGTGCCACGTAGGTGCACTGGGCAATGCATAGGACTTGAGAGGATAACAATCCCGAATGAGGGGACCTATAAGAAGAAGACCCATAAGAAGAAGAAGAAATGTGAAAATAAAGAAAGAAAAGAACTGAATTTAGATCACAGTTCTTTTTTCTCTCTTAAACCACCAATCCGACTCTTGACCTGTTTTTTTTACTTCAATGCCATGTTGAGCTTAAATCTTCTTTCTTTTTACTTCATAGTTTTGTTGCAAATTAAAACTGAATTTTGAACTACACAAAGCTCGAACTGAATTTAGATCACAGTTCTCTTTTGTAACTACAAAATATTACATCCCCTAGATGCGATCACATGTTTTAACGTCACCTACATTACAACATGTGGCACTCCACTCCCTACAGGACAAGTTTTTACTGATTGGACTTCTTCTCTTGTGCACTTGTCCGGAAATTGATGAAGGAAAGCAACAATGAGGACAGACCTAATATCACTGCCATTTCGATGAAGAAGGTAAAATTGTTTTATTTTTCTTTCCCTTCAATTTTTATGTAAATTGATGTAATTATTTTAAATTAAAACTGAATTTTTTTTACCAGGTATTGTGTTAAAAAAATATAGTGGTGCAACAAATAACGTTCAACAGTTGCTGTTCTGGGGAATGACTATCTTACATGGTATTGATGGCAGGAAACTGCACATCAGCAACCATTTAAAAGATGAGAAATTCACGAAAATCATCTTTAATTTTCCATTTGTGAAATGGGAACAACGAGTACCAGCATCTGTATTCCTAGAGTGAATTTTTATATATTTAATTTTTTTATTAATATTAATGTTTCATAATATTTATTATCAAAATATTTGATGTAAATAGGATCAACAAGTCACTTGTTCTATATTTTTTTTGGAGTGCCAAGAAGGTACTGCAAGGAGGAGGAGAGATCAACATCACGATGAATGAAAAGTTGTAAAAATGCATGGCAAGTACGAAAACTTGCCTCCATGGCTGGGCTCCATTAAACGGGGGCGGTGCCATTTTCACTAGAAGAATATGAGAGTTACGGTTATAGTCACATAAAATCTGCCAAGGATGCAAAATTCCAAATAAAAAACAGTCACGTTTACATCTTCAAGCCAAAGAAATAGGGTTTTTTGAAACAGTTGTACAGTAATAGTGAACACTTTACAGAGATGTTCTTTTAGTTTTAAACTAGTTAGCAAATTAAATTTGTAAAGCCTTGACCCATTTTGATAGTTACATAAAATTTAAAAAAAAAGCTTCTTCCGCTTTTGTGCGTGTTCTTCGCCCTGCTCTCTGAATTTTATTTGCTTACAGTGTAATTCGATGACAACATAACCTGCTCTGCCATCAGTTGTGTTTTATTTGGCTGATTTTAAAAGGAACGAACTTGTTATGCCAGGCTTGGTTACTTGAATTGAAATGGAGTTTTGAGAGAGTTGAGAAATTTGGGATTGCAAGTGCGATCGTTGATCTCGTTGCTGCTGTGCAATGTTTGTTTCATCTCAGCAGGGTATTGGAGATTTTTGCATATTATCTTAATTGTCTGTTGAATCGAGTCGTAGAGATGAGATTCTGGACCTTCTCAGGTCTCCTTCTCAGGTCTCTTTCTCTACGTCAGTGATTTCCGCCTTTGTGCGTGTCTAGTGCTCCACCTTGGAACGTGATCTTGTTAGTTTTCCTATTTCTGCTGCTCCCTGAATTCTTCCTTGATCTGCAACCTGTTTTATCTTCTCTTTTGGCTCCTTCCTCGTCTCTCCTACATTTGATGGATAATCACATTCCCAGTCCAAGCCCACATGATCACCCTCTCCAACCTCCCCTTCCACTTCCTATACCGACACCTCTCATTCTCGTAGACAACCTTCCAACATCTCACTGCCACCAACCCATAACATCTTCTTCTGCTCCATCTAACATTCCTGTTTCCCACAATAATACTCTTCAACCTATTAATGATATAGAATTGGAAGAGGATGATCCTTTTAACTTTGGATGATCAAAGAAGCCCAACTGAACTTGAAATTCCCAGTAGAGGTTATATATGCCACTGCATGGAGATTGATACTTGTTTGGGGCAATTACTATCACTACCCTACACTTAAGCCTATATTTACTAAAACTACCCTATCTTAAATTTCTTTTCTGAAACTACCCTACTTTTAAACATTTACATCTCCTTCTACCCTCATGTTTTTAAATACCCAGATTGCCCCTCCTTTTCACCTAGTAACGTGCCAATCTCTTTAACCCATTCTTCTTCTATTTTTTACTATTTGTCATTAAAGTACTAAAAAATGAAAGGACTCCCCCGCTTCTTCTCTTTCCCCTTTTCTACTCCATTCGTTTTTATTTTTTTGTTTTTTCTTCAATTCTATTTAATTAATTTTTTATTCAACATTTCATCCTCATCGTTCTTCTTTGAACAGATCATGGTTCTAAGTATCTATGTCGTATCACCCCTATCGGGTGATACATACCGATTTTGCTAGTCACTGATACTGTGCTGATATCGATAGCACGGTACAGACAAGGTGTAAAATGGTCAGAAAAATCAAATTTTAAGGAGATTCAAGGGTAATTTTGTCTTTGACAGTCGATCCAGGCCGATACCGTATCGGTATCATATCAATTTATCGATTACCGATACCCGTTCGGATACCATGCACTAAAACCATGGAACAGATCGACTCTCTTCAAAGCACCTCAATTCTTCTCTCTCTTCCTCTGTTTTTTCAATTTACCTTTGTGTTTTTTATTTTTTATTAACCTACAGTGCGATTCTCGAGTCGTCACTTTTCTTCTCCCTCTTCATATTCGAAGAAGCAGAAGACATGGGATAGAAATGCACAAGATCAATTAATCATCGGATTGTCTCTGCCTTCTTGGCGATTTCAGTTGAGAATCCATGAAAGCTGGATCGATTTCCGAAAAGGTAACGCACCTAAAATGGAGACTAAGGAGAAGAACTGGATCACGGTGAGGATTAGATTGATCTGTTCGAATTGAAGAAAAAACAAAAAAAAATTTGAACGGAGTGAAAAATGGGAGAGAGAAGCAGGTGGGTGCTTTCATTGTTTACTATTTTAATGACAAAAATAGAAGAAGAATGGTAGGTTAAATAGATTAGGAGGTTACTAGGTGAAAAGGAAGGGTAATCAAACTGCAATCCAACTGCAATCAAAGCCTGGTCTCGATTCAGAATGATGCTTCCCCTATGTTGTATCAAAAAATGCATAATTGCAAGCCTATGTTTCGTCGTTGGAATAAAGAAGTTTTTGGCCATGTTCAAACAAAGATTTCAGCTTTGCAACAAGAGCTTTCAACCATCCAAGCAGGACCAACTTCTGATGTTACACACAAGCGTAAAGAGGAGGTTTCTAAATTACTAGATGAGGAATTGGAGAAAGAGGAAGAAATGTGGAGGCAAAAGTCCAGGATCTCATGGCTATTAAAGGGGACCGCAACACACTTTTTTTCAGATGACTACCATCACAAGGAGAAGCAGAAACAAAATCCTCCATTTAAAGAAACCTGATGGATCGTGGACTCGATCTGAATCTCAAGTCTAGGATGAGATGCTAGCTTATTATCAACAAATATATCAGTCAGAAGGGATTGATCAGGATTCCCTCCATCAGGCCTTAGCTACCATTCATCGCCAAATCACAGATGAAATGAATACAAGGTTGAGCTCTATCCCCTCCCTAGAAGAGGTATAATCGGCGCTTTTCTCTATGGCTCCTCCAAAGGCCCCCGGCCCTTATGGACTCCCTCCAGCATTTTTTCAAAAATATTGGGACCTTACTCATCAGGATTTATTTACCTTTGTTTGTGATTTCTTTAATTCTGGTTTTTTTACCAAATGCCAGTAAGGAAACCTTTCTATGTTTGATTCCAAAAAATGCTAATCCTGAGTATGCCGATCATTACAGGCCTATCTCATTATGTGCAGTTGTAGTCAAGGTGATCACAAAAATTCTAGCTACAAGATTACGTGAGGTTTTGGATATGATCATTACACCCGCTCAATCAGCCTTCATACCTAAAAGATCCATCTCTGATAATGTGTTCATGGCTCATGAACTGTTCCACCACATCAACCGTAAGAAAAAGGGGAAACAAAAGTTCCTAGCATTGAAGTTGGACATGATGAAAGCCTATGATAGGTTGGAATGGGAATTCATTGAAAAGCTCATCCTTTGGTTCGGTTTCTCTAGTAAATGGATGACTATGGTTATGTCCTCATTGAGATCAGTGTCTTACAATTTAGTGATGAATGGCACTCCTCGTGGTAAGGTAATCCCAACCAAAGGGATTCGACAGGGTGATCCATTGTCCCTTGCTCTTTTTATTTTATGCTCTCAACCTCTGAGTAGTATCATTGGCCAATCTGAAAGGGTAGGACTACTTAGAGGAGTGAAAGTTCGCAATCGATCGGAATCGATAACACATTTACTTTTTGCTGACGATTGTTTATTCTTCTCAGAAATGAAGTTGGAAGAAGTTAATCACCTTAAAGATTGTTTTTTTTTTTTTGGTAAAAACCTTAAAGATTGTTTGGACTTATATTGTAGAGCCAGTGGACAGGCCATTAGTCTCAAAAAATCCACTTTTTCTTTCAGTCCCAATACTCTTAAAATTTCAGAGATGCCACCGTTAGATGCCAAAATTTTGACTATTCTACCCTTTGCTCCATTTTCTTAAATCTGAAAAGACTTAATTACCTTCACTTATTTGTTGCCCTAAACTAATTAAAATGACCATTTTACCCCTTATTTTATTTTTATAAATAAAAAGATCTAATTGCCCTCATTTATGTATTACCCTAACCTAATTTGAAAAGACTATTTTACCCCTAAATATTTGTTCCTAAAAGCCCCAAAATGCCCTCATCTTTCCCAAATCATCTTCTTTTACATACCCACCACCACCACCACCACCCCACGATGGTTGACTACATAGGAACGCAACTATTAAAATAATTAATAAAACATGGTTATCTTGTCGGTTAATTAATGCTTTCTTGATATGAAATGGATGGTAGAACAAGGTACTAATGGGATAGAGGAGCAGTAATGGAATTAAAATATGTATGTTGGGGCATCCTCATGGATAGATCTCAGTCGTCCGTTTGGTTGACTGTTTTGACTTTTGACTCTTGGCCTTAATCCCTATACAAAACAATAAGATATTGTAAGATAAGGAAAAGACAGGTGGCACCGTGGTAGGGTTTTGAGACAGAGTAACCGATGCCCTAAACTACTGTAAAACATTTCCTTTCCTAAATATATGTGACATGTAAATTTAGAGAGAAAGGGCCGTTGGAATGTTTAGGTCCTATGGGATACTTTAGGGTAAACTTTATTGATTGACGAGAGTCAAAGGACAGCATATAAAGTTGCTAATTTGTTTAATTAAAAAAAAAAGGTTGCTTATTTGTCTATGTTTGTATGGAGTCCTCATCGCCGAAAAATTCTTGTCCCCCAAATAGATGGTGCTTTGACTTCAATTTGGTACACTTATCTATCACTTTATTAATTACCTAGAGTGAGACCAACAAACTGTCGAGTTGAATTTGCATAATTTACCTTCCTTCAATAAAAAAATAATAGAATCAAAGAAGATAAACGGAAACATACTCATTTGTGGCTGAGTTCTCCACCAATTTGTATTTTTATTTATTTTTGTTATGCGCCCTTCCCTTGTTTTCCTTTTCTTCCAATATGCATACCAATTGCATCTAAATTGGGTAGTTGTAGGCTAATTGACATTTAGTGATCAAAGTCAACAATGAATACTAAGAAACTTTCACAAATCATAATCACAATCACATTAAATAATCTAGCACCAAAAAAATAATAATAAACGGCTCCATAGTTTATTTGAATTGAAACTAGTTTCACCATTTTAAGAAACCACCAATAAATTTATTAGGGAAAATTCACTAATATTGTTCAGATTGAAACTCACATTCGGTGTGTCCGATTGTTGCAACACAATTTTTGGTAGGGTTTCGATGATGATATATCTCTCATGTAATCTAATGATGTACAGAGATTTTGTAAATCTCTGAATAATCATAAATCTTTCACTAAAAAAATATAACAGGAAATTTTCATCTCAAAATGAGGGATAAGGTTAATTTAACATTGATTCCATCTTGATGTATAGGGATTTCAACTTAGGTCGAGGAATTATTTAGGAATCCTCTTCCTTCTTCACCGGCGTAGTTCCCGAAAGAGTCTGTTTGCCATTAGACTCAGGAATCGGATGAGGGGATTTTTCCACAGCCAATTAATCACCGGCTTGTGGATTCAAGTTCCTTGAAGCGTTTCTCTATGGAACTCAGAATATGAAACAAAAACCCAATACTCTAATTTCTGAGTTTGACTGATAACTTCTACCACTTTGCCCTTTCTTTGCTATAGCTCTGAACCCAAGAGATGAAGAACGACTCAGAAAGGCATCATTTGATATGTGGCAAGAATCGCAAGATATGTGGGAAAAGTAAAATCTCGTGAAGGGATGATCATGATGATGATGGGTATTTCTCAGGGATTGCTATCTACTCTTTGATTGCTTGTCTGAGTAGCTCTGCAACACAAATAAGAAACATGGCTCCACCATCTATCGAACCCATCATCAAGGCCACCATGCAATCAAACATGGAAAAATCAGACAATCAGATCGATTTCTACCCATATCTTTTCTACCCATTCATGAACCTTTCAATTGTTCTATTTATGTAAATAAAGAGGGAACAGAGACCTGAGTGAATTCCAGTCACAATGTAGAGAGAGTATTTTTTTTCCAAAGGACAAATGAGAAGTTATGATTACAGTGGCAGACTAAGAGGGAGGTGTGTCGAATTAGAAAAGATAATAATAAAAGAAGCTCAGAGACGAGAAAACCCACAAAAAGTTTTAGGGATTCTGCAAAGTAGCAAGGCAAGGCAAGGCAAGACTCAAAAGAGAGAGAAAGAGATGAGTCCGACCCAAAGCAAAGACCAGGAATCCCTAGCTCCTCAGTCCCCACCGCTTACACTTGATTCAGTGAATGTTCTAAATTGTTATTATCGTATTAGTCGTTGAACTCTGCATTTTGGAGGCAATCCATCTCGATTGCGATGACATGGTTGGATTGTTTGCCGACGTAGGTGGTATTGAAGAGGCCGAGATCATTTCCATATTCTCTCTCTCTCTCTCTCTCTCTATGGTGGTGGGTGGTGGTGGTGCTGGAGGTGGGGCTTCACGGTGGTGATGGTGTTAATGGTGGGTGGCGGCGGTGGTGATGGTGGTGGTGGGGGTATGTAAAAAAAGATGATGATTTGGGAAGACGAGTGTGCTTTGAGATCTTCGAAAGACTTCCAACCTGAAAAGGGTTTTCTTCATCGAAAAGGGAAAGGGGTTTCGGCCTCTCATCTGAAATCCTCTTTGGGTGAGGTTGGGGAAGATGAGGGCATTTTGGTCTTTTCTAATTTTAGCAAATAGGTTAGGGTTGGTTTTTAGGAACAAATATTTAGGGGTAAAATAGTCTTTTCCAATTAAGTTAGGGTAATACATAAGTGAGGGCAATTAGGTCTTTTCATTTATAAAAATAAAACAAAGGGTAAAATGGTCATTTTCAATTAGTTTAGGATAACAAATAAGTGAGGGTAATTAAGTCTTTCTAGATTTAAGAAAATAGAGCAAAGGGTAAAATGGTCAAAATTTTGGCATCTAACTGTGGTATTTAACGGATTGGACCTATCTGGCATTTGGGGTGTAAAGCAAGGGTGGTACGTGGAATATTGAGCCGCTTAGGGGGGTGCGAGGAATATTGGGTGCATTATAGGGGGGTACGTGTACTTTGTATGTAATGAAGAAGACTTCAGTAAGGCCTGGTTCAGGAAACACCATAGCTTGGCAGATCGAAGGAATTGTGATCTTATGATGATCTTTCAAGTTCCAATATAGAAATCATATTTGGATAGTATGTAGTTGCTTTAATTTTTACAGTTGGACTACCCTCCCCTATTCTAAATCAGATTCTACTTAACCTATAAAAATGATATGTTTCTCATCTAACATCAGGACAGTATGCACCCGTTATAAATTAGATTCTACTTAACCCGTAAAAACAATCTGTCTCTCATTACAATAGACATGTTCATAACAATGTTATGATTGGTATCTAAACCTGAATATACCATCATCCATATCCCTATCAAAAGTAACAAATAGAGCTCAAATTTAAGATAAATATAAAACATACATAACCCATAAAATAGATCTGTTTCCTCTCTTCCATTTCTCAAGAAGAGCAGCCTCTCCAGAATAGTAGGTTCCCCAAAATCAATCATTCATTCTTTTGTTTTTTTCTTAATTCTATCATATTATCATGGTAGCAGGTAGGTGGCCGATTATGATGGAGTTATTTTGGCAATGAAAATTGCAAAGAGAATGGAATCGACGGTATTGAGATAACCATCGATGGGGTTCTTTTTTGAGCCAATGGCAACAGAGGAGTAGAGAGACGGAACGATGAAGGTCAACCTTGCAGAAAGATGGAGTGGGAAGGTCGACAGACCAGAGAGAGAAGGGAATGGCCACTGCAACTCATGGTTCATCACTTACATTCTCAAGGATTAGAAGAGAAAATGGCAAGTGGCAAAGAAGGTTCATCACTTACCTTCTCAAGGATTCACGGTTCCTGGGCCGTCGTCAGTGTTCGCCGGAGTGATTACGATGGTCACCGGGTGAAGCCTTTCTTCTTCAGTTGTTGCCAGAGTGTGTATCATAGCAACAGATGTAAGGTTGTAGGTTGGTGGTTCTTTGTGTGGGAAGGGTTTTTCGGTTGGAGAGGGAGAAGAAGAAGATTATTAGAGTTAAAGTGTACAAGGGTAAAATAGGTATTTAACTACATAAAAATGGTATTTTCGGGTTTCAATAAAATTTACTCCTTCCTCCTCACCACTTCACAGTAATTTACTAATGGTGCTAATTAATTTCCAAAAGGGAGGTAGGGTTAATTTTTGGAAACAGCCTAGCTGACTCCCTGGCTCAGATTACCCTATCCTGTGCGTGTGAGACAGCCTGGCCACACTCCACTCCTTGGTTATCTGATGCTTGTAACTCAAACACCATGCATTTTACACGCTTCAATAAATAAGTGCATTTCTTATCCCCAAAAAAAAAAGTTATCTAAACATGAATGGCAACTGTATTTATTACAACTACCCAAGTCTCAGATACATTGACAATTCCCTAGAGTGAGAATTTTCTCTTTCATGGATGAGTCTACAACAATATAATGGCGTGAGCCTCTGACTAAAGGTAACTGAAAATGTTTTGAAAGAGGAACTCATCGAGCTTCAGCTGTGAAGAAAACCCAAGAACCCATATTTGCATGTACAAAGGAAAGATAATAAATGCTCAGAACTCAAAGAGAAACAGTAAGGGGATTTCCCCTTGACAGACGGTCGGTCATCTCTTCTTACCATATGGATCTCCTTTACTTCCTCTTCTCTGTCCCAATTGAGAGGAGCTCAAAGCTCCGAAAAGTGTCATCACGAGCACCTCTTGCAGCAGCAGCAGCACGTGCGAGGGATCAAAAGTAGTCTGAACAAATTTTAAGGAAAGCAAGATTGCAAGACTGAATTATTTTCACATTATACATTGATAAATGATGGTTTCATGGCGGAGACTAGCTCCTTACAACATCCTTGGAGGATACATCCTCAGAATTCTTGTGCTTGGAGTGATCACCGTGTAGAACTGAACCTGAATTGTTTCTTCTAGCAAATGCTTCAACTGCGCCTGAGAATCTGTTTCGAATCTCTTGTCCCACTAGATGAAACAAATAAAACAAATATATCAGTCATCAAAGAGCCTAAGCAAATTCATGTATTTTAAAGAAACACTAAATGCCAACAGTTGAAAAGTACGTACAGACAAAAAGAGTTTCATATTTGGCCCCTCCCCTGCTACAGAAAATATGCATCACATTCGAACAAAGACAACATGATAATGTTGAATAAATAGACAATAATACATATATCCCTACTAAAACTAGTATGAATAATATCTACTATATATCAAGCAAAGTGGACGCTCGCCTGAGATGTCCCTCTAGGTTGAATTGTAACTATATATATTAAGAGTTCATAATTATAGTATAGAGGTTTCCAAAGGTATATGTTCGTAACATGGAGAATTCAATATAGTAGATTAATGTTGAATGATAAGAAAAGAAAACTTCAAAGACTTTAATGGGTTTCAAAGACTAGTACTTGCAACCCTAACCTCCAGAAGGTAGAAAGAAAACATAATGCATATTAAATGATGGATCTGCAAGTGATGGGCTCACTATGGGAATGGCGGAGAAGATTTTAATCTGAAGGAGGCTATATATGGGCCAGATTCTATTTCAGATTATCATATTTTGACCTAATGATTTTAATATGGCCAAACCTGAATCTAGATCTAATGGTTCAAAATTAATGAGGAATAACTGTTGCGTGTGAAAATCTCCGGTGCTTGGTTCGCCCGTGGATGAACCTGCAAAAACCAAGCAATGAGCGCAAGAGGGCCGATGTGGCTCCGGCCTAGGACTCTCCGATGCTCAAGTCAGATCTTCAACGCGACAGCGTAACTGCGTAGTAAAAAGCAAGATGTGGAATAGTGCTCCATACCTGGGTATTTATAGAGTAAGGAGGAGATGAGACGGTTGGGAGAGTCCTAGTATGGTAGGAGTCCTTCTTTCAGAAGGTTCTCTCGCGCAGAGCGGAGTGGAGAGTTATTTTTGGGGTCGGACTCTTATTAAGGTAAGAGTCCATGTAGAGTGCGATTCCGTGTTGCGCTGGGATCGTGGCTCGGTCCTTATCCCGTGATTCTCGGGATGTGCTGACGTGGTCCGGAGATCCCCGGTGGAGTGCTATGAGAGCCTCCATGGAGGAGGGCTCGGCCTACGAGGTCGGCCCGCGAGGTCGGCAATGGAGGTCGGCCCGAGAGGAGGTGAGGTTGGTCTCGGCCATGAGCTCGGCTAGGAGTCTATGGCTGACCCGTATAATCTCGGCCTCAGCCACCGGCTAGCTCGCTCGAACCAGGCTTTGTCAGGTGACTTATCGGATATGGGGTCGGCCCAATTTCATGCTCGGCCCAACTCGGTTCTCGGACTGAGGTCGGGTCGGCCACGTGGCAGCCTCCTATATGTGGGGTGTTTTATGCCTCATCACAGGCCCCCCCACTCATCAGGTGTCGGCTCGGCGTTGATGAGTGAAGTTTTCTGGTCGCTTGTCTGCAAGATTCTTGCGGTTGAGCCGAGATTATTTATTGCTCCGGATTTGACGTTGCACGATCTGACGGTTGGGTGTCAGTGCCATGTCAGCAGTCATTATGGCGGGCTCGGGAATTCGAAACGTCCTTTGATCTGGGCCATTGGATCATGTAGAGCTCTGGTCGACCGTTGGGTCAGTAGGACCCAAGGATTATAAATAGGCGACTCCTAACTATTCATTCTTCACTGCTTTAAGTTATTGACTTCTCGGCAAGTTTGGATCCGTCAACTCGGTAGATCTCGTCGCTTGCTTGCTTTGACTTCTCGGCAAGTTTGGATCCGTCAACTCGGTAGATCTCGTTGCTTGCTTGCTCGTGATTGACTCGGCCGAAGCTTCGTTCGTGATCGACTCGGCTGTCGTTTCGTTCCCGCTCAGCTCTTCTTCAACCAGTAAGTCTTCTCCGCCCAGTATGTCAGTTGGTAGTAGTCCTATGGGCGAACTGCTCGCCAGGGCGGCAGAGGGCGCGAGTCCGAGCCGAGAACTCCCCACTCGCTCTCCTACCATAGACCTGTTAGGTTCGACCTCAGACGAGCCCGATGTAGTGGAGCTTCATCAGGCCGAGGTGGCTGAGCCCCCGTTACCCATGGAGTCTGACCACGCGGCCCAATCCACAGCCGCAGGCCGGGCCGAGAACTCCGGGTCGTCCTCATCCGATGAAGAGTCAAGTGCGGGAGATTCGTCCGAGGTGGGGGTTGGCTCGGTCAGCTCGTCTACCGACGCCCCTGAGCCCGAGGAAGGCGATGTCGGCCTGTTCGAGCACGATCACGGAGGCCGACCTCGACTATCCGAGGACGACCTACGCCATCCCCGAGGACATTCGGCTCGAGTTCCTAATCCCGGGAGATGGCCCGCTTCATCAGGCCCGGTGAGGTGGCTGCACGAGACGCCCTTCAAGTACGCGTTTCGACTCCCCGTTCTCAGCCTGGTGGACCAGATCTTGGACCACTTCCACCTGTCTCCTGGTCAGCTGGTGCCGAACTCTTGGCCGGCCGTGTATGGCTTCTATTCTTTGTTCTGCGAGATGGGCCGAGGTGTGAGCATGGCGCTTTTTTCTCGGCTCTTCTTCTTGAAGAAGTCTCCCGAGAAGGGCTGGTACTACTTCTGTCGCCGATCCGGGAAGAGTGCGGCTCTAGGCGGCCACAAATTTCTGGTCGGCACGCCGACCTTCAACAAGTATTGGAAGCCTCATTTTTTCTTCGCTTCCATTACCAACAGCCCTCTCCGAACCGAGTGGAAGGAGATGAACCTGAACTATGTCAATAGGGTACTACCCCTAACCGAGAACGAGATGACCTCGCTCGAACTGATCCCCCAGCGTCCGCCCTTCGATGTCCTCCAGCTTCAGGACGAGGGGTTTCTTCAGAGTTGGCATATGACCCCGGGTAGGAGCCCTTGTCGAGCCTGTCTCTATTGTCCGAGCTGACCTCTTTACTTAGCTTTCTTTACTTGTTCTGATTCGTTTTTTGTGTTTTCGATTTCTCCTGCAGTGGTCGGCCACATTCCTCCAATGGACACAGCTCGGCTAAGGGCCGAGACCATCGCGGATAGGAAGAAGAAAAATGCAGAGAAGAAACCCCGGGGCGAGTCCTCCAAGGCCTCCAAGGGCAAGGGCGTGATGTCTGGACCATCAGACGCGGTGGTCGGTCTGGAGGCCGAGAAGAACACGGGTCAAGCCGGATCTCCGCGGAAGGGAAAAGGCCGAAAAGGCGAGAGGAGCCCGCCGAGAGACATCAAGCGCCAAAAGCTCTCAGTAAACCTGACGAGTGGCGGCCTTCCGCCCGTGGCTTCTCCCACCAACATCTCCCGATACCTCCTGGGGAGGGCTTTGGCCAACAACGTCCCTGTGAGGCCGACCTGGCGCCTCTTCCCTGGGGACTCGGCCTTGACGTCGGCCGCTCACGCCAAGGAATGGCTGGATGCGGAGTCGGCTCGATCGACAAGGAGAAGCTCGAGGCGCCGTCCGACCTGAGCTCCTCTCCACCCTATTTCAAGACTTCAATATGGTAAGTTTCCTTGTCGGCTCCTGCATATGATCTGATGTGTGTAGTTTATCCTGATTTTTTGTTCTCATGCTTTTTTGTAGGGGTTCGCCAAAGCTGTGGAGACCATGCTCCGCTTCGAGCGGCTCCCGATCGAGAACTATTCCTTGGACGCCCGGTGCAAGAAGGCTTATCAGACGCCCAGGATGCCGTTGAGGCGTCGGAGACCCAAGAGAAGCTCACCGCGCGAGGCCAAGTGGAGAGCTCTCAAGCCGAGGTGGCTAGGCAGAGAGAGAAGGTCCGGGCTCTGCAGCCCGGCTCGCCGAGGTGAAGGAGAAGGCCAAGGAAGATCTGGCCACGGCTCGGAGCGGCGATCGGCGACTATCTTCAATCGAGGAGTACGCCGACATCGCCATGAGATCGGGAAGCCGCCCTACGCCCGAAGGATTTGAGGCCGGCCGAGTGAACTTTTGGCCGAGATCAAGGCGGCGTCACTGATCTCAATCTCTCCGTTTTGATGATGATGCGACTACCTTCGCAGGGGAGATGGGAGATGAGGAGGGAGCCGAGGTCACCCAAGCTCGCCCCTTGAGGCACTGCTTTGGCCGACCGTCCTCCCTCGGGAGCCTGGACCCCAAGACTATTGCTGTCGAGCCCGGTGCACGTGGAAGCTTCCGAGGTCGCCTCCAAGTCCCACGCCGAGGAGACGGAGATGTAATATATATATATATATATATATATATATATATATATATATATATATATATATATATATATATATATATATATATTTTTGTGTGTGTGTGTGGCCGAGCTGCCCCTTTTGTAACTGTGCCGATCAGTCGGCTTTCAATGAATAAAATAACTTATTTTTGCCAGAATTTGTCTAAGTATTCGAACTCGGCGCCCTCAGCATTCTTTTCCTTGCGTATTCTATTTTGTTTGTGGCCAAGCTGCCGAGTCGTTTTCTAGCCGAGCTTAAGAACTCGTCTCTTTTTTATCCATGTCTCACGTTGTCGGTGTTTTCGGCCATGCAACGCTCGAGGTCAATGTGATCCTCGCCTCGGTTGTTTAATTCGCCTTTCCCTTCGATCCGATTGGAGAGGCTATCATATACGCGGACGCGTGGCCGAATATCCTTCCTGGCCGAGCCCAATGCCTTAGCTTAATTTTGTACTTCGTTAGGCTCGACCCAATAGGGATGTCGGCCTTTGAGAGGTCGGCCATGTCTATGAGGCAGGTCTTGCGACTCGGCTGCCGACCTATGAGGGCCGGTCTTACGACTTGGCTGCCGACCTATGAGGGTCGGTCTTTGATGTCGGCCTGGTCTATGAGGACCGGTCTTACGACTTGGCTGCCGACCTATGAGGGTCGGTCTTTGATGTCGGCCTGGTCTATGAGGACCGGTCTTACGACTTGGCTGCCGACCTATGAGGGTCGGTCTTTGATGTCGGCCTGGTCTATGAGGACCGGTCTTACGACTTGGCTGCCGACCAATGAGGGTCGGTCTTTAATGTCGGCCTGGTCTATGAGGACCGGTCTTACGACTTCGACTTGGGAGCTTGCCAATACGTTAAGTGGTGGAGAAAAGACTTTATTGAATCAAGAATGTCGGAACTGAAGCCAAATACAAGCATGCTCAATTATTGAAAAAACTTTTTCAAATTTTCCGAGTTCCAGGGTCTCGGTACCTTCTTGGCCCCCGGAGTCTGCAAGCGATATGTGCTAGGGCGAATTTGCTTGGAGACTATGTACGGGCCTTCCCAATTTGGTGCTAATTTTCCTTGTTGCCTCGGCTGGGATGCGCTGAGTTTTCTGAGAACAAGGTCCCCTTGACGAAAATGCCGCTCTTTGACTCTTGAATCATAGTAGCTTGCCGTCTTCTGTTGGTACGCCGCATTCCGAAGTAGGGCATTTTCTCGGACTTCATCGAGGAAGTCAAGATTGGCTCTCGCCCATCTTCATAGGTCTTCTCATCGAAGTTGAGCACTCGCACGATGAAGCCATAACTTCAACCGCGCGAGGGCTTGGTCCCATAAGCGAGGCGAAATGGACTCTCCCGGTTGGAGTTCTTACGAGTAGTCCGATATGCCCATAGGACGCTTGGGAGTTCTTCCACCCATCTCCCCTTGGCCTCATCCAACCTCCTCTTAATGCCGGCAAGTAATGTTCAGTTGGACACTTCTACTTGTCCATTTGCTTGTGGATGAGCTACCGAGATGGGTCTGAAGTCAATGTGGAAGTGCTCGCAGAATTCTCGGAAGGCCGGGTTGTTGAATTGCGCGCCATTATCGATGATGAGAACTTTCGTGTAGCCCGAACCGGTAGATGACCTTATCTCGGAAAATTTTTCCATGTTATTCTCGATGATGGTGGCCAGGGGCTCGGCCTCGACCCACTTGGTGAAGTAATCGATCGCCACCACTACGTATTTTCTGTTTCCCGATGCCGGGGTGAAATCTCCGAGAATGTCCATTCCCCACATAGCGAATGGGATTGGGCTCAGCATTGAGGTTAATTTTGTTGCTGGTCGGCTTGGGATTGGAGCGAACAGTTGGCACTTCTCACACGTCTTCACGTATTTCATGGCCTCTTCTTGCATTCTTGGCCAATAGAATCCTTGCCGAAGTATCTTGTATGCCAGAGCTCGGCCGCCCATGTGACTCCCGCATATTCCCTCATGCACCTCGGCTAATGCATACTCGGCCCCCTTCGGTCCCAGACATCGGAGAAGAGGGGCCGAGATCGCCCTTTTGTAGAGTACTCCGTCGATCATTGAGTACTTTGAAGCTCGGATCTTGACCTTCCTTGCTTCGTCTCGGTTCCCCGGGAGCAGGTCATTCTCCAAGTAGTTGACAATGGGGTCCAACCAGGTCGGCCCATCCTCTTCTATGTGCTTTATGCTTTCTTCTTGTAAGGATGGCTTCTCCAATATTTCTATGTATACTGACCGGCTCAGGTATTGGAGGTCGGCCTCTGCCAACCTAGATAAGGAGTCCGCGGCGGCATTCTCTTTTCTCGGTATTCGAGTCATCTCAAAGTGCTCGAGCTCGGCGATAAGATCTCGGGCTCGGCCCAGATATGCTATCATCCTTTCGTCTTTTGCCTCGTAGTCTCCGTTGACCTGGTTGACCACGAGTTGGGAGTCTCCTCGCACCTTCAACCGCTTTATGCCCATAGCTTTGCTGACTCGAAGTCCAGCTAGAAGGGCCTCATACTCAGCCTCGTTGTTCGAGGCGGGAAACTTGAACCTTAGGGCATATTGGACCAGAAATCCTTCGGGGCTTACAAGTATTAGGCCGGCCCCGCTTCCTCCGGAGTTGCTTGAGCCTTCGACATTCATGGTCCAAATAGGGTCGGCCGTAGCCACGACCTCCTCGACTGTATTTTCTTCTCCAACCTCATGTTCGGGCCCCGTGCATTCGGCGATGAAGTCGGCAAGGGCTTGTCCTTTTATCGCCGTCCTCGGTTGATAGCTTATATCGTATTCGCTTAGCTCAACCGCCCAGGAAATTAGCCGCCCCGAAACATCGGGTTTGTGTAGTATCTTCTTGAGGGGCTGGTCGGTCAGTACCGCGATCGGATGAGCTTGGAAGTACGACCTTAGTTTCCTTGCAGCCGTGACTAGAGCGAATGCCACTTTCTCGAACCCGGAGTACCTTGTCTCGGCATCAACAAGAACGTGGCTGATATAGTATATCGGCCTTTGAGTTCGACTCTCTTCCCTGATCAACACCGCACTGACCGCTACGGGAGTGGCGGCTAAGTAGACTTGAAGCTCCTCTCTTGGTTCAGGTCGGCTGAGAAGAGGCGGGTTCTCCAAATATTTCTTCAGCTCTTCAAAAGCTTCCTGGCATTCGGACGACCAGATAAAGTCTTTTGGGTTCCGGATATTCTTTAGGGCCTTAAAGAACGGTAGGCACTTGTCGCCCGATCTCGACATGAATAGCGCCAACGCCGCCACACGTCCGTTTAGCCTCTGTACTTCTCGGATCGTCCTTGGAGGACTCATCTCTTGGATGGCTCTGATTTTTGCCGGATTGGCTTCGATGCCTCTGATAGAGACCATGAAGCCAAGGAACTTTCCCGAGGTTACGCCGAATGCACACTTGGCGGGATTCAGCTTCATCTGGTTCTTCCTCAATACGCCGAAGGCTTCTTCCAGGTCGGCCAAGTGGTGCTCGGCCTTCAAACTTTTCACCAACATGTCGTCCACCTAGACTTCCATGTTCTTTCCGATCTGCTCGCGGAATATATAGTTCACAAGGCGCTGGTATGTCGCTCCGGCGTTCTTCAATCCGAACGGCATGACCTTGTAGCAGAAATTCTCTTGGTCAGTTCGGAAGGCTGTGTACGACTCGTCCTCCTCATGCATCATGATTTGGTTGTAGCCGGAGTACGCGTCCATGAAGCTCAGCATCTCGTGACCTGCCGTGGCATCGATCAAGAGGTCGATCCGAGGTAGTGGGTACTCATCTTTTGGGCAGGCCTTGTTGAGGTCGGTGTAGTCGACACACATTCTCCACTTCCCGTTCGGCTTAGGGACCATGACGACGTTAGCCAACTAGGTCGAGAATTTCTCTTCTCGGATGAATCCTGATCGGCGAAGCTTCTCCACTTCTTCTTTGATTGCAGTTTGTCGATCAAGTGCGTAGTTCCTTCTCTTCTGCCGGATTGGTTTTCGACCCGGATCCACATGGAGTCGATGCTCAGCTATATGTCTGGGTATGCCCAACATGTCAGCGGCCGACCAGGCGAAGACATCGGCGTTCGCTTTTAAGAAAACTCCAAGCCGCCTCCTTTGATCTTCATTTAGTAGTGATCCGAGCTGGACCACCTTGGCTGGGTCATCTTCGCTGAGATGAAATGGGGTCAGGTCTTCCACGGGTCGTCCTCCTCTCTCGATAAGCTCATCCCGCTGATCTTCGGGGAGATGCTCCACGCACATGGCCATTCCTCGAACATTACCCTTGTTTTGCTTGACGAAAGTAGCGTAGCACTCTCGTGCCTTCTTCTGGTCGCCTCGGACCTCGCCGACACCGTTCTCGGTGGGGAACTTCATCTTCAAGTGAGTCGGGGAGATGATGGCTTGGAGGGCGGTCAATGAAGGACGGCCGAGTATGGCGTTGAAAGCCACTACCGACCGAACCACCATGAATTTGACTTGGATCGTCGCCTGGCATGGAGCTTGCCCAATTGTGACTAGTAGATCGATCGAGCCCTTGATGGTCGCGGCCGCTCCCGAGAATCCGTGAAGCGAGGTGCCTTCGGGCTTGAGCGCTTCGTCGCCGAAGCCAAATTGTCGATACGCTTCTAGTGACATAAGGTCCACGGATGCGCCGGTATCGACCAATACACGGTGTACGGGCCTGTCGCAATTTCTACCGCACCACTAAAGCATCGTCATGAGGTAAACTTATACCTTCGAGGTCGGCCGGTGAAGGAGATCGTCACCGCCTGGCTTGAGTTTCTTGACGGGCATCTCGGCTACTCCGACGAAGCGAGCGTTTGCCTTAGCCTTTCGAGTACTCTCTTGCCCGGGCCCTCCGAGGATAGTGTATATGGGGGCTCCCTTGTCATTGCTCGGCCCGGATCTGTCTTCCTTCTTCTTGGCTCGGACCTTGTCATCGTCTCTTTCAACTCGCCTGTTTTTGGCCCTAGGCTCGGCTCTTCTTTGATCTCGGTCATCGGGCCGCCGACCTCCACGATCTTCTCGGCCTCCTTTGACATATCGCTTCAAGTGGCCCGCTTTTTATCGACTCTTCGATTTCTCTTTTCAGTGATAACAATCTTCGGTGTCGTGACCGGTGTCCTTGTGGAATTGGAAATATTTGTTGGGATTCCGAGATGATCCCGCTTGCATCGGTCGGGGTCGACGGATGTACCCCCCATCTTGTATTTGCATCAGGATCTCCTTACGAGACGCATTCAATGGCGTGTAGTCGGGGCTGAGCTCGTCGATCCGCACATGGCGCTCGGCGATCCGTCCTTGGCCTTTTGTCTTCTCTTCTGGTGCGTCTTGTCGACCTTTTCTTGTCGAGCACGACCTTCGTTGCCCTTCCGGCTTGGAGGACCTCGGCCATATTTGCGAACTCGTTGCACCTCTCCAAGAGCTCGGCCAGGTTTCTTGTCGGCTTCCGGGCCAAGTCCTTGATAAGGTCCATATCGGCCAATCCGTTGCTCATAGCCGTATGCGCTGTGGCCTCATCCAAATCCTTGATATCTAAGGATTCCTTGTTGAAGCGGAGACGAATGCTCGGATCGACTCGTCGGGCCTTTGCTTCACGCTAAGGAGGTTGACCGTGGTCTTCTTATGTTTCATACTACTCTGGAAGCGCGTGACAAAGGCTCGGCAGAGTTGAGCGAAGCTTTTTATGGAATTCGGCGGCAACCAGGAGAACCATGAGGTCGCCGCGCCCTTGAGGGATGCAGGGAAGGCTCGGCAAGAAACGATCTCGGTTCCCCCGTACATGGTCATCATCGCATTAAAGTAGTTGATGTGATCTGTCGGGTCGGTCGTCCCGTCGTATCGGTCAAACGGGGGAGGTTTGAAACCGTTGGGTAGCGGCGCGCTCATGATCTCGGGAGGATAAGGGTGACGGCCGACCAAAGAGTAGGCGTCCGGGGTCGCCTGTTTCTTCAACCCCTCCACTTGCTCGGCCAAGTCACGTAGCCGCTTCTCCAGCTCAGTCTCAGGTGCTCGGCCAATCGGCTCCTCGGCCCGGGATCCATAGGGTGGGTCGTCCCGTTGTACTCGGCCATTCTGGTCAGCTCGGCCCTCACCATCCTTCCTTGTTCTTTTCTCTTCTTGGAAGTTGGACCCTCGGGGGCTCCCCTGTTGTTCTTCTCGTGGGGGTGAGCTTTGACGCCGGGGAGTATGACGCGATCTTTCCCCTTGTCTCGGCGCGCGTCTTTCAACCGGGTCTTTCCTTTGTTCTCGGAATCTCCTCGACTGTTCGTCCTCTCCGATCCGTCCAGAAAATACCGACCTACTCGCTACCGAGCCGGCCGGTTCGATTTCCTGCCCTGTTCGCGGGCTTTGGCGATGTTCTTGCTCACCCCGCCGAGCGCCTCTACTGGTGTGCGGTGGTGGAGTCTTCTGACGAGACGGGTGCGAGGACGCGGCCCGACTCGGCTCGTCCCTACGCCGGCCACCATTTTGCTGCAAGTTTCTTTCAGCGCGTACCGGAGCTGGAGGGTTCGCGGCCAACGGCTGGCCCATCAGCCCGCCTCGGGCCATCTGGTTCATGAAGGCGCGCAGCATCTCATTGGTGTGGAGCATCTGCAGCTGTAAATCCATAACCTGTCGATTGTTTGCCGGAGCTTCTGGGTCCAAACTCTCCGGCAAGGGTGGCGGTGCCGGTAGGCCATTCCCGTCCAAACTTGGCTCGGCCTGTACCCGGCTAGCCGCGGCCGTGGTTAGCGCACCTCCCCCATTCCCGCT
Source organism: Telopea speciosissima (assembly GCF_018873765.1). Classification (NCBI taxonomy): domain Eukaryota; kingdom Viridiplantae; phylum Streptophyta; class Magnoliopsida; order Proteales; family Proteaceae; genus Telopea; species Telopea speciosissima. The sequence goes on from NC_057925.1 coordinate 51,460,101, forward strand.
CTCTGGAGGGGGAATGGTGCCCGTGATGGGCTGCGCACCACCGGCCCTAGGGGGTCTTCTGTTTATCCCCTGTCGAGAGGCTTCGGGAGGCGGTGATCGCCTCGTTTGCACAACGGGTTGCGGCTCATCCGTACGAGAAGTAGAGCCATGCTGCCCTGACCTCGTGTGCACCATTATTATTGCTCTGGGAATTGGTAGAAACGACAATGCTTGCTGATGTCGTTCCCACAGACGGCGCCAAATCTGTTGCGTGTGAAAACCTCCGGTGCTTGGTTCGCCCGTGGATGAACCTGCAAAAACCAAGCAATGAGCGCAAGAGGGCCGGTGTGGCTCCAGCCTAGGACTCTGCGATGCTCAAGTCAGATCTTCAACGCGACAGCGTAACTGCGTAGTAAAAAGCAAGATGTGGAATAGTGCTCCATACCTGGGTATTTATAGAGTAAGGAGGAGATGAGACGGTTGGGAGAGTCCTAGTATGGTAGGAGTCCTTCTTTCGGAAGGTTCTCTCGCAGAGCGGAGTGGAGAGTTATTTTTTGGTCGGACTCTTATTAAGGTAAGAGTCCATGTAGAGTGCGATTCCGTGTTGCGCTGGGATCGTGGCTCGGTCCTTATCCCGTGATTCTCGGGATGTGCTGACGTGGTCCGGAGATCCCCGGTGGAGTGCTATGAGAGCCTCCATGGAGGAGGGCTCGGCCTACGACGTCGGCCCGCGAGGTCGGCAATGGAGGTCGGCCCGAGAGGAGGTGAGGTTGGTCTCGGCCATGAGCTCGGCTAGGAGTCTATGGCTGACCCGTATAATCTCGGCCTCAGCCACCGGCTAGCTCGCTCGAACCAGGCTTTGTCAGGTGACTTATCGGATATGGGGTCGGCCCAATTTCATGCTCGGCCCAACTCGATTCTCGGACTGAGGTCGGGTCGGCCACGTGGTAGCCTCCTATAGGTGGGGTGTTTTATGCCTCATCAATAACAACAGATTTTAATATGTAAAATTCCATATTTACTCCAAGAAATAACTAACCAGAAGTAAAATATTGATGGGTGTAGTGAAAATAAAAGATAGAGAAGGAAAATAGGAGAGAGATGATATAAATGGGTGATGGTAGTGAAAATAAATAATGAGAGGGAAAATAGGAGAGAGATGATATCAATGGGTGATGGTAGTGAAAATAAAGAAAGAGAGGGAAAATAGGAGAAAGATGATATCGATGGGTGATGGTATTGAAAATAAAGAAAGAGAGGGAAAATAGGAGAGAGATGATATTAATGGATGATGGTATTGAAAATAAAGAACCCTTAAAATAGAATTTGAAGCTAAACAAACCAATAGCAGAGAGAGAAGAGAAAGGGAGAAAACTTCCTACCATGGGGGGAAGAGAAAGAGATATAATGAGAGAACTATTGGGAGGGACAATGAGAGAGAGATGAGAAAAGAAAGAAGTACTAAGAGAGTATAAGTACTAAGAGAGTATAATCGTGGGGTGGGGAGGAGAAAGATATCTCTTAACAAGTTAAGAGAAGAGAGAATAAAACCAGCAAAGCACTTGATAGGTCATAGTTGACCTGGACCAATTCCCACAATACATGTGGACGATCAGGTCGGCTCCGGCCCACACACCAAAAGCTCGGGTCGGTATATAGACCTCGGGATAATAACTTAATTCATATTTATTTCTTTTGTTTAAAGGCTTGGAGATTGGAGATAACTTAATTCATCTATTCATACATGGGTACCATGTCATTGAGGATAGATCACTGAGAGGTGGATCATGGGTCTTCGATTTTGACTTTGTTTTGGTACAAGGAGAGCAGGTCCAGGATCAGGGGACTTGGATTCTAACGCTTGTAATCACAGTTTGGAGCTTCCAAGCCGTTCAAATCTTTCCTAGATCTAGATTTGGGTTTTTGTTCCCGCCTTCAAGGTTGGCCAGAGCACTAAGAAAAGAGCTTTGGATGATCACGGTGGGTTCAAAAGGGTTGAGAGGTGGAAGAAGAGACTTCTCGCTCCAAAGTTCGCTGGGAAGATGAAAACGATGGAGTTTCAGAAAGAAAAGAAAAAATTGAAGTTTCTTTTGTTTTTCTATAAACCGATCTGAATCCAAGTCGGTTTGGTAAACCTGTCATGGTGGGTTCAAAGGGTTGAGCGATGGAAGAAAAGAGTTATCGCTCCAGGTTCGTTGGGAAGATGAAAACAATGGAGTTTCAGAAAGAAAAAAAAAAGTTGGAGTTTCTTTTGTTTTTGTGTAAATCGATCAAAATCCAAATCGGTTTGATAAACCCAACCGGACTGGCTTGTTTGCAATGCATTCAATCGATTCCAACTAAAACTTTTCAAACTTCTAATAAAGGCCGTTGGATTGTAAATTTTACAAGTGTCATCTCCACAGTCCAGGGAAGGACGATGGGAGGACAAACCACGGCAGTAGAGGATCTGAATCCTTTTAACTCTACATAAAAGAGTAATGTAGTCTTTTCATAAGCAAGAGAGAAAGATATATGCTTTCAATAGATATTAAAAAGGGTAATTTTGTCTTTATACTTGTTTTTTTAAACAACATTACATACTTAGGGTACGGTTGATAGTAACTTTATAAAGTAAGGGGAGGGGGAAGATATTTTTCAAAACTGAGGTACTGGATTGATATTAGGCAAACTTAGAGGGGAGGGGGATGAAATTTTCCCTTTAATATATCCAACGGTCATCAATAGGATGGATATTTTAATCCATCTATCTCACACTCTGTCGTTTGAACTCCTAAACCCGACCCGACTTCATTCTTCAAAACCTATCGTTTCTCATTCTCTTCCCCTTCTCTGCATCTTCTTCAAGGGATTCGGCGACATAGGTGTGCTTTGTAAACCTAAAACCCTAATAGATAAACAAGAAAAAGAGAAGAAGACTAAGGTTCAATAGCTAGAGCTTGGTACCTCCCAAGCCTTCAGCAAGCTTATATACAACAAAAATCAGATTTTGAAAAGAACTGGATCCTCCCAACCCTTGATTCAACAAGCTTTTATACAACAAAAATTAGATCTTCAGAAGAAAATCATGCTTTCTAGCGACAACTCCGCCTAGATCTGACAAAAGGACCAAGAAGAAAACAAAATCTACAGACCCAAAATATACCTACACTTCACATAAACTACTTAAAACGAAATTTGAGAACTACACCGTACACACAGGAAAGGGAAATAAAAACAAAATCTCCGGTGAAAAGTTACAGGAAATTGGTGGGGGATAGGATAGGGGGAATGAGGTGTAACTTTTTCAACTTTTTACCCTTGTCCGGACAATTGGCCAATCCGATCTGAGATTACAAACCTTGCTCGCATCACACTTGTAGAAGTATATTAAATAACTATACTTCACAAAAAGAAAAATCTCTGAACAATGGGATTTTTTATTTTTGGGAAACCCCCTCGACTATGGCTTGTTTCCATGTACACCCCTTCATCTATTGAAAGCAAGTAAATTAGTCCATCAAACTAACTGCCATTAGTTTTAAATGTTAATACTCATCCAACCATTTTTTTAGGACCAAATTGCCCAAATTAAAAGTTTGAAGACGCAAATACCCTCTATACTTTAATACACTAAAAATCAAAAAGACTAAACTACCTGAAATAATCAACTAACTTAGAAGTTGGGCTATAACTCTATAAGATGATGATGGGTAATCTTGTGTGGTGCACCGCCCGATGTGCCACGTAGGTGCACTGGGCAATGCATAGGACTTGAGAGGATAAAAATCCCGAATGAGGGGACCTATAAGAAGACCCATAAGAAGAAGAAGAAATGTGAAAATAAAGAAAGAAAAGAACTGAATTTAGATCACGGTTCTTTTTTCTCTCTTAAACCACCAATCCCACTCTTGACCTGTTTTTTTACTTCAATGCCATGTTGAGCTTAAATCTTCTTTCTTTTTACTTTTTAGTTTTTTTTTTCACATTAAAACTGAATTTTGAACCACACAAAGCTTGAACTGAATTTAGATCACAGTTCTCTTTTGTAACTACAAGATATATATCAACCCACTTTGTTTGTTCAGGGGTTCCTACACAGCTATTACATCCCACATGTGCAATCATATGTTTCAACGTCATCCACATTAAAACAAGTGGCACTTTACTCCCTACAGGACAAGTTTTTAACTTCTCCTTCTCTTGTGCACTTGTCCGGAAATTTTTATGTAAATTGATGTAATTATTTTAAATTAAAACTGAAAATTTTTTTACCAGATGTTGTGTTCCAAAAATATCGAGGTGCAAGGGAGAACGTTTAGTAGTTGCTGGATTGGGGAATCACCGTCTTACATGGAATAGATGGTAGGAAACTGCACATCCACAACCATTTAAAAGACAAAAAATTCACGAGGATTTTCTTCAATTTCCCATTTGTGGAATGGAATTAACGAGTACCAACATCTAAATTTCGAGATTTTCATATCTTTAAATTTTTTATTAATATTAATGTTTCTTAATATTTATTATCAAATTATTTGATGTAAACAGGATGAACAAGTTACTTGTTCGAGGGTTTTTTGTTGAGTGCCAAGAAGGTACTTCAAGAAGGAGGAGAGATCCATATAACAATGAATGCAAAGTTATACAAAGCATGGAAAGTACGAGGACTTGCCTCCATGGCTGGGCTCCATCAGACGGAGGCGGTGCCATTTCCACTAAAAGAATATGAGAGTTACGGTTATAGTCACATAAAATCTGCCAGGGATGCAAAATTCCAAATCTCAAACAGCCTCGTTTACATCTTCAAGCCAAAGAAATAGGGTTTTTTTGAAACAGTTGTACAGTCAGTAATAGTGAACACTTTACAGAGATGTTCTTTTAGTTTTAAACTAGTTGCAAATTAAATTTGTAAAGCCTTGACCCATTTTGATAGTTACATAAAATTTTAAAAAAAAGCTTTTTGCACCTTTGTGCGTGTTTCTCTCCCTAGTCTTTGAATTTTATTTGATTACAGTGTAATTCGATGACAACATAACTTGCTCTGCCATCAGTTGTGTTTTATTTGGCTGATTTTAAAAGGAAGGAACTTGTTATGCCAGGCTTGGTTACTTGAATTGAAATGGAGTTTTGAGAGAGTTGAGAAATTTGGGATTGCAAGTGCGATCGTTGATCTCGTTGTTGCTGTGCAATGTTTGTTTCATCTCAGCAGGGTATTGGAGATTTTTGCATATTATCTTAATTGTTTGTTGAATCGAGTCGTAGAGATGAGATTCTGGTGGAGTGATTCTGGACCTTCTCAGGTCTCTTTCTCTACGTCAGTGATTTCCGCCTTTGTGCGTGTCTAGTGTTCCACCGTGGAACGTGATCTTGTTAGTTTTCCTATTTCTGCTGCTCCCTGAATTCTTCCTTGATCTGCAACCTGTTTTATCGTCTCTTTTGGCTCCTTCCTTGTCTCTCCTACATTTGATGGATAATCACATTCCCAGTCCAAGCCCACATGATCACCCTCTCCAACCTCCCCTTCCACTTCCTATACCGACACCTCTCATTCTCCTAGACAACCTTCCAACATCTCACTGCCACCAACCCATAACATCTTCTGCTCCATCTACCGTTCCTGTTTCCCACAATAATACTCAACCTAATAATGATATAGAATTGGAAGAGGATGATCCTTTTAACTTTGGATGATGAAAGAAGCCCAATTGAACTTGAAATTCCCAGTAGAGGTTATATATGCCACTGCATGGAGATTGATACTTGTATGGGGCAATTACTAAAATTACCCTATGTTAAATTTCTTTTCTGAAACTACCCTACTTTTAAACATTTACATCTCTTTCTACCCTCATGTTTTTAAATATCTAGATTGCCCCTCCTTTTCACCTAGTAACGTGCCAATCTCTTTAACCTACCATTCTTGTTCTATTTTTTACTATTTGTCATTAAAATAGTAAAAAATGAAAGGACTCCCCCACTTCTTCTCTTTCCCGTTTTTTACTCCATTCGTTTTTATTTTTTTGTTTTTTCTTCAATTCTATTTAATTAATTTTTTATTCAACATTTCATCCTCATCGTTCTTCTTTGAACAGATCATGGTTCTAAGTATCTATGTCATATCACCCCTATCGGGTGATACATTCCGGTTTTGCTAGTCACTGATATCGTGTTGATATCGATAGCACGGTACAGACAAGGTGTAAAATGGTCAGAAAAATCAAATTTTAAGGAGATTCAGGGGTAATTTTGTCTTTGACAGCCGATCTAGGCCGATACCGTATCGGTATCATATCAATTTATCGATTACCGATACCCGTTCGGATACCATGCACTAAAACCATGGAACAGATCGACTTTCTTCAAAGCACCTCAATACTTCTCTCTTCCTCTTTTTTTTCAATTTACCTTTGTGTTTTTTATTTTTTATTAACCTACAGTGCGATTCTTGTGTCGTCACTTTTCTTCTCCCTCTTCATATTCGAAGAAGCAGAAGACATGGGATAGAAAGGCACAAGATCAATTAAACATCGGATTGTCTCTGCCTTCTTAGCGATTTCAGTTGAGAATCCATGAAAGCTGGATCGATTTCAGAGAAGGGAACGCACCTATAACGGAGACGAAAGAGAAGAACTGGATCACGGTGAGGATTAGATTGATCTGTTCGAATTGGAAAAAAAACAGAATAAAATTTGAACAGAGTGAAAAACGGGAGAGAGAAGTAGGTGGGTGCTTTCATTGTTTACTATTTTAATGACAAAAATAGAAGAAGAATGGTAGGTTAAATAGATTAGCAGGTTACTAGGTAAAAAGGAAGGGTAATCAAATTGCAATCCAACTGCAATCAAAGCCTGGTCTCCTACGATTTAGAATGATGCTTCCCCTATGTTGTATTAAAAAATGCATAATTGCAAGCCTATGTTTCGTCGTTGGAATAAAGAAGTTTTTGGCCATGTTCAAACAAAGATTTCAGCTTTGCAACAAGAGCTTTCAACCATCCAAGCAAGACCAACTTCTGATGCTACACAGAAGCGTGAAGAGGAGGTTTCTAAATTACTAGATGAGGAATTGGAGAAAGAGGAAGAAATGTGGAGGCAAAAATCAAGGATCTCATGGCTATTAAAGGGGACCGCAACACGCTTTTTTTTCAGATGACTACCATCACAAGGAGAAGCAGAAACAAAATCCTCCGTTTAAAGAAACTTGATGGATCGTGGACTCGATTTGAATCTCAAGTCTACGATGAGATGCTAGCTTATTATCAACAAATATATCAGTTAGAAGGGATTGATCAGGATTCCCTCCATCAGGCCCTAGCTACCATTCATCGCCAAATCACAGATGAAATGAATACAAGGTTGAGATCTATCCCCTCCCCAGAAGAGGTATAATAGGCGCTTTTCTCTATGGCTCCTCCAAAGGCCCTCGGCCCATATGGACTCCCTCCAGCATTTTTTCAAAAATATTGGGACCTTACGCATCAGGATTTATTTACCTTTGTTTGAGATTTCTTTAATTCTGGTTTTTCACCAAATGCCAGTAAGGAAACCTTTCTATGTTTGATTCCAAAAAATGCTAATCCTGAGTATGCCGATTATTACAGGCCTATCTCATTATGTGCAGTTGTAGTCAAGGTGATCACAAAAATTCTAGCTACAAGATTACGTGAGGTTTTGGATATGATAATTACACCCGCTCAATCAGCCTTCATACCTAAAAGATCCATCTCTGATAATGTGTTCATGGCTCATGAATTGTTCCACTACATCAACCGTAAGAAAAAGGGTAAACAAAAGTTCCTAGCATTGAAGTTGGACATAATGAAAGCCTATGATAGGGTGGAATGGGAATTCATTGAAAAGCTCATCCTCTGGTTCGGTTTCTCTAGTAAATGGATGACTATGGTTATGTCCTCATTGAGATCAGTGTCTTACAATTCAGTGATGAATGGCACTCCTCGTGGTAAGGTAATCCCAACCAGAGGGATTCGACAAGGTGATCCACTTTCCCTTGCTCTTTTTTTTTTATGCTCTCAAGCTCTGAGTAGTATCATTGGCCAATCTGAAAGGGTAGGACTACTTAGAGGAGTGAAAGTTCGCAATCGGTCGGAATCGATAACACATTTACTTTTTGCAAACGATTGTTTACTCTTCTCAGAAATGAAGTTGGAAGAAGTTAATCACCTTAAAGATTGTTTTTTTTTTTTTTTTTGGTAAAAACCTTAAAGATTGTTTGGACTTATATGGTAGAGCTAGTGGACAGGCCTTTAGTCTCAATAAATCCACTCTTTCTTTTAGTCCCAATACTCCTAAAATTTCAGAGATGCCACCGTTAGATGCTAAAATTTTGACTATTTTACCCTTTGCTCCATTTTCTTAAACCTAAAAAGACTTAATTACCCTCACTTATTTGTTGCCCTAAACTAATTAAAATGATCATTTTACCCTTTGTTTTATTTTTATAAATGAAAAGACCTAATTGCCCTCATTTATGTATTACTCTAACCTAATTTGAAAAGACTATTTTACCCCTAAATATTTGTTCCTAAAAACCCCAAAATGCCCTCAACTTCCCCAAATCATCATCTTCTTTTACATACCCACCACCACCACCCTACGATGGTTGACTACATAGGAACGCAAACCCTTTCCATCCATCTTGATGTATAGGGATTTCAACTCAGGTCGAGGAATTATTTCGGAATCTTCTTCCTTCTTCACCGACGTAGTTCCCGAAAGAGTCTGTTTGCCATTAGACTCGGGAATCAGATGAGGGGATTTTTCCACAGCCAATTCATCACCGGCTTGTGGATTCAAGTTCCTTGAACCGTTTCTCTATGGAACTCAGAATATGAAACAAAAACCCAATACTCTAATTTCTGAGTTTGATTGATAACTTTTACCACTTTGCCCTTTCTTTGCTATAGCTCTGAACCCAAGAGATGAAGAACGACTCAGAAAGGCATCATTTGATATGTGGCAAGATCATAGTTAGTAAATACGCGTATTATATGCGTATCTGAACATATGAATGAAAAAAACTCTGTATTGTGTATAATACTTTAGAAATAGTAAAATACGTGCATTTTAAGGGTTGTCGTATGATACTCGAATAAAACGCGTATAATACTTTTACATATATATTTTAAAATAAAAAATTAAAATCTATCTTAACTGTTAGATTAAAAAAAACCTAAAATCTACCAAACCCACGTCTCTTCTCCAACGAAAAATCAAACATCTAGCGGCTGGTTCCCCTTCTCCATTCCTCTCTGTCTCTTCTTCCTCTTCTTGCGTTCTGCCGGCGATTGCAGTGGTGGTTCTTGCACTCGTCAAGCTGGCGATTGCAGCGGTGCACTTGAAGTGACAATTCTTAAGGTATTTTTCAAAAACCTTTTCCCCTCCATTATATGGAGGAGAATCGCAGGGACGGCTTAGAAATTGAAGCCCAACAACAACACAAGGCAATTCGTTTGGTTTTTTTCAAGAAACCCAACCAAACGAAACATATACAATCTGTGAGAATTCAAAGCTTTTCTTAGCCAAAAACTCCATCACTGTAGATTCATAACCATCCATTCTTTCTGTTTTTGATGGTCAAAGAGAGAGACTTTGGGATTTATTAAAGTCCAAAACCCATGAAGCATGAAATAAACTCAGATTTAGTTAATATTTAATAACAAAACTCAATTCAGCAGTAGAACCGAAACCTAAAATTAGAAATTGAAAATAGAATCTGAAACTAGAGAAGAAATTTGAAAGAAAAATATAAGAGGGGGGGAAGGGGAGAGTGTTGCGGGAGAGACGTTTATCTTGTTCTAGAGATGACAAGATTTCATGAATGATGAGAAGTCATGTTATCTTACTTCTTGTTTGGTACATAAAAGCTAAAAAGACTCTTTATAAGCAATATTCATTTCTTTTTCTTTTTTTTTTTTGGTACACAAGCAATATTCATTTCAATCATCCCTTTTGATTGGTCATTCTAATCCCTACAATAAAGAATGTAATGAATCTAGGTTTGTTAACCAATCAAACTATATATTTAGGCACATCACTAAATGCTATTATTGTGTTTATTAGGTGTACATGTCTATTGCATAGTGAATATATGTCCGTATTTTTACATAGCAATCGTATTATACACGTATTAAATATATATCGTATTATTATCGTATCGTATTATTACGCCGAATTTTTTGAAAAGTATTATTACCATATAGTCCGTTTGACTACCATACGTAGGGGTGTCAACGGGCCGGTTTCGGTTTGGGCTTTTCGGTTTCGGTGTGACTTTTATAGAAACCGAAACCAAACCATTAAGAAATGTTCGGTTTCGGTGCGGTTTGGTTTCGTGTCGGTTTCGGTTTATGATAACGGGGTGATATCGGTTTGGATTCGGTTTGGTACCGGTTTTATATAACTAGTAAGGTCCGATTAATGCTAATTTTTCTTCTCTTTCTCTTATAAGTACATAAAATATTTCAAATACAATGCATTTTTGTATCCTATGTCCTATGGCCTATGGATACAATTGGTTGGGTAATCACTAACAAAGGATATGAGATAAAGTGAGAAACTATCACAACACATTTAGGGGGTAATGGGGCATTAGGCATTTACTAATTTACTCATTTATCGGGTTAGGTCGGTTTGATTTGGGTTCGGGCTACCGGTGCACCGTCGGGCTAACCCAAACCAAACCAAACCGTTTGCCTCTCTGGATCCACAAACTGAACCGAACCATTAACAGTTCGGTCCGGTGTGGTCCGGGCTCATTCGGGCTGTTTCGGGCCGGTTTCATCAGTTCAGGTTGGGTATTGACACCCCTAACCGTACGTATCCATTCCCGTATTATTGCCGTTCCCGAACTTACTAACTGTGGGCAAGATATGTGGGAAAAGTAAAATCTCGTGAAGGGATGATCATGATGATGATGGGTATTTCTCAGGGATTGCTATCTACTCTTTGATTGCTTGTCTGAGTAGCTCTGCAACACAAATAAGAAACATGGCTCCACCATCTATCGAACCCATCATCAAGGCCACCATGCAATCAAACATGGAAAAATTAGACAATCAGATCGATTTCTACCCAAATCTTTTCTACCCATTCATGAACCTTTCAATTGTTCTATTTATGTAAATAAAGAGGGAACAGAGAACTGAGTAAATTCCAGTCACAATGTAGAGAGAGTATTTTTTTTCCAGAGGAAAAATGGAAGTTATGATTACAGTGGCAGACTAAGAAGGAGGTGTGTCGAATTAGAAAAGGTAATAATAAAAGAAGCTCAGAGACGAGAAAACCCACAAAAAGTTTTAGGGATTCTGCAATGTAGCAAGGCAAGACTCAAAAGAGAAAGAGAGAGAAAGAGATGAGTCCGATCCAAAGCAAAGACCAGGAATCCCTAGCTCCTCAGTCCCCACCGCTTACACTTGATTCAGTGAATGTTCTAAATTGTTATTATCGTATTAGTCGTTGAACTCTGCATTTTGGAGGCAATCCATCTCGATTGCGATGACATGGTTGGATTGTTTGCCGATGTTGGTGGTATTGAAGAGGCCGAGATAATTTCCATACTCTCTCTCTCTCTCTCTCTCTCCCTATGGTGGTGGGTGGTGGTGGTGCTGGAGGTGGGGCTTCACGGTGGTGATGGTGTTAATGGTGGGTGGCGGCGGCGGCGGTGGTGGTGGTGGGGGTATGTAAAAGAAGATGATGATTTGGGAAGACAAGTGTGCTTTGAGATCTTCGAAAGACTTCCAACCCCAAAAGGGTTTTCTTCATCGAACAGGGAAAGGGGTTTCGGCCTCTCATCTGAAATCCTCTTTGGGTGAGGTTGGGGAAGATGAGGGCATTTTGGTTTTTTCTAATTTTAGCAAATAGGTTAGGGTTGGTTTTTAGGAACAAATATGTAGGGGTAAAATAGTCTTTTTCAATTAAGTTAGGGTAATACATAAGTGAGGGCAATTAGGTCTTTTCATTTATAAAAATAAAACAAAGGGTAAAATGGTCATTTTCAATTAGTTTAGGGTAACAAATAAATGAGGGTAATTAAGTCTTTCCAGATTTAAGAAAATAGAGCAAAGGGTAAAATTGTCAAAATTTTGGCATCTAACTGTGGTATTTAACGGATTGGACCTATCTGGCATTTAGGGTGTAAAGCAAGGGTGGTACGTGGAATATTGAAGGGTGGTACGTGGAATATTGAGCTGCTTAGGGAGGTGCGAGGAATATTGGGTGCATTATAGGGGGATACGTGTACTTTGTGTGTAATGAAGAAGACTTCAGTAAGGCCTGGTTGAGGAAACACCATAGCTTGGCAGATCGAAGGAATTGCGATCTTATGATGATCTTTCAAGTTCCAATATAGAAATCATATTTGGATAGTATGTAACTGCTTTAATTTTTACAGTTGGACTACCCTCCCCTATTCTAAATCAGATTCTACTTAACCTATAAAAATGATATGTTTCCCATCTAACATCAGGACAGTATGCAACCTTTATAAATCAGATTCCACTTAACCCATAAAACTAATCTGTCACTCATTACAATAGACACGTTCATAACAATGATTGGTATCTAAACCTAAATATACCATCATCCATATCCCTATCAAAAGTAACAAATAGAGCTCAAATTTAAGATAAATATAAAACATACATAACCCATAAAATAGATCTGTTTCCCTCTTCCATTTCTCAAGAAGAGTAGCCTCTACAGAATAGTAGGTTCCCCAAAATCCATTATTCATTCCTTTGTTTTTTTCTTAATTCTATCATATTATCATGGTAGCAGGTAGGTGGCCGATTATGATGTAGTTATTTTGGTAATGAATATTGCAAAGAGAATGGAATCGAAGGTGTTGAGATAACCAGCGATGGGGTTGTTTTTTGAGCCAATGGCAACAGAGGAATAGAGAGACAGAACGATGAAGGTCAACCTTGCAAAAAGATGGCGTGGGAACGTCGACAAACCAGAGAGAGAAGGGCATGGCCACTACAACTCATGGTTCATCACACTTACATTCTCAAGAATTAGAAGAGAAAATGGCAAGTGGCAAAGAAGGTTCATCACTTACCTTCTCAAGGATTCACGGTTCCTGGGCCGCCATCAATGTTCGCCGAAGTGATTACGATGGTCACCGGTTGAAGCCTTTCTTCTTCAGTTGTTGCCAGAGTGTGTATCATAGCAACAGATGTAAGGTTGTAGGTTGGTGGTTCTTTGTCTGGGAAGGATTTTTCGGTTGAAGAGGGAGAAGAAAAAGATAATTAGAGTTAAAATGTACAAGGGTAAAATAGGTACTTAACTACATAAAAATGGTATTTTCTGGTTTCAATAAAATTTACTCCTTCCACCTCACCACTTCACAGTAATTTACTAATGGTGCTAATTAATTTCCAAAAGGGAGGTAGGGTTAATTTTTGGAAACAGCCTAGCTGACTCCCTGGCTCAGATGGCCCTATCCTGTGCGTGTGAGAGCCTGGCCACACTCCACTCCTTGATTATCTGATGCTTGCAACTCAAACACCATGCATTTTACACGCTTCAATAAATAAGTGCATTTCTTATCCAAAAAAAAAAGTTATCTAAACATGAATGGCAACTGTATTTATTACAACTACCCAAGTCTCAGATACATTGACAATTCCCTAGAGTGAGAATTTTCTCTTTCTTGGATGAGTCTACAACAATATAATGGCGTGAGCCTCTGACTAAAGGTAACTGAAAATGTTTTGAAAGAGGAACTCATCGAGCTTCAGCTGTGAAGAAAACCCAAGAACCCATATTTGCATGTACAAAGGAAAGATAATAAATGCTCAGAACTCAAAGAGAAACAGTAAGGGGATTTCCCCTTGACAGACGGTCGGTCATCTCTTCTTACCATATGGATCTCCTTTACTTCCTCTTCTCAGTCCCAATTGAGAGGAGCTCAAAGCTCCGAAAAGTGTCATCACGAGCACCTCTTGCAGCAGCAGCAGCACGTGCGAGGGATGATGACTTGGAATCAAATCCAGGCTGCATCCTTTGGGTCGTGGACAGGCGCCCACTGCCTGAGACCATCCGGCCAGATCGACTCTCACTGGGCTCACCAGAGGAGCTCGGTCGGCTACTTGAGATAACAGCCCTCTTAGAAGTGCTGCCATTCCGAGAGGAAGAAGTGCGGCCTCTTTCCGAATCAGCTTGCTGACAAAATCAACAACAAATAATATCAGCACCCTGAGTTGTCTACACACAAAACACAAGCATTGATCCTTTAAATCGATTGGGTACTGGTGTTAAGATACAAGGGTTCGACAATGGATGTGGAAACAGTACAAAAGCAATACTTGTTCGAGTATGTCAAAATTTTCAGATTTTGTTTATTATAAAGTGAATTGCATAAATAAATGCCTGCACACACACACACACACACACAATATAATATGCTTAAACTCAACTTATAATTCAAAATTGGGCAAGGATTCCTAGATGGCCCAAACACCTAACACATGGTAGTTTAATTGGTGCTAAAATGTTAACATGTTAACACTTCAACATGGTCCTCTATATATCTGAGAAATTTCTGTCCAAATGCAATCCTCATGTGAAAATTTTGAGCTATGGAAAAACTAAATTTTGGTAATTTTGGTTCAGCATTAAAAGTACAAGGGTTAGAGCTCAATACATTTTGGGTTTTATGGTTAAGATAGAACCCTAAACTAGACATGGCTAACCCATGTGCTGTGCAAACCATCCAATAATTGGTTTGCCAAGACCCGTTCTCCAGGTAGCTCAAAGCGGTGAACAACCAAGATAAGCTCATCGATGGGACAGGGTAAAGGAGAATCACTCGAGGTCATGTAAAATTAAAAGGTCAGATGACAAAGGCATAATTGCCCTGATATATTGGCTAGCAATTTCATAGTTGCTCTTTAGGGATCAAAAGTAGTCTGAACAAATTTTAGGGAAAGCAAGATTGCAAGACTGAATTATTTTCACATTATACATTGATAAATGATGGTTCATGGCGGAGACTCCTTACAACATCCTTGGAGGATACATCCTCAGAATTCTTGTGCTTGGAGTGATCACCGTGTAGACCTGAACCTGAATTGTTTCTTCTAGCAAATGCTTCAACTGCGCCTGAGAATCTGTCCCGAATCTCTTGTCCCACTAGATGAAACAAATAAAACAAATATATCAGTCATCAAAGAGCCTAAGCAAATTCATGTATTTTAAAGAAACCATAAATGCCAACAGTTGAAAAGTACAGACAAAAAGAGTTTCATATTTGGCCCCTCCCCTGCTACAGAAAATATGCATCACATTCGAACAAAGACAACATGATAATGTTGAATAAATAGACAATAATACATATATCCCTACTAAAACTAGTATGAATAATATCTACTATATATCAAGCAAAGTGGACGCTTGAGATGTCCCTCTAGGTTGAATTGTAACTAAGAGTTCATAATTATAGTATAGAGGTTTCCAAAGGTATATGTTCGTAACATGGAGAATTCAATATAGTAGATTAATGTCGAATGATAAGAAAAGAAAACTTTAAACACTTTAATGGGTTTCAAAGACTAGTACTTGCAACCCTAACCTCCAGAAGGTAGAAAGAAAACATAATGCATATTAAATGATGGATCTGCAAGTGATGGGCTCACTATGGGAATGGCGGAGAAGATTTTAATCTGAAGGAGGCTATATATGGGCCAGATTCTATTTCAGATTATCATATTTTGACCTAATGATTTTAATATGGCCAAACCTGAATCTAGATCTAATGGTTCAAAATTAATGAGGAATAACAACAGATTTTAATATGTAAAATTCCATATTTACTCCAAGAAATAACGAACCAGAATTAAAATATTGATGGGTGTAGTGAAAATAAAGTTAGAGAGGGAAAATAGGAGAGAGATGATATAAATGGGTGATGGTAGTGAAAATAAATAAATAGAGGGAAAATAGGAGAGAGATGACATCAATGGGTGATGGTAGTGAAAATAAAGAAAGAGAGGGAAAATAGGAGAAAGATGATATTAATGGGTGATGGTATTGAAAATAAAGAAAGAGAGAAAATAGGAGAGAAATAATAACGTGAGAAGAAATAAAATCTCCCTTAAAATAGAATTTGAAGCTAAACAAACCAATAGCAGAGAGAGAAGAGAATAGGAGAAAACTTCCTACCATGGGGGGAAGAGAAGGAGATATAATGAGAGAATTAATGGGAGGGATAATGAGAGGAGAGATGAGAAAAGAAAGAAGTACTAAGAGAGTATAATCGTGGGGTGGGGAGGGGAAAGAAAACTCTTAACAAGTTAAGAGAAGAGAGAATAAAACCAGCAAAGCACTCAATTGCAAAATCATATCCATTCAATTCCCAATCATAGGAGAAGGGTGATTACATATTTACAAAACCCAAAAAACAAAGAAGAAACAAACTACTAAGGACACTTTAACTTTCCTAACAAGTTAAACTAACTAAGTAGACAAAATAACATAAAACTACTGACTAACGATAGGACATAAAATGCTTAAATAAAAAGGACTCTTTCTAGACTAAACAAACTTGACTACTTAACAGTACATAGGACCCACACAATCTTATCCATATACTTAATCCCATATATAAAATTAGGACTCCAAATAGGGCTTAGTAAAGAAACCCATTACAGCAATAAACCCAAAATAAAAATACCAAGGCCCATAGAACCCATCCATGGGCTAAAATAAAGTCTTCCTATGCCCAATTGAAGAATATTAATTGTATCATAACAGACCTGAAGTCCTCTCTGGTCTTTCTGCGGATGGTCCAGCGCTTGGGCCTGTTTTCCCACTGGGCTGCTGAAAGTGCACAGAAAAAGTACATTTAGAAACATTAATTTAAGAAAAAAGATACATACTTAAAAGTTCTAAAAACACCCACACGTAATCTAGGATTGGCACCAATCTGAGGATACTTCAATATAGTCCAGTCAAACACATAGTCAAACTGATAACCTGCACCAATGAAACTGTCAAGACACACCCTAATATAGTGATGAGAGTTAAATTTAGAAATAAAAACACCCCCCATGCCTTTCTTAATGTGTCTAGGATTTAACAATACAAAGCACTATCTTAAAGGGCTGCCAGCCATAA
This sequence comes from Telopea speciosissima, assembly GCF_018873765.1. Classification (NCBI taxonomy): domain Eukaryota; kingdom Viridiplantae; phylum Streptophyta; class Magnoliopsida; order Proteales; family Proteaceae; genus Telopea; species Telopea speciosissima. The sequence continues at coordinate 51,477,197 of NC_057925.1, forward strand.
ACTTGGCTTAAGAAAAAACTTTGGATCTACCTTCTCGGATGAATAGGTCACGGAAAAGTCTCTTCAGATATGAATAATCTGGTTTGTCATCAAACCGCAGGGATCGGCAATAGTGGAAGTATGATATAAACTCTGAAGGATATGATTTACAGAGCACCTGTAGAATAATATAAGCATTTCAAGCAAATTCAATTAGCCTGCAAATTTAATATCCAAAAGAACTTATTCAATAATTCATGGATGAGCCTTGCAGTCATAGCACCAGCAAAGAGGACTTTATCATAAGCTACTGGCAAGTTGGAAAGGGAGATTACCTCTATAGGCGTTAGCATCTTCTTTTCACTGATCTTATCGTACTTCTGCTTTTTAGTCCCAGCTTTCAAACCCTGCCAGGGAAGGCTGATGCACAACAATCACACAAACATAATATGAATGTCTGAAATGACATAATGTAAGTCCTTGGCAGAAAATTCCAGTATCAAGCAAGAAAAGCAGGAAAAAGAATGGGTAAAGGGCAGTTGGGATATATGTTCAACCTTCCCCTTAGGAAATACATAAGCACGTAACCAAGGGACTCCAGATCATCTCTCCTGCTTTGTTCTGCAAGGAAATTAGCCTCATTATAATCTGGACCAAATCTAAATTCATTATTGAAACTGAAAAAAGAGACTCCATAAGCCCATTCTTGGGGTAGGAAAGATTCTTGGGTTAAGTTTGCCTCATGCTATATGCTGGGGACTCTGGATGGAATGGAAAAACCAGAAATGGAAGTTCTAAAGCCCCAGGCAAACCAATTCCATGATAAATACATAAATATAGGGGATCTCTTAACTCCGTTTCCTACTTGTTCAAGTTTGCATAGAAAACAACAGCTTTTTGGGAAAATGCAATTAATGACGATAACATGGTTGTTACATGGTGTTCACTTTTTCTTTTTCTAGTGTACATCCTAATTTTACACATCTAACATACAAACAGTGGCAAGAAAAAGTGACATGACACTTTACTCACCAACTCCAAGATGAGTGTTGATACTTGCATAGCGAGCTGTTCCAGTGAGATTCTTGTTTTCCCTGTAAGGGAATTTGATGAGTCTCAAAGATAATTAATTTAAACGATGAAGTTAGTGAACAATAGCTAATACAAAATTCAAAAGAAATGCAACCAAGATAAATCAACATCAATATGCCAACAATCATGTCCTCCTTTAATCTGATGCATCAGAGTTAGTGTATTCAGGTAAGCTACATGTAAGCCACAAACTTCAGAATTGGGACATTAATGATTTCCATATTACTAATGTAAGTTAAAAATTATGTTGGGCACAACCATCCCATCAATTGATATCCATTAAGTCAATGAAGAAATGAATATTATTTTCCATTTTGAAACCAAAATTACTGTCCTAAGCTCATGAACCTTTACAGCTTCTGAAGCAGCAGATGAAGGATAAAGTGAGGAAAAGCAGATTACAGATAGCTCATAAGGTGGCAAACCATGGGTTTAAGAACACTAATACCCATAGTCGTCCAGGTGCCTTGATTGCCTTGCATCTATGCCCCCTCCAACGCCTTGACAACTATGCTAACACCTTCTTACACCAAGTTAAGAGTCACCTTAATGCCCAAGAAGATGAAGGATGTTCAAGGAGCTATTGTAAGTTATTTCGTCCAATTTTCCAGCAAAATGTTACTTACCAACCCTTCAAGGTTGAAGAATAAGGACGCAAGACAAGGGCAGGGAAGATCATTCCAGATGTCAATAATAACTTCCATTTAAAAATAGGATTCCATGCTTGACCTTCCAACTCCAGCTCCAGTTTGAAATCCTCCACCCCTTAAATCGACAGGCTTAAGGTTCTTACTGGAAAAAAAAAACACCCGGGGACTGATACAAAGCATCATGAGACAAACACTGGGACAAATTAACTGATAAGGTTAATGGGCATGGAAGTGTATAAAGGGCTGCTGGGTTTGGAAGTGACTCCAGCCACTGAAATGGCTTCCAGTTGATTTTTCTCATTTTGCGGTCACACAAACAGTTCGGCAATTTCAGCTCTCATTCCTCTGCTAGCCCATCTCTTATTTTATCGTTTGGGTCAGTTATATTTTGGTTTTTCTTGTTTTGGGGTCACAGACAATTTAGAAATTTCAGTTTCGGTCATAGACTGACTTACCCTCCCCAAACCCTGCAGTGGTGGGAGCCTCGTGCACTGAATACGTCCTTTTCATGGACTGATTTACCCATGGCCCAATATTGTATGGATCAGTTTTAATATTAGTTCAGATTACATAAAATTGGTGATGCTGGAAGATTTCTTTACTCTAATTTCATTAATTAGAAGAAGAATGACTGCTAGTACCATTCCAGTTACTATATTTTCTGAATGACTGATGTAGATCAAGTCTTCGATTGGGGCTCTAAATCTGGTCCACAACTGGCCATGGCTTGGGCTGTCGAGCAGCCATAACTGGGTCATATCCTGCAGTCTAGTCAGCATATTATGAGGATCTCGATCAGATTTATCTGGAGAAATATTTTCAGATTATATGACTATCAAGTTTGCTGATTTCAAGAGGGGATAAGTTTGCTGATTTCAAGGGGATATTTTCCATAATCGAGAGCTGCCAAGGGGATATGTTTGCTGATTTCGAGGGGATATTTTCCATAATCGAGTGCTGCCATAACAAGTTGAATTCTGTCCAAGGATCAACTTTGAGATTGCCTATTTGGAGGGATATCAACCAATATTAAAGCAGAAAGATAATTCCTAGATTTCATGGGCCCTATGGCCAGCTGGAGAAGATCAAGTGAAGACCAATTTGACAGCTTGCATAGGTTATTATTTAGGAAGTTTTTTATTACTTGTGTGGGGATGTTTAATTACCCATAGCAGTTTCTATTTTATAGGTGATGCAGGTCCAAGCACAAGAAGGAAGAAGAAATAAGTCCTAAGGAACTGATTGTTTGTTGGAGCCTTAGAGGAGTTTTTTTTATTTCTATACTTAGTTTTTTTTTTGAGCTCTTAGATTGAACCGGTCCAACCAATGGTCCAATTTAAGTGACTCTTTCTTATTGGCTGATTTTGTTTTATTTCTATTGGCTCTTAGAGCATCTTTTAAATTTTAGTTAAAACTATGTTTTTTCCCTTCCCCTCCACAATTTTAAGAGGGAGGATTTGTTTTAAATTAGGAATCAGATCTGGGATTCCAAACCCAGATCTGAATATGTGTAAGGCCTTTGGCCATTGAACAGATTATAAATAAAGCCATCGTGGGTAGGCTCCCCCACTGTTTTCTGCATAAAAATCTCTTCTTTCAAGCTGTGTCTGCTGCCATTGTGCTGCTGCTCCTCTGTGAGCTTACATCCTTGTGGATCTCAAGGTGGTACAGTGTAGGTGGACTCCTACGACTCCTTGCATCATGAAGATCAGGAGGTTTCTTCTAGTTTCAAGCTGCTGCCATTGCTGGTTCTTCAAATCAGTAAGTTAACTTTCAATTCCTGAATACATCCTTCTCTTCTTCGTCCTCTAACCTAAGCCATCCCTTCGCCCATCGATCCAATCAGATCTCAAAGCCAGCTTTACATCCCCTCCATTAAACCTGCAACTACCACCTTTGAACCATAGCTTAGTTTCTAAGCAACCATCATCCCACCATCAGATCTGTCCCAAACTTCCAGCATACATCCACCACACTCCCCCCTACACTTGATCCCACTTTCAGCCCAATCAGACTATCCTAACCCTAATCCCCATCACCTCCCACAAAACCCAAAAACCCAAAACCCCATTCTAAATTATGTCTAGCCCTAACCAGCCATCAAAACATCCCCAAAACCTGATCGAGTCACCCTCCTACAGCCAGCTACACTCGACCCCAAGCCCTGCCCCAAAGTCCCTTTCTAAAGTCTAGATTTAACCTCAAACCTGAAATCTAAAACCCTAACCCTAACCCTAAAATTGCAGAATTTCTAGACCTACCCAAACCCTACTTTCTTTACACCATATTAATCCCCTAAACCTGAACATTAAAACCATATATAAACCTTACCCTAATTCCTTAACCTCACCATAGGTTTACCCTAAACAGCCCCAACTGTAAACAGTTTCAGAATTCTGTTTTACCCTGGTTCCTATTAGGTCGTGCCTATATATGACTACATTAATAGGTTTAGGATTCTTTAGTTTCTTAATTAGATTGGGATTATGTTGCTTTGTAATTGATTTTTAATTAGGAAAGGTCTAAAGAGCTGTAACCGGTTATTATATGAATAAGGAGCAAGGCTGAATACAGGGCCCGGTTGAAGATTGAAGAAAATAGAGAGCTATGGTTGAAGCTGTGAGTTGCAGTGACAGTGAGAGGCCTTGGGTGAGAGACCCTGGACTGAGAGTCCCCTATACCCCTTCCCTATCCTTTTATGTTCTTCTTTCATATGTAAACAGAAAAGGAGAAACTAAAAAAAATAAAATTCAGTTATTCAAATTTTTTTCTTCCTTATTTTATTGATCCTGCTGCAATCGATCTCCCACTAATTTTTTTCCCTGGTTCGAGGTCAAGTTTGCATTAGATTGTTAGTACTATGTAGTTACCATATTTTGTCTCCTTCTAGCATATTTGCATCTTCCATCTTACAGGTTTCAAAACTGATAACCTCTAAAATCCATTGGAAAGCTCTCTCCATTAAGATCATTAGCTGTTAAGGGAAAAGAATATTAAAAGTGTAATTGTGCCAATACATGAGTACAGCACCTCAAAATTACTATGGATTATGACTAAATGTCACCATTAAAATGAAGTAAAAGGCCAGTTTAGATAACATAAACTACACGCAAAACTGGAGCTAAAAGGCAAAGAAACAAGGCTGGCAGCAGGATAAGCATAAAACAGTTATATAAAGCGCAAAAGCAAATCAACAAGGACAGCAACAGGAAAAGCATAAACCAGTGATCTTAGATACTGAATACAGCTAGATATACCTGTATGGTATGTGCTTGTGAGTTTGAAGATCCCTATACTTTTTGGCAAGGCCATAATCGATAATATATACCTGTGTAAAAGAGCATATTAATAGAATAGAGATCGAAGATGAAAATTTACCTAAATAAATAGTCCAGCATTACACAGGAAGAGAGATGTAAATGTGTTCTGGTAAACCAATGACTTCTGAGGAAAACTAAGCTGTTCAAATCTAACAGGTATAGGAACCAATTAGGTACCCTAAAGGTCTGTTAAAAGTCTAGCCAAGTAGCCATATCCGGAAAGTTATCTCCAATATTATCATTGACCCAAATGTAGATGGAAAATCAAGTTACTCAAGACTTGAGCATCAATATTGCAAGTGTTCATGCCCCTACACCACTTAGAAAATATTGATGCTGTTCGGTACGGCAGTAACTCTTTCCTTCCAAATCTATAGCAATTATTTACTCGTCTACATTTACCACATTCAAAACAATTTAAAGTTTGACCATAATCTGAATCAAAATAAAAGACCTGTTCGAGGGGGATTCCAACCACCAACTTCCTCCATAGCAGTAGCATGTTCTCGTAGGTGAAGTATACCGGACCTTAACATTTAATGACTTGGGGAAACACTCTTCACCCTTGCTAATCAGAAGAATAGAATATAAAGAAAGAGCAATTCTGCACAGATATTCAAGCTCTTTGCCTTCATGGGTGATCTACAACTAGGATACCCAGATACCTGAACTTGATTCAGCATATTTTATTTTTTCATAAATATGGGAAATGACCGAGGATGGACTTTGGTGCAACGGTAAGGTTGCTCTATTGTGACCAAATGGTCATGGGTTCGAGTCTTTGGAAACAGCCTCTCCGCGAAGCGGGGATAAGGCGGCGTACATTATGACCCTCCCCAGGCCCCTCTGTGGTGGGAGCCCCTTGCACTGGGTACGCGCTTTTTTATGGGAAATGACCGGGGGGGGGGGGGGGGAGGGAACACCTCTAAACCCTGAAGAGGAAGATCATTAAAAGAAGAGAAAATATTTGCTAGTTATTACAGCACTCTTCCCATTCATGAGTTCCCCACAACCAAGATAGTAACATACACAAACATGCTTCTCTCGCACACAAATCCACAAGCTCAAATTTCTTGTTTTCCATTGTCTTCATGCTAACAAAGGAACACTTGCAATTCATATCTCTCATTGAATTTGGAAGGATATAAGTGTCATTATGGATGGATTATCTTATCAATATCTGAAGTACTATACAAAAACCAGTTAATGATCTCATCAACATTTGATTTACCATGTTCACATAGTAAATGTAAGCAATACCTGATTTGCTCTCCGCCCTAAACCCATTAAAAAATTGTCAGGCTTTATATCACGGTGAAGGAAACCTCTCGAGTGCATATATTCAACTCTGTTAATCTGTATGAAGAAACAGTGTGAGGAACATTACCAATGGCAACTCCAATAGCTAAGAACACATTTTAAAACATAATGTCATGATAACAGCTTTTGCATGTGTTAACTTTTTCCAAATCAAGTGCCAGATCACAAAAACTTACTAACTGATCAGCAAGCATCAGCACTGTTTTCAATGTGAACTTCCGATTACAATAATTGAACAAGTCCTCTAGGCTTGGCCCAAGAAGGTCAATAACCATGACATTGTACTCACCCTCAACTCCAAACCATTTCAGGTGGGGAATTCCCGCTTCATAAAAAAAGAAAAAAAAAAAATCAGATGAAAAAAGACTGACTTCTTTTTTTGGGTGAATGCAAAAATATCGTTATCATTTCTTGATGCATCAGATAAATTAATCATTATTATTTTTCAACAGCTTATCATATAGAATACACCACTCTTACATAGAAACATACTTATTACTTTATTAAGTAATAAATAAACCGGTTAGCATTTCAGGGAAAGAAAAGTACAAGAGATGGGGAAAAGCAACTTACTTCCCCCCTGAAGAAGCATATACAATTTGGATTCATAGTGAAGCTGGGGGTGCTTGGTCTTCACAGGCTCCTGAGAAATGCAATGGCAAGAAAAATATTTGGTTCACGGAACTTAAAAATTTTTAAAAAAAATTATGATAGCAAAATTGATTATGCACATCAAAAAACAAGCTAGCATAAGGGTGGGGAGGGGGACAATGACCAAGATACCAAAGCAAATAAAAGGCAGGTATTGTATCCATTACACAATCCTTTGCTTAAAAAAAATCCAAGTAGATATTTCCTGGAGTTCTGGCTTGTTTCGGGCAGGTTTTGGGTGACCTTATATTGAACTCCTGAAAGCCCTGAGGAGCCACTGCAATTATTCTTCTCCTCAAAATCATGTGATGGAAAAGATACAAATTGTGTACAGCAAAGCTTACATTTCTTGATTTCACATTAGCATACAAAAAGTGTTGGACAAGGGCACAGCTAAACAAATTAATGTCCGTGGCACTACAAGAGCTACCAATACTAAAATGCAGATAAGCAAGATCCATGCTGGAGAATACTATGTGATGTAATGAGACTGTGTTTACTGACAAACATGGAAATGTTAGCACTTGACTTGCTTAGGGTACTACACCGCAGATATCGTTGCATGGATTTTGAAGCCAGAGAATACTACGTGATGTAATGAGAATGTGTTTACTGACAAGACAACAAACTAGAGTAACAGAAGCAAACACACACTTTTTCAAACTAGATGAACAGATCAGGAGACAATTTCCAAGTTCCCTTCAGTTTGCGATTACATTATTAATGACCCATGTCAGCATAATCACTGCAAAGGAATAAGTTCAATCTGTTTAACCACGAACAACAATACTACATTACGAAATTTAATATCTAAATAAGTAAATATATCTAGGGAGAAAGAACCTTTCCATTGGGGGGGGGGCATTTCGCTCGCCCCTGTGTCAGGGTGCAGGGGCAGCGCACCGCACAGTGCCCAGGTAGTGTTCTCTTTCCCATGTATCTAATACAAAATCATTGAATCCAACAGAATAATAAATTTTCACCAGAAAACAAGAGTATTGACTTACCAACTTGATTGCTACTTCCTCTCCACTTTGTATGTTAACCCCTAAATCAAATTAAACCACCAAAAAAAAATATGAAGGAATAGTACTGACAATGGAAAACAGACAATGCAGAAAATAGGATTCATGAAAGGAATACAAGAATGCAACACGCCATACCTAGGTAAAGCTCGCCGAAAGATCCACTCCCAATCTTTCTCCCAAGCTTAAACTTGCCACCAATGACATGATCCATGATAAAATCCAGCTATATAGACCTCACTCCAAATCACTTAAGGATGACAATAACTTAGCTTGGCCTCCACCTTCACCAAATCCACCAAATCCTCAGATCCCAATAGAAACACCCAGATTCATCAATATCAGCACGCCATGAATCGGGGAGAAAAGAAGACAAAAATGATCCACCCGCAAATTCCTTCGTAACCACTAATATCCAACAAAATGACGGAAACAGAATCCCCTAAAACAACAATTTATTCAATCAATCCTCTCTAGATTAGAAAGCTTCATCCACCACCGAAACATAACCCCAAAACCTCTTCCTCGATCAAGCAAACCCTGATCTAAGTATCTAACACCAATAATATACATCCACCGGAGAAAAGAAGAAACCCTAAAATCTCCACTTACCAGCCGCCGATCGGAACCCTAATTCCCGGACCACCAAACGACATTGGTACAGAGATCAAATGGCAATAGAAACCCCAATCCAAAAAGGGATTATCTTGTCAAATAACTCGAAAAGCAAAAGAAGAAAAAAAAAAAGAATTCAAATTTACGTCCAAAAGAAAGCAAAATTTCAGGAATTCCACAATCAATTTTAGAAGAAATCCGAGGCTTTTATGGTGGGATCTGAAGAGGAAAAGGAAGAAAAGGTGAAATTATTGGAGAAGTTGATACGAAGGATATAAGGAATAATGAGTGGTATTATACGGATAGAAAGATGACAGGAAGAAAAGTGGAAGAAGAAGGAGAGGACCAAGAATGAAAAGAAAGGAGAAAAAGCTGGTGGATTTTTTAATTTTTTATTTTTGCTACTTTTTGTTTTAAATATTATTTATTTATTTAATTTTTGTCTTAATTATTTAAAAAAAATATGAATGTGGGGTGAAGCGATACCTTCTCTCTAACACCTGCCGTCTAATCCGTGTTTTTGGATTTGGCTTAGAAGTTGTAGTTTGCAACAAACGTGCATGCACTCTCTCTCTTTCTCTCTGGATGGATTACCTTAAAAAATGTGGGTAGTTTTGTCTACCTTTATATACTTGCATTTTCCAATTTGCTGTAGTGACGATTTTTAAAAAAAAATCAGGAATCGGATTGGTGAATCGATCAATTTAAATCACATTTGGATATAACTGGTCTTGATTATGGTCGATCTCATAATAAGGGTGTCAAATTTGAACCAAAAATCGATATCAAAACGGAGCCGAACAAGCCAGATCGAATCGAAACAAATAAAATTATGTTAGGTTTGAATATCGTATCTCATAATCGATTCGATTCTCGGTTTGATTCAGTTCAAAATCCAAATCGAATTCAAATACTAGTATATTATAGTATATTAATATATTATAATATTAATATATTATTATTTAGGATTTTTTATAATTACCACCCCATAAATTTTGATATATACTATTACCCCCCTAAAAACTTTCAAATAATTATTGCCCTCCCTTGTTGCATACTAATAACTAACTGGTTCCCACCGTTACATTTTTGTAACGGAAAAGGTTAATCGTGACAGTGTGCCGTTGTCACGAATTTTTTAAGACCAAAATGCCCTTTTGGGGTAGTAATTGTAAAGAAAAACCTCACCCCATCAGTGTCCCTTCGCCTCCTCCTCCTCCTCCTTCTCCGAGATTCAATTTCACCAGAGAAAACAGAGTCCCAAATATTTGATGAAATCATTATGAAATGAAATAGCCTTCTGCCTAGTATCGGACATGGTATTAAAAATATGCAGAGCCGCTATTGAAGGAGGGATCTTCTGCTAAGTGATCTGAGACCTCGTTTCAGATGCTGTAATGGCGATTCGGAATTTCGGATATGACAGCCAGTGCTACTTGGCTTGAAGGGTTGGGGGGGCGGGGGCGAACTGGCAATTAAGAGTTCAGAGTTCAGGCGAGGAGGGATAGCCGGAGTGCACATTTTTTTAGCTATTAAGCTCCACAAGGACCGGTGCAAGATACACCATCAGAGATTCAGAGATAAATACAATGTAATAGGCAAGGTTCGAGTTTGGATCCATTCTAAAACTATTAACAGAAATGAAGATCTCTGTTCTTTTTCTAAGATTGATTACTTGAAATTCCCGATAAAAAAAATTCCCTTGTTCCAACCCCCATCGCTCCAACTCGATTCAGCTTCTAATTATTTTTTTTAGATTTTTAATTCCATCTGGATGAAGGCGACATGGCCAGTTGACCACAGCTTGCTGTATCTATTGCAGCTGGAGACTTGGAGGGGAAACGCCTCGCACGTACTTTTATTTTTTGTTTTACTGCAAAACTTCGCCGGCAAAGGAATAACAGCACATAATCACGGCTATTTTGATCAGAAACCCGACTAATTTCACCCGGCACAGATGGAATTCACTGGGACTTCATGTATTTCAGCATTGACCGGTCCATTTCGTTCCCTTGCTAATTTTTCCATTTCATCTTTTCTTGGAAAAAACAAGGTTTGGGGTTGCAGAAGAGGAGGAGGAGGAGGAGTAATGATGGGGTGGGGTTTTTTTTTACAATTACCATCCCAAAAGAGCATTTTGGTCTTAAAAAATCCGTGATAACGGCACATTGTCACGATTAATCCTCTCCGTTACAAAATTGTAACGATGGGGGCCAATTAATTTTAATTAATTATTAGTATGCAACAGGGGAGGGTAATAATCATTTGAAAGTTTTTAAGGGGGTAATAGTAGATATCAAAGTTTTTGGGATGGTAATTGTAAAAAACCCTATTATTTATATTACTAATATTAGTATTAAATTTTATAATATTAATATACTATACTATAATATTATAATATAATATATTATTATACTATATAGTGTATATTATAATATGTGGACTGAGTACATGAATAAGAATTGGAATCGAACCGTGTAAGAATCGAATTTTGAAATCGAATAAGAATCGAACCGATAGTTTGAGTATCGAATTTCAAAACTGATTTGATTATAAATCACACCAACACTTTTTGAAACTTAACCCAATTGCCAATTTCAAACCGATTTACACAGTCTGATATGATTGATTCATGCCAATGAGCCTTGAATCAGTGAGTTTTCAGATATGAGTGCTGATTCTAGGATTCTTAAGACCAATTCAAAATGATTCTGATTCGGATTGGAATTGACAGGACCAATTCAAATTTGATTTTTTTTTAAGTGGACAAGACTCGTGCACAAGAGATTCTCCCCCCCCCCTCTCATCGAGCCTGTCTTAGGGGGTGGGGATCTTCGGTCAGTAAATGCTCATCCAACTATACTAATTACAGGCCATGCATGAAAATTATTGTCTTTTTTTAATAATTATTTTAGAGTGAAGAATCAAGATCATGATCACAAGTTTGATTTTAAACATTTGAAAATAAAGGATAAGAGTAATGATTCCAACTATGTGGTCTATTATATTACCGGAAAAAAAAATGTCTTAGTTGAAGTGTGGGTTAATAAAATTTTCTCTTATTAGATATAACTAAGTATCTGCCTTGTTTTTGGCAATTTATGGCATAAATACCTGTCTGTCCTTAGTTTCGAGCCAAGTTTCCTTTAGTTTCGATGGACATATGTGTCGAAATCACCAAAATCTGGTCTATACTAGTCGAAACCCTCGAATCCAGAGATTTTATAAAATCCCCCTTCAACTCGTTTCGAAAACCTACTACACCGAGTTAACTCGGTGATTTTGACAGGTTTAGATCAATTTTTTTTTCCATAGTTGAACCCTGTAAATCACATGAACAGAACAAAGACATACTACACAATAACCAAAATACCCTTTTAATTTTGCTATTTTGAAAGCAGAAATATCTACTTCTTGAAACCCTAAACAGTCAGGAGGTTATGGTTTACATACCAAAAAGGCAAAGGGTATTTTGAATTTTTGATAGATTTTATCAGAATTTTTTTTTTTTTTTTGATAGATGCAGTGTATGGAAGTATGATAAGGGTGTTATAGTATGTCCCAATTACCAAATGTATTTACCAATGTATCCCTCATCAGTCATGACTTGGTGTAGTATTATATGGCCCCCAAAACTCATTTAATAGAGAAGATGTGGGCCTTCTACCAAAAAAATAGAGACGATGTGGGCCCATATCAAGAATGTGATGAGCTGTCCAGATCTTCTGCATGTATGATTTCTATCATGGAGTGTGAAAATTTCAGGACACATGGCACCAAGACAACGTAGGTAAAGAGCAACTACTCTTCACATATAATGAGAGGATCAGATCTCTGTGATGATTCCTAGAGACAGGGAAATCCTCGTTTGTGTGTCCGTGAGTGTGTCCTCAGTCCTCACAAACCATTAGTCGCCTCTGTTCTTGAAGGTATGCCCTAGTAGTTTAGTGTTTGTGTCCCCATTGACATCTCATCTCAAGGGCTAAGCCAAAAATACTGGCCCCATATGTTAGGGAAGCACGAGTCACTAGCAGTCTAGGCCTCATATTAGGGTGCCTTTTTCAAAAGTTTAAAATAGGGCACACCTAGTGCACGAGGCTTCCGCCATAGTTGGGTCTGGGGAGTGTGGTTGAAGTTTTCGTACGAGAACGGTCTTTGGGACTTGAGCACCACCCACATGGAAACCACTGCCCCTTATGGATTCCATGTGGGTGGTGCTCAAGTCCCAAGGTCCATCCTCGTATGAGGACTTGAGCTGGACTTCGGTTTGGGGAGGGTCATAATGTACGCAAATTTACCCTCACTTCATATAGATGTTATTTCCCAACTTGAACCCCCAATCACTAGGTTTTTTTTTTTTGTTTTTTTTATGAGAAAAGAAAATATATTGCCAGAAAGATAAAAAAGTCTATACAATATTGTGATGAAGAACGATTTGTTCTTTGTGGACTGCTGCATATTTAGTTATAAAATTTGCAAAACTAGAAATATATACGTTATGCTTATGAGGACAATTGATTGAAATGCCTCTGGTTCCATTGGCTGCTTGAGACAAAAGAGGAATTAATCTCAATAGCCAAACCACAGAAATTGGGTCTTGAAGCATGAGAGGGATTCCCATGTTGGAGCACTAGATTTCCTTGATGTTGTATCCTAGCCGAGAAGCATATTGAAGACCCTTTACAAGGCCAAAAATTTCAATCTCCAAAGAGTCGTTAGTATACAGATTGGCCGATTACCACTTCGTGGCTTGATGGTCTTTGTTTATCTGAAGCCACTGGCTCTACACATGAGTCTCATCAATAAATCTTCATCGTACCCAAAAAAAAAAAAGAGTCGTTAGTATACCCAAAAAATAGCAGCTATTTGTAACATTTGTCCTTCCAACAAAATAAAACACATCCACCCCGATCTCTTTAGGGAAGACTGAGATGTTCCTACACAAATCAGAACATTGTGATTTAATATGGGAAAAGATTTCAAGCATAGATCTATTGGTTGGTCACTATTCCCAGAACAATGTATGGAAGAAGACGAAGTATGGGTTGGGGGAAAAATATTTAAGTCTATCAACTAATTGCAAATGTTTGAAATAACTCTGACAGGGTCACGTTTAATAGAATTATGGACCACGTGGTTCCTGACATGCCATATAAAGTAATAGGTAATAATAAAAATCGAAAAGAACCATTTGGAGAGCCGCTTATCTTGAAGTTTATTAGTAAGAATATAATTACAAAGATGAATTAAAGATTGATGTGAGAGGTATTCCATTCTCAACCCCAGAGGCCCAGGCACTCAGACATGCTTAGACCAGCCACATGAAAGAAAGAGATGCCATATGGATTCAAGACAAGATCCACATAAGACACTCTGGGGATCGATCTTAATCCATTTCGAGAGAGATGCTTTAACAGAGATTCTTGTGCGTAAAACACACCAAAAAAAAATGTTTAAATTTAGGATGAATGGATAACTTCCAAAAAAAGTGCCACCAGCCAGGGAAAGTAGGAGGAAGAGATGATCTCAATGGAGATGTAAGAAATTTGGCTGCAATACGAGCAGAGAAGTTACCATTCTTTGAGATAGAACATATCCAAGAATCAAAGTTATTAGTAAGAGACACAAATGCACAAGTGGCAGTAAAGGCAATAGGGAATAGGGAATTGGGGGGGGGGGGGGAGTATGTTAGCAAAAATCTATTATGAGTTCCCCGATCACTAGGTTGTCGCAATGATTATTTCTCAAATTCTAAAGGAAGGAGGCTGTGATTGATCCAACAACGAGAGTGCAAGTTTATCAGTTTTGGTGTTCCTTGGTGGATTATTATCCTCTCCAATTCCTAAAGTGTGGCAGTGCAGCAATGCTAGGTGGAGATGTAAACACCTGACAGCTACCGCATCCAACAGTCCGATCTCACTGATTTGGACTATTGGATGCAGTAGTTGTCAGATATCGACATCTCCACCTAGCACTGCCGCACTACCACACTTTAAGAAATTGAAGAGTATAATTTCCCGTTCCTTGGGTTGGTAATTAAGTTTTCAATTAGCCTAAATTCTTTTTGGAAAATTGCAAGAGAGGAAGATATGTCAAATAGTCTCTCCTCTAAATGGCAAAGCCTACATTTTTCATCAATCTTCATGAAATTCTTAACCCCTGACAGATAAGAGAGTCCAGGTAAGAGAGTCCACCTTCAGAATCTTTCATATAAAGAGTTTAAATTTGGGAAGAAACTTAAGGTTCCAAATGATAATCAAATTTCGGTTTTCAATTACCATTAAACATAGAGAAATTATCAATGCCACCCCGTGACCCTTTTTTTTTTTTTTTTTGGTAGAACCACTCCTGACGTTTACCTATATTTTAAGGCACACCCACTAACTACAATAATATCAATCGTTACCCATTTTTTAACAATGTTAACCTCTGAATTTTCTTTGACCAAAATACCCTTTACACTAAAACATAAAAAAACTAGATTGATCCAATGACCGAGAGAAAGAGAAATATATTACCCAATCAGATTGATCAAATGAACGAAATACTTCCATTAGCATTATTATTTTTTATTTTTTATTCATAGAAGTGGACCCATTCGTCTACCTTCTTTCTTTTCCACGTAAGTTAGTTCCTGTACCCTGCAACCCCCTTTCTTCCCCACTCCCACCCGACCCCCGCCTCTCTCCAAAACCCTTTCTCTGTGCAACCAGCGCCCACCCTTCTCCTCCATACCCGCCCTTCTTCTTTACGTTACCCTCCTCCAGCTCCAGCTCCACCATACCTTCCCACCCCTTTCTTCCCCAGCGGCCAACGCCCACCCCTGTTCTTCGTCTACCTTCTTTCTTTTCCATATAAGTTAGACCAGATTTGAAGTTAAGCATCAAAATAAATTGCGGCTGATGATCTGTATGTGTGTGACTGGTCTGTGTTTTGGATGTTGAAGAAATAACAAGACATAACAACTGAAATAATGTATTCCGGATTTAATATGGGACCCGACGGATTGATGGATAACAGTAATAACAGGTCATAAAAATAACCAAAAAGAAAAAGAAACAAGACCGTAGCTGCTGAAATAGAACAAGTAACTACAGCAGAGCAGGTTTGTAGATTTAGAGAAGATGGAAGCAAATAGAATCGTCACCAAGCATACATAAGCAGAAACAGATTAATAGCTTAAAGAACAGAACTCAAGGTGAGCAAAATTTCAGTTCTAAATCCAGCAATACAGAGAAATAGAGCAAAATGTATAATGCCCTTTGACAGAGAAACTAGAACTGAAATACTCCTTCATAAAAGAACGCAGGAATAAAGGGGAGTAGTAGATAACAGATCTGAAACTAAGAAGAATCGTAGGGGAGGGGAGGGGAGGGGAATAACAGAAAACAGATCTGAAAAGGGAGTTTGGGGGGGAGGGGGGAGAGTAGCTGTGTTGCAGTGGATGTTCTCCAAGGTCATCTTAGTGTGAGGAAGAAGGGTTTGTGGGTGTTTTAATTGAAAGGGTGGATTAGGTACTTCACCCACTAAGAAGGGCAGATTTGTCTTTTAAAAAATATTAAATAGCTGACAACACCATTTAACAGTTCTTAACTAACGGTAGGGAGTCTGTGCGGAATTAGTTTGATAAAACAAGAGGTGGCGTTGATATTATGATAGTTAGTGGGGGTGCTTTAAAATATAAGCAAACATCAGGAGGTGACGTTGATAATTTCCCTTAAACAAAAGCCCTTCAACTTTACAATATAAAATCCACCTGATCATTAATATGAGAAGATTTTATTCCATTCTCACATATATTTGCAAAGGCAACATGCTTTGGGTCCATGATCTATGGGGGCAGTAGGTGATGGTTGAGGCTGTTCCATGATTAAGAACAATATCTTACATGCAATCCAATAAATAACTTCATTAAGAACCTCGTTGCTAGGTTAGTCCCAATTTTATATTCTAATTTATCATAAAGTTCATTACAATTAGGCAAACTCGAGCTGAATTTAACATGTGAGCATGATACCTTGGGGTCTATTTGTTCACAAAAATTGTCATATGACAAATATTTGAGTGGCACAAGAAACCCTGCTTAGGTGGGCTGTGCATTAAACAAGAGCTCATATGATTATAGTTTCTCAACTTATGATCATTAAAGATTGAAATAATATTATCGTAGAAATTATGTTATGTGATGATTAGATGTCCATTTATCTAAGAACTGTTTTCTTAAACAAATATTTAAACTTGCAACCATGGCAAAACCAATTCAAGACCTCAAAACAATTGTTGACCTTTTGTCCAACACCCTCACCCTTGATTAAGAGTGACGATGAGAGAAACAAGATTGGAAACACTGATTTTTCAGTATAACATACCCACATATTATATTTTTTGTTAAGGGAGAAGGGTAGGTATGCTAGCGGTATACCGTAAGCTATCACTCCATGTCTCTCTCTCTCTCTCTCTCTCTCTCTCTCTCTCTCTCTCTATCTCTCCCTCTTCCTCCCTTTGACCTACCTTTTCCCTTTTGTTAAATAATTAAAATAATTTATGAAGACATCATATTTAGGATTATTTGTTTAGAATTCAAGAGGTACTTCTGAAATACATAAAAAATTAGTTTCTGAAAGCATTTTTTCAAACTAAACTAGACTTAGTCCAGTCAATAATGCAATAAAATATACCAAAAAAATAAAATATAAGATAATAAAAAACTTGGCTTGATTATGTCCAATGTCCTTCCAAATTTTAGAAATTGTCATTGAAGCTTCACCATATCAGGCTCTACAACACATGATCAACTAACTGCCTTGATCTTGAATTATTCAACAAAGAAGTAGAAATGGATGTTAATAGGAAATATAATAATGTTTATTATAATAAGGGGTCAATGAGAAATGCCATATTTCGTCCCAATCTTATAGGTTAAGTTAGATTTCAATTAAACAATGTTTAATTGACTTAATCACTATATTTAAACCGTGTTTAGGGTCCCATGGAAATTACATTGCCTTTCTTCCCAAATATGTCATATATTTGGGAAAGAATGTGTGTAGACATGGATATATATATCTTTGGACTTCATTTTGTATGTTTGCTTGATGGGGATTGCAATGTAACTGGTAAGAAACATCCATGAAATGGAGTAAGGAGAAAGAGAAATTCTCACTTTTCAAACAATGAATATACCTTTAGCTCTAAAGAGGTGGTCACCAGTTTACATAATTGAGAGAAAGAATACACCCACTTTTTCATAGAATATTAAGTAGGAAAAGAAGCTACTTGCAACCTCAAGATTGAACTCAAGAATGGCAGCAGATTCGGATTTAAATAGAAACATTTAAATGTGTGAGAATGAGGTCAGAGAATATTTGATCAGCAAAGCTTCTTCTACTTGACTTGTGTTCATGTGCCTTTCATTTGGTTGCAAGGAAAATAAAGAGAAGGGAAGTGAAATTAAATATAGGGAGAGAGAACGTTGCTAGGTCACATGGCCCCTGTGCCAGCGTGGAGCCAATGAAAGCCTATATTTAGGCATCCAAATATGGGAGTGGGCTGACCAAGTAGCATTCTCTTTCTTATATTATAGTAGAAGTCTTGTAATCATTGCCTCCATGATGGTGTAATTAATTTCAAATATACAAAATATGTATATTAAATTTAACTTTACTGTAATCAAATTTCTTTGATTTGAAAAGCAAAAATAATTTTTTTTTGGCAATAAAAAGCAAAATAAATTTACATATGAAAATTATAATTACGTACTAAATATGATAAGACTTTTATTTTAGGTTACACGTACAATCATAATTATAATTTTTTTTTTCTTATCAAAATTTATTTACCTTCCTTGTACCTGCAACCAAACATAGCCCAATAGTGAATGATATTGGGATTGGTGTCGTGGTCAGATCAAACGCTTTTGCCCCTCCCAAGTCCCACCCGCCAAAGATTTTTATTTTACCCTCCCTAGTTTTTGTACCATTGATCTAGTGTCGAGTATGGCCGATATTGATACGGATAGGGCCGATCCAAACCCAATATCTACAACCTTGTGACAAGTTGCAATGCGGCACGGCACCGAGGAAAAAGAAATGTCAGGAAAACTTTTCCTATCCACTTCCTAAGAGTCGAATAATTGACTTCTCTACTTTGATATCATGTTCGATATTTTATTTTATTTTTTTTGGGGGGAGGGGTTAAAATACCATGTTCGCTACCGTTTCATCTAAAAGCTCACCATGTTCTTCAAAAACTGAATAAGTGATGTAGCCATGGGAATCATTTAGAACTTTATTTCATATTCACTTGTGGTGTATCAAGTTTAAAGAATTTGTTATCAAGTTATACATGACAAGTTTAGTGAATTTGTTATAAAGTTATGCATGATGATGTGGCAAATTTTTTTTTATCTCTTTACTTCTTTTTTTTCAAAAATAAAAAAAAGAATGTGATCATATACGCATGGTTTTAATTTTAATGAAGCTTAATTTTTATTTTGGATAAAATTTTCCTCCTCAACCATAGAGGACGGTTCACCCACCATTCTAGGGTTCACAAACCCCTCCTAGAGTTTTCATATATTCCAAAATACCCTTTCGATACCCATTTCCACCTTTTCCCACAGATGATTTCACCGGACAAATCAATTAAGGTCTCCTCCATTATTTCTTTAATATGATGATAATATCCTCAGTAATGGGTTCACCTAAAAAAAAGGGCAATGATGAGGTGGGTCTGACCCATTAGGTGTTAAAGCTTTAGCCTAACTAGAGTATTAGAAAGAAAGACTGTGATTTGACCATTAGCTTAGAAGTGGGATATTATTAGTTCACATGTGATTCATATTTTATTTATTTTAATTACTATTATGTAAGATGTGAAAATTTTGGTCAATTAAAAATAACACTAATAATACGAAAAAGCTTATCTGGGTGGTTATCTAATTTTGCCACGTAAATTGATGATATGACAATTCTGATCATTGGATATTTTAAGAATAATTTGAATTGATCATGTATTAAGTTTTAGTTTCAAATTCAATCATTTACCCTTGCTCACATTTAATGACATAGCCTCCCATGATTATTCATGAACGTTCTATATGATCCATACAGCCTTTTGGTAGTGTCTCATATTGTAAACCTTGTGAGGATTCAAATTTAACATGTGAGCAGGGCTTGAGGGCCTAATTGTCCAACAAATTTCAACCCCACCTGACATTCAATGTAGTAGAAATAGGTAAGCCTCCCAACCAAACTTAGGCTAATAGGCCACCTAACCGATTTTTATAATAATAATAATAAGGTATAAAATTTTGTGCACGGCCATGTATATACATTGTTGCCACTTTAATTGTTAGATGGGGAGAGAGAGAGAATGAGAATGTGTATAATGAAAAGAGGATTCTAGTTTTCTTTTTTTGGGGGTGGGGAGGGGGGGGGGGAGGATTTTTTATCTGTTGTTGTATGCATCTGTATGCATCGTGCAGCACAACAGCGGCCATGTGTGCACAACAAGCCTCATTATGTTGACATGGCTGCTGCTGCACCGCATGATGTATACAGTAGTGACTGCTATACTAGAGCAGATAAAGGTCCGACAGGTGTAAACAAAAGAGGATTCTAGTTAAGCACCCTTCGCTTGACCACACAAAAAAAATTCCATTCCAAATCAAAACATGCCTTCCCATTCAAACCAGTTTGATTCCTTCACATGTTTTAATGTTTTAAAATATCATTATTCTCCAGTACAACAAGCAATACAAGAATCATGGGGAGGCAAAGGAGAAAACCTTGTACTCCTGTACATTATGAAGCATATGAATAAGATAAACTCTCAAATTTAACATGTGGCATATCAAATCATTTTTCAGTTATTCAATAGCCAAAATGATTGAATGAGTAACCCACATGTAAATTGGAATATTTAACATTTTATTTGGGTAAATTACACGTCACTCTTTGGTTTTTAAACGAAACTTAGATCACCCTTTGGTTTTTGAAAAAACTCAAATCACTTTTGGTTTAGACCCCAATATGACAAATTAGTCCCTAGCATTAGTTTTATGCTGTTAAGTGATGATGTTAGCAAGTTAAATAAATTGAAATCCCTAAATTACCATTGACCAATGTTGAAGATGAAGGAAGGGTAGTATTATAAATATAATTCTAGTGTTTTAGTACAAGGGTAAAATAGTCTTTTCACACCAATAACTAACAGCAGACTAACACCGTCACCATAGAGGAATTTTTTTCCCACTCCTGTCCGCTGCCTGGACAGGACCATGCTGTCCCCTCACATGGGGGCGCGAAATGATGACTTAACCTCACCCGGGGCAGTGTGTTCGGGTAGAGAGTTAGGTCGTCATTTTGCGCCCCCATGTGGAGGGATAGCACGGTCCTGTCCGGGCAGTGGACAAGAGAGGATAACGATTCTACTATAGAGGGGATGATTTAAGTTTTTTCAAAATCAGGGGGTGATCTGAGTTCGTTTGAAAATCAGGGAGTGACGTGTAATTTACCCTTTTCTTTAAAAAAAATAGGAATAAGGTTCTTGGTATGAAAAAATGATGTACATCCCAACCAACAGGGTATAATAGAATCTTATATACTAAGTTACTAACCATGATATTTATTAACCATTGGATGAAAGGGATTTCATTTCAAACTTTTGTCTTCGTTGTCGATGCAACACTTTCTACCTATGGCTGTCACCCCTTCCTTGTGTGTGTCGCCCGCTAGCTTACCTAGAACGTGCAACATGCCCAAAACCTTGATGCAAGAAGTAAGCTGTTCTCGTCAGAGTTTTAGAACATGGAATCAGTCATTAGCAATTTCGATCTGGATCGGATTGGAATCGAATTGAAGCTCAAGAAACCTAAAATCGGTCATCAGATCTAAAAAAAACAGGGATTTTCTAAAGTTTTTGGATGTGAAAATCGACCATGTCAGATCCATGGACATCGGATCGGTTACCCCCGATTCCAAGTCAATTGGCCGATTCACCGATCCCATTCCCGATTCTTGAAAGTTAAAACCCTGGTTCTCTTCCAACTGAATTCTCTCTCCCTCTATCTTCCCCAGAGAGAAAGGTCAAAGACTCAAAAACACCAAATTTCTGCCCCTTGTTGGAAATGTCTGAAACAAAAACAGAGTGAGGACAGGGCCTGGTAACACTATCCAAACAAGACTTCGCTATCTTGATTCTTGCTGAAATCTGAATTGGCTAATCGGCACAATCCAGTTTTGCCCTCTCAGTCTCAGATAGAGTGTGTGTGTGTGTGTGTGGGTATTTTGTGTTGTTTTAGCCACGCACGTATCAGCTTGATGGACACGGAAACGTTAATATCTGTCCTGAAAACATGCATCACTTCGAAGTCACTGAAACAAGGCATGATTCTCCACCAAAAGATAATCACTTTTGGCCTCCGAAACAATATCTCTTTGTGCAAACATCTCATCAACCTCTACTTCTCTTGCCATTTATTTGAATCTGCACGCCGAGTTTTCCAAACTATAGAAAACCCATTAGACATTTCTCTATGGAATGGCTTCATGGCAGCTTACACTAGGAATCAAATGCACAGTGAAGCTCTTGAGCTTTTTGAGAGGTTGCAGCTCTTCCCTTATCTCAAACCCGACAATTACACTTACCCAAGTGCTCTGAAGGCTTGCAGTGGATTGGCAAGACTTGAGATAGGGAAAAAGATTCATACCCATGTGATCAAAACTGGTTGTGAATCTGATGTTGTTGTTGCAAGCTCCTTGGTGGGTATGTACGCAAAATGCAACTTGTTTCACTCAGCGATTCATCTGTTCAATGAAATGCCTGAAAGAGATGTAGCCTGTTGGAATACTCTGATTTCTTATTATTATCAAAATGGGCAATCTGAGAAAGCTCTGGAATTGTTTGAAAAGATGAAGAGTTCTGCTTTCCAGCCTGATTCAGTAACATTCACAACTGTTTTCTCTGCGTGTGCAAGGCTTCTAGATTTGGAAAGAGGGAGGGCAATTCATGGGGAACTGACAAGAATGGGTTTCAAACTGGATGGATATGTTAGTTCTGCTCTTGTGGACATGTACGGAAAATGTGGTTGTCTAGAAATGGCTAGAGAGGTCTTCGAACAGATTCCAAACAAAAGTGTGGTCTCTTGGAACTCGATGATTGCGGGATACAGTCTAAATGGTAATAGTTATGCTTGCCTCGAACTTTTTAAGAGAATGGGTGAGGAAGGTGTGAAACCCACTTCAACTACTTTAAGTAGCTTGTTAATAGCTTGTTCTAGATCTTCCCAGCTACAAAAGGGAAAGTTCATTCATGGATATATAATTAGAAATATGGTAGAATGTGATGTCTTCGTTAACAGCTCACTTATTGATCTTTATTTCAAATGTGGAAGTGTTTTTTCAGCTGAGTATGCATTCAAGAAGATACCCAAGACAAATGTAGTTTCTTGGAATGTGATGATCTCAGGATATGTGATGGTTGGAAATTATTTCGAGGCGCTTAGAATCTTCTATGATATGAAAATTGCTGGTGTGAGACCGGATCCCATTACATTCACTAGTGTTTTACCTGCTTGTTCACAGCTTGCTGCTTTAGAACAGGGGAGGGAGATCCACAATTACATCATCGAAAATGAGTTTGAATTGAATGAAGTGGTCATGGGTGCTCTCCTTGACATGTACGCAAAATGCGGGGCCGTGGATGAAGCATGCCAAGTCTTTGATCAGTTACCAGTGAGAGATTTTGTATCATGGACTTCCATGATAACTGCTTATGGGTCTCATGGTCAAGCGGTAGAAGCATTGGAGCTTTTTCATAAGATGCTGCAATCCAATGCAAAACCAGACAGAGTTACCTTCCTTGCTGTATTATCAGCATGTAGCCATGCGGGATTGGTAGATGAGGGATGTTTTTATTTCGATCAAATGACAACTGACTATGGGATTAAACCCATGTTGGAACATTACTCATGCTTAATTGATCTCCTTGGACGTGCTGGAAGATTGCGTGAAGCTTACAGAATCCTTCAGAATACACCAACAGTACGAGGAGATGTTGGATTACTTAGTACATTGTTTTCTGCATGTAACATGCATAAGGATTTAAATTTAGGAGAAGAGATTGCAAGCTTTCTCATTGAGAAGGTTCCTGATGATCCATCAACATACATAGTTCTATCCAACATGTATGCTTCCGTAGGAAAATGGGAAAATGTACGCAAGTTGAGGTTAAAAATGAAAGAGTTAGGTTTGAAGAAGAACCCAGGCTGTAGCTGGATTGAGGTTGACAAGATTATCTATCCCTTCTTTGTTGAAGATAAATCACATCCACAGGCAGAGATGCTATTCAATTGTCTAGCAAATCTTGCCAGACACATGGAGAAGAATGAGTTAATAATATCTTAGTGAGAATGCGAAGGACAATGGATCAGAATGCCATTCAGGGAAAAAGCCACACTCCAGGAATTATTCTGAGATACAAGGGTGCAAAGGTGCTTTTCAAAGACTTCTACTTGAAAGATCAATTTGTTCAGCCCAATTGGTTCATGTACTGCACCTCAACCATGAGGTCATGTGATCTGAGTCCAAATTTAATCACTCAGAAAGAAAGGCGGGGGGGAAGAATAGAGACACCTCAATTTGATGACAACTGCAAGTGGTTTCAGTTTCAGCAATTTTACAGAAAATGGAACTAAATCTGGAACCATGGGATTGGTTGTTTACAAGCCATGCTCACGACAAACAGAGAAGATAAGATCTTGACTCGGAGGAATGTTTTTTTTTTGGTGCAATGAACTAATCAAAACAAAGGTTGGAGGGTCACACAGACCAGTACCCGTGGTGTTTGTAGTTTAGATGTTTGCTCACACCTCTTCTGTTTGAGCATTTCTTTAACTTTATTTTTTTGGGGGGGGGGTGTCGGGGTTTGGAGGATAAATTTTTTGACCCTTCCAATCTGTAAATGTATGATACTGGCCAATGCCAATCATCAAAGCTATTCGGGTATGCATCCTTTTCTTTTTTATTATTAATGTTAATTATGCTTTAACAGTAATAGATTATTTATTTGACCCTTTCAATCTTTAAACGTATGATAAAGACCAATTTCAATCATCAGTGATAGCCGAGCTTCCTTCCAAGTTCCAACTAGTTAGGTATGGACCCTTTTTTGTTCTTAATGTTAATTATTCTTTAACTGTAAATACAAAAGGACTTGTGGATATGGTTTAACAGAGAATTAATAATTTTTTTTTGGGTGAATAAATAATTCATTACCAAGAACCCCAAGAGGGGAGAGAGAATATACAAGAGGAACAAACAAGAACAAAGCAGCTCCTAACCTTCAAGAGGAAGGGATAGGAGGCTGCAACAAAGACAAAGACAAACCCCAAGAGAATTATTAATTTTATCAACTCTATTATCTATAGTTTGCTTCCAATAAATAATACATGTTTCTTCCAATATTATGACCTGTGACAGAGGTATACAATGCTAATTTCTGATTCACTGGCAGGTAAATGGACATAACTCAAAAGTATGGAACCATTTCATAGTGGCACTTGATGAAGTCAGCATTTGCTCCCAGTGGCTATCTTATCAGTGGCTCATTTGTGTGTGATTAATGAACTGCAGGCATTTGTCTCCCAATGGTTCGGCCGTAACATGAATACCTAGGTTTCCTTTCACTGAAATTACTGGTTAGCAAGTATGACTCATGCGAGTATGCCAATGACTGTTACCATAGCTTTAACCATTCAACAAGCACTTTTAGTAAGAATGCCTGATCATGATGCGTGAGCAAATAGCTTCTCAAGGATCAAGCTTGAATTAAAGGGCTACTTCTCCTGATCAAGTAACTTGAGACTAAGATCCTCAGTGCCACAATGATCTGTAGACGCTTCACTTAATTGGTAGATTGGCGATCGGTATACATCTCAAGCTCATCAAATCCATTCAAATTGCATGCTTTTTCCCAGAGGGATAAAGTGAAACTGCTCATCATTTTCATTCTGTCTGGGGTTGATAATGAATCATCAGATTTCAATATCAACATGATTCCACTTTCCTGATCAACAATAGTCTCCAAAGATGGGAAGATGGGGAAACATCCCTCACAACTATCTCTATCCCAAGAATATTTGATACAAACTTTGTTGCTGTGTGGTAATCCAGATTGTCAGAGGTTCTTTGTAACTCGGATTGTTGTTCCAGGCGGTATGCTTATCAAGCCCCTCACTGTGGCTAAATATTTCTCTTTTTCTCCTCTTCAACATCATGAACTACATCATCTGTGTTGGGAACATACCCTTCTTGCTCATTTGCTCCAATAGAACTTTCAGAGCCTTGTTGGCTTGTTTATCCTGTCAACATATGGATGGATTTGTCTCCAACTATAAAAGCATGTGGATTACTTCTATCCAGGTGCAAGCTTGTTTCCTTTTCATACCCTTGTCAGTTTCACTACATCATTCCATCTGCTGCAGAATGCAGGTTTGACATAAGAATGTATGAACTCATGTTTTCAGGCTCAAGCTCATATATTTTAGTGGGTTATGGACTCTACAAGCAGGGAGTGTTTGGAAAATAGCCACAAAGGCAACATAATTGGGTCTTTCATTCTCCAACTCCATCTGCTGGAACCAAAAAAAAAAAAAAAAGACATCATGGCCTCATGGGTAACCCCCCTGCAATGCATACCCCATGATCATGACTGTCCATGATACACCATATCAGGTGAATCCGATCTTATAAAAAAACCCAAATACATATCTTATGCACAAGAGTGATGATCTTGCATAAATATTGATCAAGATACTTCCAATGAAAAAAATCTGCATCTAACCCAGGTCTTATGGCATACCTGTGGATTTCCTTTCCTTTAGAAATATAATATAGGAAGGATACTAGACAGAACGAAGGAGTCAGATTTCAAACCACCATCCTTTATCTTCCTAACCATCATTAAATCTTCTTTGTACATCCCATTCTGTGCATTCCCAGCAATGACAGTATTACAGGAGACAAGGTCCCACTTGGGCATCTCATCAAACACTTTCCAAACACCCACCATAAGAAGTGCTTCTTGGGCCTCACTTCTTTTGAGGAAATCCATCACTTACTAAAATAACCATATACAATCACATTCTTTGAAGTTCCATCATATGTTTCAGTTGGGTTTTATATTTTATATTCTGTAGTGGTCCACATAAT
Organism: Telopea speciosissima; assembly: GCF_018873765.1. Classification (NCBI taxonomy): domain Eukaryota; kingdom Viridiplantae; phylum Streptophyta; class Magnoliopsida; order Proteales; family Proteaceae; genus Telopea; species Telopea speciosissima. Next base: position 51,504,061 of record NC_057925.1, read on the forward strand.
TATCATTGGGCTTGTATATGTTTGAGACAAGTTTTGGGTCTATAGGGTAAAACTGTAATTATATGGAGATTAAGGTTTTTAAGCTAGAGCAAAGAAGATCACATTGTTAGGTGAAGAATGGTATAGAGATTTTTTCGTTGGTTCTTTTCGGGAGAATGCAGGCATTTGTGCCGAGCTATGTTAAGTTTCTTGTGTTATATAATTATTTGTTTGGTTTCTTCTACATGGTTGTGCGTGAAGTGATTCGGATTACAATGGTTAATGATGTTTTTGCAAATAATAGGGAGGTTAAAGACTTGAAGAATGGAATCTGGCTTATTATTAAAATGACATTTTCGTAATTTTTTTTTTGGTCAAAACATTTTCGTAATTATCAGTGTAGGAATTGGAGTGATTCTATCAATTGCATACTAAACGTTGATTCTGCTCTTAGTCTACAAGAAATGTTTACGAAGTACCATTAGAATGTTTTCCCCCTCATTTTCCTTATATAAGCTCTGTTTGGTTTATGATAAATCCAATGATGTGATTTTTATAATGCAATATCCATTTTGTTATAAATTAAATTATTTTTTTAAATTTTACACTTCCTCTGCTAGCATGTGCAGCCTTCTATCACAAGGAGTCACCCATCTCTAACTATGTGGTGAATCTTTAAGCACTAAACATTAAATTTGTAGAAAGTTGTCTTTTATTTATAAAACTTAATTTATATTTATTTCTTATTTGTCCTTCTAAAACTCCATTTGATTAAAAAAAAACATATTTAAGCATGTTTTTGATAAAAAAAAAAAAGAATCTAGCCGGAGAGCATGAATCCTCTCTAGTCGCTTGAAAGGACTAGCGATCTGCTGGACCCTGCAGCTCTCCACTCTATTTTGTTTCACCATTACTTTCAAGTGACTCTGGAGGAGCCTCTCCATCCAAACAGCAGTGTCGGATGGACAGGAGAGGGCATCGTGAGGGTGGTGTTGAAAAATACTAAAACCCTATAGGAGTTTGTGAAGCCTAGGATGGTGGGCGAACCATCCTCTGGGTGGAGAAATTCATGTAAATTATTCTTCATTGGAACAAACAGAGCTATATGTAAGCAAGAATATTCGTTTCATGCATTAAGAGCTATGATGTCTCTCACATTTCGGTTTCCATATGGCTGCAACAGAATTTTAAAACAAAAAACCAGTCTTGAGTCTTGACCTTACGTTGTGGCTTCAATTAAATTTTGTAAAATTAAGATGCAAATTTATTCTTAATTAAAGTTGCATACCTGGTTGCAATCTTGATGTAATAAAATGGAAAATTTTTGGATAATGTAACCCATTCACATTGTTCCATCTGATAAAACTTGAAAGCATTTTGGTTCACAAGTCAGCTGATTGGATTTTCTTTTTCCTCTTTCACATATCGTTTGGAAAGAACTGAGTTTTTTTTTTACAATTTTACACTTACAAAGGCATTTCTGCAATCATCTGAAAAGGGGTACAGTAGTAAAAGAATTGATATTTACCATTCAATAGCAAATTTTTACAAAGCCCCCACCTAAGCAGAGACAGGGCCATAACCCACCCACCCTCTCTGTGGCCCTCAAACTTTCATTTTGAAAGAGCCCAAGCACCAGCCAGAATAGTCACCCATGATACCTTGAAGCCAAAAAAAAGGCACCATATATCATAACACAAATTCACCCGGATTTGAATCTGTTGGATGGAACTCCTTGGCTGTTTGATGTAGCGGAGCGGGTTTTGCAGAGTTCATGGAGACTCACTTTGGTTTTGAGAGACTTCCAGCTGTGGAGGTAAGAGCTTTAAAAAGCTTCCCTGTACAGGCTGCTTAGTAGACTCATCATCTGTAAAGTGAACAAATAGAATGAGGGATGTGGAAAGTGAGGCCTCAGTAAAAAATTAGAGGGAAAAGTAAACGTGCGGTTTCCTGAGTCAATTATGCCAAATGGTTTATGGGTTCCTCATGAATTTCAAATTAAGGCTAATGTTAGACAAAAGGAAAGCGAGGGAATTCAGATGAGATTTTTAAAACTGCAACATGTTCTTTCTTCCAAACATAAAAGAACGTAAGTGTACCGAAGTCCACCATGACTACCACAATAATGCAACTCTGGTATATCCAATTAAAATAACCTAAAATTTCCCAAAAATTTTCGGAATTGGACCAATATCTACAGGGAAAAGGTATCTGTCCAGCCGTGGCGGTAGCTGGAGCGTCCAGCCCCACTAAACGACAGCAAAAACAGGGGTGGGGTGGTCATTTCACAGGTGGATCCCACCTGGGCCCCACATGTGAAATGACACCCCCTGTTTTTGGGATGGTTTCCGAGCGCTGGACCGTCCAGCTCCCACCACGGCTGGACAGGAGCCAGGTCCTATCTACTGGATGTAACCACAAGGTTGGAAACATGGTTTCAAAAATCGGATTGGAATTGGCGGAATGACCCGATTTGAATCAGACTTGGAGGTGAGTCCGAGTCATATTTCCGCTGATTCTGGAGGAACAAAAAATGATTTGCCAAAAAGATGAGAAAATTTCACTTTCTGGTTGTTATCTTCTTTTGGTCACCAGAAATCACAGAAAAGTGAAGAACACTCACTGTTCGGCCAAATCAATAAGTTTTTCAGCACAAGAACTACAAACATATAAGATCTGAAGATATCTATCCTCCTCTCTGATTCCATTTCCTCTGGTCCGGCCAATTTGAATTGATTGAGACTGGTTTGATGCCCAATTCCAAGTTTTAAAACCTTGGTATGAACACTTTCTAGGAAATAGGGTCACTGGGATCATCTTCAAACAATTTTCAGAGGAATCAGACATGAATTACAGTTCAATAATTCCCAGAAAAGCTGTGACTTGCCAGTTGAGTTAGAATGACTAAAATTGGCCCAAATGTCTGCCCAAGCTTGAAAGGTTACATCCAATATGTCAACCTAAACAGTATGATTTTGAGAAGTAAACATTTTCCACACAGTTTGCATCATACAGCTTTGCTAGGCTGACAGAGTTTGCCCAAACAAGGTTAAACTTGTTTATCAGATGATATTGTTAAGGCAGTTGACAGAGTTTGCCCAAACAAGGTTAAACTTGTTTATCAGATGATATTGTTAAGGCAGTTGACAGAGTTTGCCCAAACAAGGTTAAACTTGTTTATCAGATGATATTGTTAAGGAACTGTCATTTAGCACATAGATTTGGTTCGCAAAAGCAGTTTCAAAAGAAATGGATTATATGTGTCAACTGAATATAAGTGAAGGTATAACCCATACCGAAGAGGGATTTGATAGATGGTCTCTTGATTTTTGTGGTCTTCTTCTTAAGTTCAGCTGCAAGTACACATGCAGAACAAAACAAAGTCATTGATGAGCAGGAGGATCATGCAATGAAGTAAGGACTAGCAGAAAATGAACAGACTGGTTTCTTAAAATGATTATTTTAAAGGTAAATGCTATAATGTCCAAAAATCCCATCACAATCACTGACATCCATTATGGCTGGAACTCCACAAAAAAAGAGTCTGCTTGATAAATTGCTAATGGAATATCAGAATGTCTGATACTTGTTTTTCTCCTTTCACCATTCAAAATGAGGAAAAAATATTGAAATGAGCATTTGATCCACACTGGTGAGTGATTCACATGGTTACATCAACAAAATTTAACACTAAGATAATTACTTGTTTTATAATCACCCTTCCCAGGGACCTAACTAGAAGGAAAGGAACCAGAAGGTGCATCCCCAGTGAGATATTTTTGTATTAGTGCACATGAGAAAAAAAGTCATAAACAAATCAAGGGTGAATATGGGCCATGTTGATGTTGTACGAAACTGATATATGTGTCACAATATCATCACAAACTGGGTACTGAATGCCAAAATATGAAACTACAAGGTGTTCACACACACACACCCACAAGAGAGAGAGAGAGAGAGAGTGAGGTACCAATCCCAGGAACTTCATGATCACTGACAATTTCAAAGTTCTTATATGTGTAGCCAACAAAATTGACATCCTTTGATGAGAGCATCTGCAGCAAAGAAAAATCAACAATGAATACCACATGTTCAATGTGCATAAATCAGCAACGGGTACGTTAAGTTAACAGTTCACAAAGAAATGTTGATCCAACATAGTTTATATACTAACAAACATGCACTCCATACATGATGCATATACTGAAAGGGCACCTTTGGCAGCAAGGGGCCAAGAATATCATTCCTATGTATGAGATTCTGAAATAAAATAAAACCTCAAGCTTTTTCTGGGAAAGTGGGAATGCTTGAACACAACATAAGATCAAAAACATTGGTTATCAAATAGCATGCTTCAAGCCGACCAGTAGGTAAGCACTTTTCCTGGACAGTACAAGGGCTAGATATTCAGCCTCACATGGCTCATAAACTTTTTAATGGTAACATAGCATATCTTCAGGTTATTAATTATTGAATAGCTTATCATCTTCTGGTTATTTCTCATTGACTTGCAAGTGTTGTAATGAGTCTAGGGTGGTGAGGAGTTTGGAAATTCAGACTCAAAAGTTTAAGATAGTTCAGGTTAGCCAACCATAAGTGAAAGGAGGACCCCCCCGGGGGGGGGGGGGGGGCTAAGGGACCTTTTGATCGCGTGGGTTGGATCAAGAGTTGCCACTCTTGCATAGTTGTCAAGGCGATGCCTAGGCGCCTTGTTGGTGTTGCCTACTTGCCTTGCGTCCAGGCCCCCTCCAATGCCTTGGTTCGCCTAGACACTGTGACAACTATGCACTCTTGTATATACTAATCATTGTAACTGCTGTGGACAGACCAATACTTCCTGAGAGTCCTTTCAAAGGTTTGGTCAGGTCCAATGACCTTATCAGTCAAACTGTACAGCATGCAATGTTTTAACTTTGAAAACACCAGATATGAAACCAGTAAGATTACCCTTCTCCATGGGCCTGACTTTGATGAAGTTTGATTCTGGTTATCAGACTGCAACACCATAAAGGAAGCCAAATAATTTATGTGCTTAGTAACATAAAAAAATAAAAAAAAAAAAAAAAAATCCTCTAATTACTCAAATTTACTGGAATAGTTATGGTGAAGAGATATCTATACCTCTTCAAACTTCTCAAAGTTTTGAGTATCCAACTCGTCATTGACCTCTGGAATAAATGCAGCTTCCATTTGATGTAGTCTGTCCCACTGAAGACCTTCAAACCATGGGTGATCCTGAAATTGGAACAAGATCCAGCCAGCTATTTCACCTCAACTTGCAATTCTATCTTTTGTAGCAAATTTGCAATTCAGAATAGAACACACCATACAACACCTTTATTTCATCTGCGCCCTTTGTTCCAAGCCTCTGGTCAACATTACATAAAAGTTTATTGATGAGGTCTGTAGCTTCTGGGGATAGCTTTGCCTCCTCAGGAAATTTTAAATGATTTCTCCAATTCACAATCTGAATAAATGAAAAATAATGTTAAACTGCTGATGTAATAAATGACGAGGACGTAGGAAATGAAAAATGTTAATGACAATAGAAACAGGAAATTCAAAAAGACTGGAACATTTTATTTATTCTTTTTGGGAACAAAAAGGAAATCTAATATTTTTTTTAATAAGAAAGTGACTCCAGGAGATTCAAGGAAAGCTCAAAAGAAACATGAGAAACTGGCTAGTGACATCTCCACGTATGAAATCCAAGCTTAAAACATCTCTACAAAGGAGTTCTCAAAATTGGTATTCAGTCTGAAGTAAGGAAGTAAGTCAAGTGAGATGTTCATATATCAAGTGGAACATATCTCTAGATTCATAGAACTGAAACAGTTAAAATTTATCAAAAACAGAGAATAATTGTTTTCAAATTCAAGCAGTGATGATCAATACATCAAGATGTCTGAGAATGACTCCTAATGTCAATATATAATTGCTAACACTTCAGAATTAGATCCATATCCCATCTAGTAAAACTGCAGAGCCTCAATGCCCTGGGCTGCTTACAAACTAGAAAAGAAAAATTAACCACAGCCTAACAAAAATGACTCATTCCAAATGGATTAGAATCAGTTTGCCTGCCTTCTCTGCAGAGAATGCCACAAAAATCTCCTTACAATAAAGAGAATATAAAAAGGCAACAACCTAGAAAGGGCTACAAGATTGTATCTTCAGAGCGTGAGGTCATACATTGAGCAAAATTGCTGTTAAAGAATTGGTTGTAGAATAAGGTCTCCAATAAACTTTAGGAGGGCGAGGAGGAGCACTTAAGCAGCCAAGAAATTCTTGAATGCTTTTGACCAGACAATAATATTAACAATTGTTCTTCTAAGATAAAAGGCACCTCAAGGTCATTAATACTGTATGACAAAACATGGTATTACAAGACAAATTAGCTCCAAGGTTGAAGTTTTACAAAGCTTCAATGAAAATTTTAAACTGAATGAAATTCAAGTGTTCTTAAAAAAATGGTTGCCAAAGGCAGAGATAGGAGGAATACTAGAACAAAAACTGAATGATCAAAGAATGAAAAACAAAAAAAGATCAGCAGGATTTCATATTACCTTCCGACATGTTGACATAGGTTCATCAGAATAAAATGGAGGATATCCCACAAGCATTTCATACATGATAGCTCCAAGTGACCACCTATGGAGAGAAGGGAAAGAAATAACTTTGACTGAAAATGTGCTAATCTGATTTTTTTTTTGGTTATATGTAAACGGGTCCTAACACTACTTTACACCATGGAGGAGCTACATTACAAGAGAGAGGAGGCAAAAGGAGGAGGGAGAGTGGAGGCAGTGAAAGCAGGAGAGTTGATCTATTGACCTCATTGGACCCTGCAACAATCAGCAGGGGAACCAACCAAAAGCCTAGTATTTGCCTTCAACTTGAATGAATTATAAGACATGCATAAATTACTTACCAATCACATTCCATTCCATAACCCTTCTTCAGTAAAACTTCTGGAGCAATATAGTCAGGTGTACCAACAGTAGAATATGCCTGCAATGTTTCAATATCAACAGACTTGCACAAATAATAGATCCTTATACTAGTGCTGAAAGAAAATCCTTTTAAGAGAAAAACCAAGCAGAATCTCAATTATATAATGGTGGGAGTTTACTAGCATTCTTCTGTTCCTCTGCCAATGTTGTAGTTGCTCCTGTTGCGTGCGCTTCGGTGCAGCAGGCCGATTATCAGTCTGTGACGCATTACGACTAAGTCCCATAGAAAAGTCGTTTTCATGCAGAGTACTGCAGTCTAATGGCTTACATAGCCCAAAGTCTGACAGCTTCATGTGACCATATCTATCGAGCAACAAATTATCAGGCTTGATATCTCTGTGAAATGTAATATGGAAAGGTTAATACATTGATTCAGTCAGAAGGCTACATTTTGGAAGCATATCATGAGCTCCATCAACAATTCCATGAAAAGAGCACCAACAAACCTATGGATGTAATTATGTTTATGGATAGACTCAATTGCCAAAACTGTTTCTCCTACATAAAATCTAGCCTCATCTTCAGTCAAGATATCCTTCCTCATAAGTAATGTCATCATATCTCCACCAGGTAGATATTCCATTATGAGGTACAAAAACTCGTCATCTTGGAAAGAACAATAAAGTTTCACAATGCAATTGCTATCAACCTCCGCAAGTAGATTTCGTTCAGCCTTAACATGTTCAACCTGATAAATTTAAAAGCAAACCGGAAATTAAGCACAACAGCAAAGCAATTCGATATGATCTTCTAGGTTGCCAGCTAAATCATATACCTGGCCTCTACGAAGCATCTCTGACTTCTTTAGCTTTTTCATTGCATAAACATGTCTTGTTGATTTCTCCCTACAGACTCTGACCTGCATTGCAAATATATATAAAATAAATAAACAATGACGAGATCAGTTCTATACTTCATCCCAACAAATGCAGTGTAGGACATGTGGGAACATGAATAGAACATGTGTCTATACAAAGTTGTGTAAAAGCTGCTGAGAATCTCTCTCTCAACCAGTTTAACAGAATATATGTTAGGGCAAGAAAGCAAAGCACAATATGAACCCTTCCATAATTGAAGCATCAAAGAGCACTAAACACAGGAACCTCTCACATTTTGTTTCATTTTTCTTTTTCCTTTTTGTTTTGTTTTTTTTTTTTTTTGGGGTGGGGGGTGGGGATGGGGGAGGTGAAGGGGGCAAAACCAAAAACCTTTTTTGAATGTGTTACATTTAGAGATATACAAATATATGATCCATTATAGTTAGACTAACTCAGCACCCCCCTAATTATGCATTTTTGGCAGTGCTCCACAGATGAGAGCCTACACCTTGAACTGGACGCATAACAAATTCAGTTCCAACCATAGAGATACACAGGATGATAATTTTTACGTCATTGAGCAATGGATTCTTTTAATTTTTCTAAGTGGTAAAGACAGGTGGTTGCCACATTTATGTATATGAGTATCAATAACAACAACTACTCAGCCATATCCCAACCAAATGGGGTCGGCTACATGGATCCTTTCAAAACATAGTAGAGAAAAACTGAGTCCTCACAAAGGGAAAGGAAAGTAAGAAGATGAAGAGTAAAAATGAAGAAATGGGATAAGAAAAGTGATTAATGAAAAATGAAAGTAGGAGGAAAAAGGATAACCCAGGAAACCAGGAAAATCTCAGCTATAGGTGGTTCCCACATTTATCCATAAATATATCTAGCAAAGTACAACACGATAAGACCAGACCCACAAAATTATGTTGTCTAATTTGATGAAGGAAAAACAGGAAGTGCATTAAAACTAGCGCTTGGGGTAAGGAATGCATATCCTGTCCTCAATCTTATAGATGGCAAGAAGGCAACTGCCACGTAGTTCTTTGGAACCCCTGTAGTCTGTTGCAGGGTCTCAGGAGACCAAGATTTGAGTCTTATGTCCTTTATATTCCTCCCACCACCCAACCCTTACTCCTTTCCTCTCTCTGAATATCGGTGCCTATGTTGCCCTTAGAGGCAAAAAAGAAAATCTTAAAGACAAAAAAACTATCCTATTTCACATATTTTGGAATATTGAGGAAAATTAGCTGTAACTTATGTTAGGAAGCACCTATAAGTAAGGCAGGACCTCCTGCCACAGAGAAAGAGATAGATACGTCCAAGGAATTAAGTATCGGAGCGTATCGTATCGTCTCGGCCGATACGTCTCGGTATCGGCCGTGGCCAAGATGAGATAGGTCGAGACGTATCTTTTTATTTTTAAAATGTAAATGTCTCGAATGTATCGGTATGTATCGACCGATGCATATCGATACAGACGAGACATGATTTAAACCATTATTTTATTATTTTTGAAATAACGATACGTATCGAGACGTCTCGATACGTATCGGCAACTTAAAAACCACATGGGCCCAAGTCTTCTCAGAACAGAAAACTCGAGCAGGAGCAGGCTGGCGGAAAAAAAACAGTTCCAGCTTTGAGAAACCCATAAAAAAACATCTTTAAACTTGGTTTTTGCCAAAGATTTGTTGAGGGCTTTGATTCCTTTGCCAAAAATGATCCTAAAGGAGGTGAAATCTCATCATTTGCTTCATCTAACAGCCCACATTCGAAATCAAAAGGTGTTCTTGAAGGGAAAGGTAGGTTTTTTTTGCTGCATCTAACAGCCCACACAAATTGCTTGTTTATATTGTTTTTATTGTCCAAAAGTGTATTTCCATGTGTATTTTGATCATTTTCATGCGTTTCTGCACCGGTCGATATGTATCTCCGATACGATACGATATATCTCTTAAAATCGCCCGACCGATATGATACCCGATACCGAAACTTAAATCCTTGGATACGTCTAGGGTTGAATATGTATGATACCATGGGATACAAACTCATGAATTTGCTAAAGGAAAGTGCATATCAGCTAGGGAGAGAAAAACAAGATCTGCCATCAGGAACTATGGGCAATAATTCATATAATTTGCAACTATGGTTCTATAAATCCTCGTAGGATGCCAAAAAGAACCTAGTAAAGCGGGAGTCAGGGATAAGTAACAGAAGTCAAAGGGGTTGGGGAAGCCAACTATGAAATTCTTCAGAGCTATAAGAGTTGCACAGATTTTACACAGATCACCAAAATAAAATGTAGAAGATTTTAACAGTATGGGGGAAGAGAGAATATATTATCAAATATTACCAAAAGAGAAAGAGGCTAAGAAAAGAAAATGTACCTCCCCGAATGCACCCTTTCCTATCATAGTCAGTAACTCAAAATCATCAACACCCATTTTATGCCTCTGAAGGCGCATGTACTCGGTTTCCTTCTTCTCTAAGTGCTTTAGTAGGTTGCTTTGCTCTTCCTCAGACACCTCAGCATCAGCCAATGTTTTCTCCAGTATATTGCGTCTGCTTGGAGACAGAAATATTTAAGTACCTTTTTTTTATGCATGAAATATTTAAGTACCTTGTTTACCACAAAGCAGTAGGAATTCAAGCCTTGACAATAGAAGCTGCCTATAGAGGTCCTTTTCTCAAAATTGTTTGCTAAATAAGGTGCAAAACCTCACGTCTTCTTTAACTTCAATGGTAATTGTTGATATATATTGGTGTGTGCCCTTCTTAACAGCTCAAGATTTTGGGATAAGCGGTTTCAAGTTGTTACATGGTATCAGAGTCAAGAGGTCGGGTGTTCAATCCCTGGTAGGTGCAGGGGAGTGTGTCATTATGCCCACGCACCCTGTACCCACGGTGTCACATGCAGAACCTTGTATGTATGTGGGCCTGCACGTGCAGGGGGTGTCGATATACATTGTTGTTGTATGCCCTTCTTAACAGCTCAATCTTTTGGGATAAGCAGTTTTAACAATATTGTTGATTAAACATCAAGAAATGACAAAAACTGTATTTTTTATTAATTAAAGAATAACGTTTCAAGGAGTACAAAAGATAAATATTGATTTTAATCCACAAACATAATGTAAATGCCAGTAGCAATTAAGAATTTGAATGAGATAGCAATGCTGGTCCTAAAGCCAGGCAAAGGAGGTTAATTGCATCAATTGCAGCCTTCATTCAGAAAACCTTTAGCCAAATCTATTGTCCAGTGTAGCTAAGTTGACTTGGGCAATAGCTAATCACTATTCCTTGCCTAGGTCAGTCAAAGACCAGGCATGACCCAAGAAACATAATCCCTGGGGGCCTTTTATCTTCTCTCTCCACACGAGTTTCTTATGATAGAGAGAAATGAAAAACAAATGGCCATACATGATACAACAGAGAGCAATAACATATGTACATACAACAAGAAAATAATGCTAAGATACTACCTGAAGTTGAAGGCATATGCAAAATAGTTGACCAATATAAGAAAGAGCCACATCATTACATACCATTGAAACTCATTATTTATGCAAAACAATTAACGCATAAAACAAAGAACAGCTGCATATATGGAACATGGAGGGAGGATATCAAGTTATTACCTCAAGTTAAAGCATATGCAAAATATTCAAAATTTCAACCTAAATGGGTTGAATAACGGCTTGGTACTACTTAGCATCTAGTCTTCCCTGGTTGACCAATATTCATTACCAATTGGCTGTTAGACAAGTCAGTCGGTATATGTATGGAAACAGCTAATTGATCAACTAGACAACATTTTCAACATTTTCTGTTACAAAAAAATCCATCACGTCCTAACATTTTTTGGGGTTTTTTTTTTCAGCAACTCACTTCATTCCCTCTTCATCCAATATTAGCATTAGTGAATTAATGTATAAACTAAACCAGTTGCTTCACACAAGTCATCCTGAATGTTTTTTCCTTCTTTTTTTTTTTTTTTTTTTTTTTGGGGGTGGGGGGGGAGAGATGGGATAAGTAAATCATTCAAATGATGTTTTACTAATAATTTATAGGGATAATCTGGTACTGATGCCCACAAAATTCTTACAATCACATGGCCATATTTTACCAGCCACCTTAAACTAAGTAGAAGTTGCTTTTGAAAATTTCTATAAATGTGGTTAATTATGATTTGGAGATCACATGTGGTCACTTTCCATTCAAATAAGGGGAAGTAAGAGTCAAATGTATGATATAATGTGAATGAATATCTGAGAATGGCAAAGATGTGCAGAACATGTTCCTACTCAATATTTAGATAATTGGCTGACAAGTGCACTTCTGGCATGTTAAAACGTTTCCCAATCTCAAAGAAATACAGGCTTCACTATTAGGTGAGGTTCCTAATTTAAAATGATAAATCCCTACTGTACTAATCAATTCTTTTGGAATATTTATTTATAATGGGTATCTTACTTCTATTATGTGTTCTATTGATTCATCCAGTTCAGGCATACTATAATTTTTTAAAGGGAAAAAACTCATTCAAACGGTTCAGTCTTGATAATCTTATCAAGGTGGCACATCTCACTGTGACACGTGGAATGATGATGTAGCAATTCCAACTGTTGAATATATAATAGAGGGACTGGATTAGCCACCTGTCAAATTTCAGAGCCTAATTTAATCAAATACCCTATTAGCATGCACCCATGTATATCCATGCACGCTTATGGGATTTTGTCCACTACTGTACACTTTCAAAAGTCCTGATTTTCAGACCTCTATTTTGCCACTTGGCAAACTAATGTAGATGCCAGTTCAACTAAGAACCAAAACACTACAGTAGGATCGATCTACTGATATTCTCAGGCCTTCATGTAACAATCAAACATCAATTCCAGTGGCAGATTCTGTCTTTCAAATGGTCTTCAGCAGATCAGCAACTTTCAGGGCAGAACTCTCTCTGAAATCAATTGGAATAGAAGATTTAAACAAAAAATAGAAGAAGGATAACTTGGAGTGAGCCTCTCACTCTCTCCCGGGCCTCTCACCCATAAGGTATCTCAACCCCTCAAGGCATCTCACCTCTCAATTGAATCTCACAGCCATGATCAAAATTCAGAACTGACCAAAACACCTTTTCTCAAAACTCTATTGTGGGCTATGTTCAGCCTTGTGCTTTATTTATAGAATCAATTACAACCTATTTGATTGAAACTTCCCAGTACAAAACAAATCCAAATCAAATAAAACTTTTATTCCTAATTGGAAACTACACTATTAACTAACAAAAATGGTGTACCCCGTGCACAAGGCTCCCGCCACTGCAGGGGCTGGGGAGGGTCATAATGTACGCAGCCTTACCCCCACTTCACACAGAGACTGGGAAACTAGCCTATTAACTATTACATGAAAATAGAAAATAACAAAAACAATAAATTTATACAACCCACCAAATCTAGGTAGATGAACAAAGAAAATAATCCTAAATTATCTTTTAACTCTAATTACATCAAATAATTGAATCGTATCCTAATTAAAAACCTATCTAAAACACCTGTAAGAGTCCTCCACGTATAGGCAATTGAGTATTCAATTTGCTTTCACTAGCTAGCTGGCTGTGGGGCCCTCTTGATCACGAAATCTCCTCCCAATAGATCTGAAAAAATCTCATAATGTGCTGGAAATAACTGCTCAATATAATAGGAAATAGGATAGAAAATATCTCCTTAAATAACTGATTGATCTCCTCTTTAATTCTAGAAGTAAATCCACTTTAATCCTGCTGGACAATAGGGGGGATGAACCTGGACAGGTTCTTGCTCCATCGAACTAACCAAGAACCAGGCCGTCTCCCACAGCGATCCTGGAATGGTTTTTGGGCATTGTTCCTGCGGCTACACCTGTGCTGGAACCTGTGATCTATATCACAAACTCTGTTTGGGCTGAAATTTTACATATGCGTAGGCCGTAGGGGACCTTGGTGTCTACCTATCGGCAAAATTTAGGATATTAGATCTGCCACGTGGCAAATATTTGGGTAGATTATTAAGCCGGGCCATTCCAATTAGTGTTGCTATTTTTAAAAATTAAATATACTAAAAATCGAAGTGAGGTAACATCAAACTGTCCATTCACTTTTAGCTCCTACCAGTCAGCTTCAAACCACCTGGAAGCAAAACTATTGAACGATAAATTTAGGGCTGTTTACCCATGGCACAGGGAGCCAAAGATGTGGCTCACATGCAAAAGAGGTTGGACCCACCCTTTTTGTGATGGTCCAACAGAGGAAATCTTCTAGAGTGAGAAGAATATAATTAGATGATCCAAACAATACTTCTGACAATCTTAAAAAAAGAGTGGACTGTCAATAGAGCCTGTCAAAAGCTGTATCTACAGTGCTTCAAATTCTGGCATGTACATGACTATGCCGTTGCTACATGTGTTCTGCTCGACAATCATGTAGTCACTGTAAAAACTATTAGGCGTTCGCCATCTTCAGCTTCATTTAAAGTCAATCATTATGAAATTATAGTGAATGACCTCAGTACCGCTTTCTTACAGTACTAATGTAGATTCTTACTGGCTTATATTGTTTACGACAACAATCATGTAGCTCACTTAATAACTCAACAGGACAAACTATAGCAAAGAAATGAAGCTGCTTGCTACTCTCTCCCGGTGGTCAAGCTGATTTACAGCGCCCCTATTGAATTTTGGTTTGATTGCTGGGTGTGCTAGTTGTTGCTTGTTTGATTTTTGCCTCCTTTTGCTGGTTTGGACAGCTATTCCTAGTAAAGGAAGAATGAACTCTTCTCTGGCTGGATTGGCAAAGAAAGGATAACTATTGATCAGTAAAATAACTAATTGAGCTGCCTCAGATAGAATCAATATTATCAGCGATGATCCTCCATTAACTACCTAACATAATAAATTGAAGTTTGAGATTCGTCTGAAAGAAAAAAGTCTGACAGCTTGCTATCATTCTACATGTGCTGCGTAAATAATGAAAGGCAAAGCACCCAAGATATTTGTCCCCTTTACCCATGGTGGATATTCAGCAAGAGTTTTGGATTAGAGCCATTGTGTCAAACAGAAGTAACAGAAGTGCCAACTTGATGACTGAGAACTATGAAATTGTGGTTTAGTAGAATTTTCTGAATCATTGAAAGTAAACACTGTTGAATGGAGCAGATGTAACTATTTAACAAGTTGTTTTCTGAATCAACCAAGCAACAAATATGAATGCGGCAGATGTAAATATTTAACTAGCTGACAAATTATCCAGAGAAAACTGATCAAACCCAAATGAAAGCATTTTAAATACAGTTTTTAATGAGTCTAACAACTGAAAAGCATAGGAGCCATACCGCTCTTTCCTCTCCTGTAGGTTCTTCATCTGCTCCTTGTAATGGTTTTCTATATACTGCTTTGCTGCTGCAACCTTCTGCTTTGTTACATTCGAAGGTGCTTCTTCACTTGTGGGTGGCTTTGATGCATCTTTTCCATTATCAGTCCCTTCCTTCTTTCTTGTTGAAGACCTTAATTTGTCGCGAGGTTGAAACTTGTTGAACCAACTCCTAGCTGAATCCATATCTTTCTCCTGATCAACCAACCAGCACTTCAACAAACAAAGATTTGCATTCTCTTAACTGCTTCCTTTATTCTCTGTATCCAAATTCCAATGGGTACATAGCAACAGACAATCTCAATTCAACGAACCAAAACAAGTAAACACTTTTTGCGTCTCAACTCCAGAAAGATCCAACCTTCATTCGTTCTGCGTAGATGCAGGACAATAATAAACAATTTACAATTCAACAGACACAAAAAGTCACTTTCTCCGTTCTAATCCCACACCAGAATTCATGCATTCTCTCAATCTTTCAAGCCAATCCACTTCAAACAGAAAGAAATTAAAATGCCAAAAAAAAAATTTCTTTTTAAAAAAAAATACCAAAAGACGTCAACAGTCAAATCAAAGACTCAATGTCATACAAATCCATTAATTTGACAACTCTCCCAAAGCGATCTATACAACCTTCAAAAACTGAAACTGTGGACACAAGAAACCCGAGAAACACATGAAAGATCTCTTGAGCAAACTCTGCAAAACCCTAAATTCGGTAATTGGAGAGACAACAGAAACAAATCAAAAAATCTTGAAAGAGAAAAAAAAAAAAAAAAGAAAGAAAGAAAGGCATTGTCCCTTAAATTCAGAATTAAGCGGCAGAGAAAGCGGATTACCGCGTAATTGTCCAACAATAACATGGATCCAAAACCATTGGTGATATGAGAATCGAACATTCCGCCATTTTCGCTGGCATAGAAAGAACGACGACCACTTTGTCGTCCTCATAATGATTCCTTCATTTATTAAGAAACTACTTACAGGTTTTAAATGGGTTCTTCTGTTCGGAAGTAAATCCTTAATATTGTGTAGTTCGCTTTAAATTCTCTTTTCTGAAAGGGGGGGCCGGTGGGGGTTTGATAGCTATATTATACCGCATGCGTAATGCGCATCTTCTCCACTACCCGACCCAACCACATGGAAGAACAAGGATGTAAACAGAGCAAATTCGAAGTGGAAAATAATAGATATAAATAATGCAGAAAATAAATAAACATCATGAGCTCATGTTCTCTGTGCCGCAGCGCAGGCTGCGCCCAGACACATGGGCCTGCCATTCAGGGGGCAGGATGGTCATTGTGCCCACCCCCATGTGTCTAGGCGTAGCCTGCACCCCGGCACAGAGAACATTCTCCCTAAAGATAATCCAGATAAAACTTAAGCTTTTAAATAATTATAGATAATATTATGGTATAATTGGAGTGGATATTATCGAAGTGGATATATCAATATTGGAATCCATATCCGATTACCATATGGATATCAAAAGTTATAAGGAAAATTACATGATTAGCTACTTTTGGGTTTTCATTTATAAAACTGTCCACCCTATGTTTGAGTTAACAAAAATAGACAAAAACAAGTTAAGGTTTACAAAATCGGACAAAATAGTGTCTCTCCCTCCCACATTTATTTTTGTAGACATTTTTACCCCTGTCATTGCCTTCTTGCCCATGCATCCTTCGTTCCTTGCAACCCTACCCTTGTCCCAGGCACCGCCATTCTTTGCTACCCCAAGTAACAGAGGAAAAAAAAGAGAGATTGTTTCAGAGGGGAACTGTCGAGGAAGGAAGGAGAGTCACTATTTTGTCTATTTTTATTAACTCAAACATAGGGTGGACAGTTTTGTAAATAAAAATCCAAAAGTAGCTAATCGTGTAATTTTCCCAAAGTTATATTTGAAATTGTATCCGATATTTGCTTATCTAAATAAACTGATATGGAATTCAAATTGAATGCGGATTTTTGACTGTCTCTTTACATCTTAATGGAGGAATGAATTCTTTTATAGCTAGGGGTTGGGGCAAGCGGGTGGCAATTGGTTACCCTTGCATTGCGTTTACAAGTTGGACTAGAGATGGTCAAACCAGGTTTGATCGAAGCCAATATTTTTCTTGATTCACAAACCGTCAAAATTGCTTGAAATGCATAGTTCTACTAATAATTGAAAATTAAAAAGGCTTATAGTTACAAAGTTAGTTCCGCTTATCACTCCTTTTATTAATAAAAATCCTTTGTCATACTACAGGGTGTGCGGTGTACATCCTACGATATAGCAGAGGCCATGTGTGCCACGCTATATCGTAGGATGTGCACCGCACACCCTGCAGTACGACAAAGGATCCAAACTCCTCCTTTTATGCTGATTTTATTTTGTATTGTGGGACAATATTCTCTGTCCATGAGCGCATTTGGGTGTAGGCTACATCCAAACACAAGGGGTAGAACAGGAGCGGGATTAATGTCATTTAGGGTGTCGAGCTGGTCATTTCGCCTATCCCATATGTATAGAACATTCCCTTTTTTTATTACATGTACGAGGAATCCTAATTGAATTTTTTTTTGTAGTTTATATACTATTTAACTGCCCAAAGGGAATGTCTTATGGCACAACGTGAAAGACAGGAGTGTCACCCATGACCACCTATGGACTCCTAGGAGATTGTATACCATTGGCAAAGCAGTGAGGCACCATCAACTGATGGTTTAGTAGAAGGCCCAGTTTTGCGGATCCTTATGTGGCCGGGGGCCCGGCCCGTTTCTGACGCATTTGATATCCTCAGTTGGCGTAAGTTAGTATCAGCGGCTAACTTTAGTTCGTTAATTTGTAAGTAGCTTTTGCTTTTGAGACAGGAGAAGATGGATCTGGCGGGAAACATGGAGAGCGGATGTCTTTGAGGAGTTAAAAAACGTGAAATTCAAGGTATCGCATCTCGTGCTGAGCTGGACCACTGAGAGAGACAGAGAGAGAGAGAGATCCCTATCCCTACATAATATTACATATCATAAAGGAAAAGACTTGTCGCGGATAATTGCCTGAACGTACGCTTTTGTATATTTTTATTTGGGGTACCATGAACGTTACCCCTTTATACTCTTTACACATTTGTTGCTCCTTGATGTCCGCCTAGGATACAGCCGTGTGATTGACACGTGGCATTTTGGTGATGCTTCTCTAGTGGACCCACCCTTCTTCTTTTAAAAATTATTCGTGCTAAGTATTTCACATGCACCTTTCTCGGATTCAGGATCCGGGATCCGGGATCCGGCTCCTCTCCAATGAGCGCATCAGTTCAATAAGCATTCGACGGCTGGGTTGGCTGGCACACATCCTTGAGCAGGCCCAGAGATGTGTGTCAGGCAATCCAACCATTGGATGTCTCATTGGGCATTCATTGAGGGATGCCTCCAAGGACAACGCATATAATTACCTCAATACCTTTTCTTTTCTTCTTTTCTTTCTTCTCGAGCTAGGCATTGTTGGATGTCGCATCTTTCACGTGTCGAGCTCTCAAGCCCGCATTGCAGTGCACTGCCAGATTAGGGCATTGCAGAGGATTTTTCCAGTATTGTATACGATTGTGCCCATTGGCCCCATTCAACAGTTGAAAGCGCACAACCATGCATCATACATAGCTGTGAACAAAACCTCTCCTTTTTAAAAAAAAATCTAAATTGTGTGTTTCAACTCAGAGTTGAGAGGATGCACGTGTCAGGGAGCATATTTCTTACGCCTAGACATATTATGGGGTGAAATGATTGTTCCATCCCTTTCAAACACAGAAATCCTATCCCTGTTGATGCTTCAATGCGTGTTCCTACATGAGGGCTGCATGGACAGAAAAACTCTTCCCCATTGAAAAAAATAACAAATAATTCAACTTTATTTTTTTCCCCTTTCTTCCATATGCGAATAATTAGTCTAGTGAGCTCAACACGAGATGACGTGTCTATGCACGCGTGAGAGACAAACCCCAGTTTAGTGATAAGAGTTAGGATAAGTAGGACCACGAGATATGCTCATGTGCTAGTTTTCTTTTTGTTGGGTGAATAATGCTCATATGCAAGTTGAATTGGAGACATGGTTTCCTTACAATCAGGGCATAATGGGACCATATTTTAAAGTTTTTTTAATAATCCCTAGAAATAGACATCAATAAGGTAAAGCTGGAAAAGAGCTTTTCAATTCCACAAACATTAATGTTTCTTCCCATACTTTTCCAACTCTGGATCAATTATTTAGAACTTAATCCATACTAAAAAAAATGGCAGTGACTTTGTGGATAGGGTTTAACTGTGGTTCTAAAGACTTTATTGTGGGCTCCTCTACTCTAGGTTCCTTATGTCCCCAATTTAATGGGAACTTGTATGGAAATAAATCTCGATCAGTTTTGACCCAAATCTCCGAGTTGTCTTGGTTTTAGTTTTGATCGAAACGAAATCCATGGTGGAAACCCAAGTTTCCAAGGAGACACATGGTCGAAATCCAGCGTCAAAACCTCAAAATGAGATCTGGCATGTTTTGGTTTTAAGTCTGACCAAAATTTGTTGAAAACGAATCCTAACACGATGCATGAAGGAATGAAAATCGCAAACAACAATCTCACAATGAACACAAAGATTTACGTGATTCGACAAGATTGCTTACATCCTCAGTGAGATATGTTTCACTATTAATGGACAATAGGATCACAACTGCTCATCCTTACACCTCTCTTATATTTCGTTATAGAGAAAGAACCCTCACTACATATTTATAAAGAAATTAACCCTATACAAGAATTTTACCAAAATACCCACAAATCAAGCGACGTAATACAAGATATCGTACCCCCAACAAAATTGACATCGAAACTGAGATTTTAGAACCTTGGTCAGTTGATCAAATCTAGATGAGATGACTTTGTGGTAATTGTTTTACTTTAGTTCCAAGGACTTTTATGTGGGCTCCTCTAGGTCCCTTATGTCCTCACTTTAGTGGGAAATTGACAGATAGCATATAGTCACATGGACAGATCCAGAAAGTGAAGTTCTAATGGATAGTGTTTCTTACTTGGTTCTGAAAAGATTGTTGTAGTAGGAGAACTGTAGACAACCAGATGAAGTGGGTTTGGGGGGAGGGGGAGAAGAACCATAGACAAGGACTGGTGACTACAATGTGTCTTTAGTAAAGCATTAGAGAATATGGTGGATGAAAGAAGCACTTTCATTACAGTACTAACATTGATAGACTTGACTTTTGAGTAACTCATTAATTGATTTATCATAAGACACAAGTTTGAAGATCAAATCAATGCAGATTAATCGAATGGTTTACTTGTCAAAAGAATACAGCAGGTCATGCTCATGTAACCTGCTTCTTTCCTTGGAAAAATATCTCGTCTACAGGATGCATGGTTGATCATTCTTACCTGCTCCACCTAAAACACTTTCCCTCACTGGTCATATTGGATTAGTCTCTATCTCTCTCTACAATCACAATTAATCTCTGTAAGCTTTCCTTTTTGGTGGGCAAACATACTCCTTGATTTGATTTTATAAGATTAAATTAGTAATTGTTGACTATTGGTGGAGTGAGTCATATCAATTAAGTCCAATAGTGGAAAATAATCATAAATTGAGGTATTTGGCTTCATTTGACACAACTTAATTGTTATGAATATTTTATATATGTGTGCACTTGATTCTGATATCCTTTAATGGGAAAGGAAATTTTGTTTTCTTTTGTCGATATTGGCCCAATAAATGTATAACGAAGAAATCATAGGTTTCGGAATAGAGAAGAGGATAGACAAGACCGACAAACAACTGTCATAGACAGGAGAGCATTCGTGCAGTGAATCTTCTCCTACCATGGATCCAGGTAATGCTTAAACGTCCATTTCCATATTGATTTTTGTGCTTATATGATTCTCCATGTTGTATTGGTTATGTATTTTCTATCAATCTCAACCTGAATCCTAGTTATGCATTTCATTCTATATTGACATGATTTATGTTTATTATTACTCTTGTTTCTTTTTTTGTTTTTTTTTTTTCGTTTTGGAAAATATATACACTTATGATTAGATATGTATTAGCTTTCCTATGGAGCCTCCGTGGATCATAAAAAAATTGACTCATCACTACTACTATATCATTTTCCTTGATTCTGGAAACAAACTTTCTATGAAAACAAGGGTAAAGCTGCGTAAATTATGACCCTCCCCAGACCCCACAGTGGCGACAGCCTCGTATACTGGGTACGCCTTTTACGCCGAAGATAAAATCCTAATGGATCCGCAACTTTTATAGTGATCTCTAAGAGTTATGTACAAGAATGCTTGAGATATTTCTGCAGTTCTGTATGTTCCTATCTGCTTTCTTCTCTATTATTAATAATGTACTCTACAGTAACTGTAATTGTTTAAAGGAGTTGTTCATAAACTCTAGTGCAGTCATGCTACAGATCTGCATTTGTCAAATGTGTTGGCCACAATGTTTGACATTTGTTAATAAAGGGAGCATCTCGTAATAAGAGGAAGGTGATGCCCAGGAGCTAGAGGACCAGTTCAACAGTTGAATATATGTTTTTTTTTATGATAAGGATGTTCTGGACCCACTGTCATACATCCTTAAATCTTGTAAATCCACTGCATACATGTACTGAAATGTGAAAGTAACTAACAAAACAAAGAATTTCATTTCAAATTGTTCTTATGATCTAAGCAGTCACTCCCATGGCAGCAAATTGGGGTTCTGAAAATGATGCATAGGTATAGAATCCAGACTAATTACTATAATTAGACAGCAAAAAGAGAATATAAAATTTCATAGCCTTAAGTAGCTAAAAGATTAGAATAACACCACATAGTGAAAACCCTTACTTATAAGGATTTAAATTTGAGACACAAGCATAACAGTTGAATCGAGATGATATCAGCGGTAGTAGGCCATGTGCCTTGTTGATCTAAAAGGAGAGTTGTCCAAGGGAGATGCCTTTCTGGATTGGATAGGAGGATTGATGAGTTTCTTCTTCTCACCTTTGATTTCAGAACGAAGCCAAGATTCGACCACTGAAAGCAAGTTGGCAGCGTCCTTCAACTCTGGGACCTCAGACAATTTCTCTGACCTCTTTAACTCTCCATCTTGAATGTATGCTACATCTGTAGCCCATGTCTCCAACCCGTCGAAAATGTGGGTTGCATACACAATTGTTGCTCCTCTCTATAACAAGGCGAATGCATGGAGCGTCAACAAGGGTAATTCACAAGATCAAGGGAAATATATTATTGGTATCATGTTGAGTGAAGCAAAATCTTAACCTGTTCACATTCTTCCTTGAAGAATTCGAGTAAATCCATCCTTGCAACAACATCTAGGTCAACAGTAACCTCATCTAGCAAAAGCACCTGTGGTTGTCTCAACATTAGTCATTGTTTTGTAACTTCGTAAACAAATTGGTGACAGAAAATAGAAACCGTCCATGGCTCATAAATGAACTACATTTCAATGATACAAAAGGACAAGCTTACACAGATGCATACATATGCATTAAACATTGTAACATGCCCTACTGGATTGTCTCAGCATTAGCACAGATAGGTTGATGATGTTTCATGACACTTTCATTGGAGTACGTCGAATACAATAACATATGACTAATCAGTGTACAGAACCCATTCAAAAAGATTAAAACAACCTATCACATAACATAGTAGACTTAACCCATGGAATTGACTACATGGGAACAGCATATCCACAACCCTACCTGATTTGCCTTTAGTGATTCCGATTGAGAACCCCTGGGGTTGGGGGAGAATTAGTCTAGGTCCTGGGTTACATTTTTAAATTCATTAATCTGGAGGAACAGTGTAGAGTTTGAGTAATTGGATTGGCAAAGCCAGTCAACTCCGATCTTTGGTAGAAAACTGAAAATTGCAGCTGGTTCTTTTTTTTTAATGAACTTTATATGGTTGTCAGCTCCAATAGTTATTTGGGGATTAATCCCAACATTCACGATTTCTCTCTAAATCCCATAAGGGCAGAAATGGTTTCATGTATGAAATCCTGAACACTTGAGGTTCTTAAGCCACACATAGGCGAATCACACCAAGCTTGAATGCATTTGTACATTAGGAAACTTGGCCAGAAAAGAATGATTCATTAACTGCACCACCATGTCTGGAAACAGCTTTATCGATGGGATTCAACAAGCAAACTACAGCCCCGACATTATAGCACATCACATCACGTACATGACCAACATATAACCCATTATTTGAATTAAAATAAAAAGTATGCCTGCAAACTTAAAGCAATTGAGGCCTCCACGCTGCTATTAATCGAGACAACAATTTACTTCTAGGAAAGTGTAACACTTGTTTGGTTAGGGGCATGTCCACCAATGGTCCTGCCCAAAAGCATGACCCAAATAATACATATTTTGCCCGGTCATTAATTTTGGCTGGGGCCTAAGGAGTTTAGCTCGTCTCTAGGGAGCCCAGCACGCCCAGGGGTGCTGCCAACCGGTGGGATATGCCGCACACATCCCTAGCCGTGCGCCGAGATGTGTGCGGCACAGCTCAACGGCTGGATGCCCCCTGGCAGCACCCTGGGCGCTGGGCTCCCTGGAGACGATCCTGATCCAGGCCTAAGAGTAACATAATTTAAAGTTAGGACAAGGTTTGAGACATCTATACCTGAGGAGTTAAATTAAGGCACCTGGCCGGCAAAATAAAGTTGTAGATGCCTGAAAGGCTAGCGTTGTCCAGGTGCACTACCGAAGGCAAGTATATATATAGATATGAAAACAGCGCCAACATTTTTAATATCTCTGTAAGCTCTATGGAATGGTTACCTCAAAAGGATAAAGAAGACCCATGCAGATTTGGACTCGGCGTCGCTGCCCATCGGATACTTTGTGCATTCGCCACTGCAGATCGATATCAAGCAGCTCGATCAACTTTTCTCTCCTAGCAGGATCAATCGCATCGACTGCAAAATTTTGGAAAATAAAGGGAGAAAAAAAAAATGAACAAGAGCTAAAATTTGACAAGTCATATTCCGGAAGAATTCAATCATCCATTCAAAATTTGTACAGAGAGAAGAGTAAGTATTTTTTTACCCCCCAAAACTGCCACTCACACGAAAATCATACCATTCTGAAATATCTCCAGTTTTAAAATTAACTAGATAAAGATCTGCATTTTGTTAGAGCACTAATTATCAACTACTATAGCTAAAAGCAGAGCTTGCACAAAATCAAGCATACAACTGAAATGTTGGTTGCAGGCATTGAATAACACCAAAACGTAATCTACACACCTCAGCTAAATTTAGCAAATTATCAAAATGGTATTAAAAGATAAATATTGATAAAATGATAACGAAAAGGGGGAAGAGAAAATGGAAGAATTATATAATGAAAGCTAGTAAGCTACCTCCAAATATCATGTGTTCAGCAGAAAAATCTCCCTGGAGTGGTATGTCCCCCTGAAAGTATGAATAGAGATCTTGACTTTTTAATGTGGATTGTGGAACAAATCGTATAATGCATACAACAGAATACTGGTAATTAGATTCGATTGGACTGAAGTAAATGATAACAATTGAAATATTTAATATTTAAGTGTCAAGTCGCCATTAAAATTCTCACCACCTACCCATTTTAGACATAGATACAAGCAACATAAGACACCATGAAACCAGATACTTTGACAGAATTAATTTAAGATGGACTGAAGTAGAGGATAACAACAGCCAATATTTGTTATTTAAATGTCAAGCAATCACTAAAGGTGTCGTTTGGTAACACTCTGTGGGAGTGCTACCAGCCTACCATTGTTCTTTTGTTCTGCGGGAACACAAAATAGACGAGAAACACGTTCAACAAGTTTAGCCCTTAACATGTCGGTCTCAGACAGAAGATCAAACTATATTTACTCTAAGACAAATTAATACGCTTTTTTATGTGAACCTCAATACCCAGAAAATACCTTTGAGCCCCCAAATCCTTCATATGAAGATGTTGCTTTAGATAGGCCTAGAAATCTTCAATATATAAATCATGTTAGAGATGATAATATCATCAACATAAACAACCAACACCATCACCTTGGAATTCTAGTGACGACCAAGCATAAAGTGATCCAAATAGCACTGTGTGAACTCATAACCAATAACGACTCTATTAGGTGACTGCTTCAGACCATAAATTGACTTGTGAATTTTACATACTTGTTGTGCAGTCTCCCCTTGAGCAACATACGTAGGAGGTTGCTCCATATAGACCTCCTCAATCCTCATGTAAGTCACCATATAGAAAGGCATTCTTATTGTTAAGATTAGCTGCTAAGGAAATAAGAACATGAATAGAATTAAGACTGACGACAGAAGAAAATTTCTCAAAATAATCAGTCTGAGTATATCCCTAAACAACCAAGCGCTTTAAGTTGCTCAACAAAGCCATCAAAGTTATAATTAATGGTATACACCCAATGGCATTTCACAGGTTCCTTACCTAGAGGTAAATAAACTAAGGTCCATGTCTGACGACTAAGCAAGCCATCCATTTCCACGTCCATAGCCAATTTCTACCCAAGATGAGACAATGCCTCCTGATATGTTCTTAGGAATGGAATGCATGATAAGGACAGAGCAGAGCTATGAAGAGATGAGGGAAGATGGGAGATACAAATAAAATGAATGGGATAAACAACCATAGATTTTTGAGTGTAGGAACGAGTATCCTTGCGAAAGGCAACATGTAGATCAACGATTGGTGATGAAGGAGAGAAATTACTAGCCATTGAAGCAGATTGTAGAGGAGGTTATAGAGAAGGAGTAGCAATCGGTGGTGAGGGCTTAGAACAGTGGCGATACACTTGTAGTGGTGCTACCCAAGATGAAGCAGGTGGATCTGCAAGTGGAATACAGGAATGGGACAACTGACATATTCAGATTCCAGGAAAAGACCCTTAGCAGGAAAATACAGGGTGTTCTCAAAAAATTTAACACCGGCGTTGACAAAGTGCTGTCTAGTAACAGGATCATAACACCTATACCCTTTTTGGGTATGAGAATACCCAAGAAAACACAATTAATAGTCCATTGAGATAAATTGGTCAATGCCATGTCATAAAATATGGACAAAACAAGTGGAACCAAAACCTGAGGTGGTAGAGAAAATAAAGGAAACTGAGGAAACCAACAAACATAGGAGATTGAAGTTGAAGAACAAATTGAGGACATGTGATTAATAAAATAACAAGCAATTAAAACAGCATCCCCCCATAAATTCTTAGGAACAAGCAATCTCCAATAAATGCAGATTTTTCCATTTAACCACCTCGTTCTTCTGAAGGGAATAGGAATAACTAGTTTGATGAATAATGATACTCAGGACAAAAAGAAGAAATATCACATTGATATTACTCAAAGAATTTTAAAACAATCACCAAATTGAGTTTTTATTTCATTATAAAATTGATTGAAAACAGACAAGAATTCACAATGATTTTTTAAAAGATACAGCCAAGTTAATCGAGAATGATCACTCACAAAAGTAAATAAATAAGAAAAGTCAGACCTATTCTAAGCATGACACGAACCCCAGATATCAGAATGAACTAAGTCAAACAAAGACTGACTCTTAGAGATGTCATGAGAAGGAAAGGAAATGCAATGATGCTTGCCAAGTTTACAAGACACACATTTAATGCGTGAAATAGATTTGCAATTTGGAACCATTTGTTGAAGCTTGGAAATTGAAAAACTCACAAGCATCACTTCTCTGACATGGGAGCTGAACAAACACTATACCAAACGGCGGATTGACAAGAAGATTCCAAAGAACTGAAAAATCGCTACATGAGGCAGACCACCTCAAGAGGAAAATCGAACAACAAGAAAGCTGGAAGAGGAGCCTAGAGGAAGCCAACAAAAGGAAGAAAATGAACAAGAAAATTCAAAAATCTTCAGCTGCATGGAAGAATCTCTTTTCCCTCCCCCCCCCCCTTTTAAAAGGATTTCATTGAACAAGATAAGCCATCACAAGAAGTAGAACAGAAAAAAATTGTTGTACACCTCTACAAGAACCTTGAAGACTCTCAAACCAACGATGAAGGACTGTAGTGACTGATTTCTATTGCTCTTATACCATGTTAGTAAATCAGAACAGTAGTAATAAATCCCTACACAGAACATGTGAAGAAGAAGAAGAAGATAGAAAAGGAGAGAAAGTGAAACGGAGAGAAGGTGAGATGGAGAGATGGAGAAACAGGCTGATCGATTAGGGTTGTGAATGCTTCTAATCGATCAGCGTAGTATCTTATTTATAATAGACAAAGTATATAATATTACAAAGAGACCGTTGGCTTATGAGTAATAAGAGTAAACAGAAATAATAATCAGAAAACTTTAACAGGATGATTCCGTCACAACAAATCTTTTCATTCAGCCCACAAACTGAACATTTTGTCCTCTACCACAAATTGTACCTGTTGCAGCACTATTCAAATGGAGCATGCTACGGTTCTACCACTTATTTTGGCCACAATATATGAAGATCTCCTGATGGGAAAATGTACGTAAATTCCTACCATATTTGTTTTTTCTTGCAAATGTTATTGTAAACTTCTTATTAAATTGTGAAGTACAATGAATGAGAATTTAGAGATCAGGATCCAAGGTATGATCAGCCCAGACAAATCCTGATCGGGGTTGGACAATTCTTAACTTTGAGTAACAAACTAGAAGCTCTGATCTCTAGCTGATACTGGCAGTGAATTGACCTTGGACAATCCCAATCTGACCGGCCAATCCATTAGTGAATGCATCACCTTGAAGCCTTCATGTTGATGTTTTATTCTCTCCATGAAAGAATAAATCTATGTTCTAAAATCTCTTAGTTTAATAACCAATTTCACCAAACTTGAGGTTAAAATTATTTAAGTACTGAAAGAATGTTAGGCTGCAATAGCTCTTTCTTGGCCAAGATAAGAGATCTATAGACAGTCTGGTTTGAAGGGTAAATTGGATGAGTGATATGAAATTTCACAAAACAGAACTTTTAAACATATATTTATTCCTAAAAGCAGGACACCTTCGCAAGGGCAAGGCAATGATTATCCAAGGAAAATACTTTCATCCCACTACAGTCAAATGAGACCTTGCTTTTCTCAGTTGCCAATCAAGGAATAAGAAAATGCTTCATATTAACACATGCTTTATTTTCAAACATTTTAATTGCAACTTAAAATTAAATTGATCAAGTACGAAGGCCATTGTTCAGACCAGTAAGAGTTAATATGATCAAGCAACTTCCATAATTATAAGCAACAAAAAGCCGATACCTCCATCCCTAATTGCAACGCTCTTAACCTCTCCTACCTTGCTTTTGCTACTGATCTCATGATCTTCTCCAAAGCTAACATTGAGTTGATTGAGGCCATTATGTCCTGTTTGCATCATTTTGAAGGGTTGTCGAGCCTTTGGATCAATCCTTTGAAATCTCTCTTGTTCTTTGAGGGGGTCTCTAATGATGTCAAAGCTAGTCTGGCTGAGAAGACTGGGTTCTCCATTGGCCACCTTCAGGTTAACAACTTATCACGGCACTCCTATGTTAGATCTTATGCACAAGAGGCTGTAGATTTGGAAGAGCAAGCTTCTCTCCTATGCTAGGCACCTGGAATTGATCAAATCTGTCCTTTAGTCCTGCTACATCTATTGGTCTGGTACTTTGGGATTACCGCAGTCCACTATTAAAGGTTTGGAATCCCTTATGTGTGCTTCCTTTGGAAAGGAGCAGAATCCTCCAGATTCCTCACCCAATCAGTTGGGCTGCCATCTGCCTTCCCAAGGATGAAAGAGGTCTTGGCATGAGGAGGATCAAAGAGGTTAATTCTACAGGTATTCTCAAATTAATATGGAAGCTTGCATCTAAGTACAAGAGTATTTGGGTTGACTAGGGCTACTCGGGAATTCTTCGCAATAACTCTATTTGGATAGCTCCTTCCATTTTTTTATGCCTCTTAGGTGTGGCGGAAGATTTTGAAGCTTAGGCCTTTAGCTCTCCATGCCACTTCCTACCTCATTGATGATGGTGTCTCTACTCTCTACCCACCTTTGGCTTGACCATTGGCATCCCATGGGTGTCCTCCCTTAATAAGTGCAAGAACTATCAACAGTTTGGGTCTTAGTAAGCAGTCTTTTATTGTAGATATCATCAGCCAGCATGACTGAGCCCCACCTCTTTCTTCATCTCCCCAGTTTTCTGCCGTTTGGGATGCCTTGCCTCCCATTCCCAGAAGGCCTAGAGGTAAGGGGGATATAGTGTTGGTCTGCTTCCTCTAAAAGGCTTTTTGCTTCAAGTCGGCTTGGGACCTCATCAGAGTTCGTGGCACTTTGTCCTCTTGGCACAAGTTAGTTAGGTTCAAGTTCCACATCCCCCGTCATAGCTCACTGTTTGGCGGGCCCTCTCGAACTGCCTCCCAACACAGTCCTTTTTGATGCATCGTCAGATTCCCATCCCCAAGCATGCTATCGCTATTGGAATGCTTTAGAAGATGTGGAACACCTCTTCTTTGATTGCTCCTTCTCATCCTCTGTTTGGAAAGGGCTCCTAGCCAAATGCTAACCAAGAAGTCGAAGGATCATTCCTTTTGAGAGAAAATGAATTTGGGTGGATATGTCTTTTGGCGGTTCATCTATCTGTGATGTTGTGGGTGAGCTTGCCTTTGGTGCCACCATCAGTCACATTTAAATGGAGCGTAATCTCCGAAAATGGTCTTTCAGCTCCAGATCCTTCCAACAAATTTGGGACTCCATTGTCTTTGATATCAAAGCAAGCTTTTTCTTGCCTCCTCTGGTCGTGTAGACTCCCCATGGAATAGACATATTGTTGTATCCTGGGGACTTTCCCCTCCCTTATGCAGCCC
Organism: Telopea speciosissima; assembly: GCF_018873765.1. Taxonomy (NCBI): domain Eukaryota; kingdom Viridiplantae; phylum Streptophyta; class Magnoliopsida; order Proteales; family Proteaceae; genus Telopea; species Telopea speciosissima. Next base: position 51,534,212 of record NC_057925.1, read on the forward strand.
TCTGAGTAGGGTTTTGCTTTGCTCTCTATTTTTTTCTTCTTCCCCTCTTGGGGCCCTTTGTTCCCCTTTCCCTATTGATAATGAATTTTTTATTCACTCCCCCCGTCCAAAAAAAAAGAGAGGCCGATAACCTAGTCCTATGCACAGATATCCATGGATCCTTATGCTACATGCATTTTATACGCGAACCAACACTTTATGAGTTTTCTATTGTTTACACAGGTATATCATATCTTAGCAGATTTTATATTTTTGTGCAAAGTTTTTTTTATGGGAAGTGGGCAATCGACTAAAACCCACAAGACAGCCATACTGACGTAAAGAAAACTACTCACAGCAGAACCAACACTTTTACTCCATGAGCCTCCCAGATATGCCAAGTCACCATTGCAGACCAGTTGGGTATCATGAAACGCAGAACAGTTTAGCACCCGTACAACATCTCTTCCTCCGACCATATGCTTACCGGCCAGAATCCTCAGTAAAGTGGTCTTCCCTACACAGATATCGAAGAGTATAAGATTGACAAAAGCAAATGTGGCAGAAGAATGAGAAGATATCAAGTATCAACCAAATTCGTTGTTAATTAACTACAGTTACAATTTCAAATATCAACTAGAGAGCAGTATTATGAAACTGCACGTTGTTAACACTTAACAGAAAAGGAGAAGCCAGATTTCATTGCTACATGCATGGCAAAGAAGCATAATTGGATTTTGTTTCTTGAATTGATAGAATCATACTTTTGCACTAAAATATAGATTAGTCTGTGCTTGAAACAAGATTGAATGAAATGACTCGATATAAGATTGACTAAAGCAAATGTGGCAGAAGAATGAGAAGATATAAAGTATCAATAAAATTTGTTGTTAATTAACTACAGTCACAAGTTATTAATTAACTACAGTCACAATTTCAAATATCAACTAGAAAGCAGTATTATGAAACTGTACGTTGTTAACAGAAAAGGAGAAGCCAGATTTCATTGCTACATGCATGATAACTTGCATAATTGGAGAATCATCCGTTTGCACTAAAACATAGATTAGTCTGTGCTTGAAACAAGATTGAATGAAATGACTTCATTTTGGTTTCAGTGGGTCTTTGAATGTTGATAAACAATGGATGGGTATGAGTTCATTTCCTAAAATCCCAAAATGGCCCCAATTAAAATTTTTTTCCACACTGGTGATAGATGAATCCACTTTGAACAGTAAGTTACGCCTCCAAAGCAATACAAAACAAAAACAAATCCATTTTGTACAATGTCAGACACTTGAACCAACCTTCTCACACAATGGTTATAGTTGTCCCTTTCAAGGAATGGAATTCTCCCCCCCCCTCTTTAAAGTGCACTGCAATATTTTGGATTTTGAGTGTTTGAGACCCCAACTATATGATGGGTGCCCAAGTTCAAAAAGCATCCAAAAGGAAACACAGACATTTCCCTGCCTTAATTCAATCTTCATTCTTCCTGTCCACTCTGCTGCAGTCAGCAACTGTTAGGTTTCCTGCTGTACAATGGAGCACACTGCCATCACTGTCACTATAAGCTCCTCTCTCTCTCTCTCTCTCTCACACACACACACACACACACACAAGCTCATTCTCTTCACAGCTCAGACTGAATGACTGAATCACTCTCTCCATCTGAGTTTTCCATTTTTAAGCATATTTTATTTGATGGCATCACTTCCTGAAACGGTTGGGACACCAAACAGCAGCACTGACTGCTTCGGGGGCTGCTTTTTTTCTTAAAATAAATATTGCTACTAAACATGCCAGTGATTGATAACCAAACCATAGTATCATCTAGAAAATTTGAGCTATCAACGTGGTAATAAACAAAGGAGCAACGTCAAAAAGGTACAAAGCAATCAAACTGACATACATATACTTAGAAAAAGAAAATAGATCTTTCTAAGAACATGACATTAGATATTAATGGCCAGAAGTGGACATCCATAGAAGCAGCAGACAATAAACTAAACCAGTACTCGGATATCTAACATGTAGATGCAGGATTGGAAATCTAGGAAATTTTCTCTTTTGATCCAAAAAAGATAATAAAAATCGTAGAATACATAAAAAGAGACAACAGAACACAGAACCTGCCCACCCGATAAATTCATTTAACCAACTAAACAGAATTAAATACTATACCAGATCCATTTGCACCAACGAGAAGACATCGAGATCCAGGAGAAATCTTGAGATTGAAACTAGCGAATAACGGAGCTTGGCTTTCATAGGCGAAATGCAAACCAGAGACTTCGATGGTGCTCGAACTCTCCTCTCCACTCAACTGCGCAGCCTCTTTCCCCATTTTTTTTTTTCCCAATTTCAATTTGGAATTCCTGATCTCGCTACAGCGTCTTTTTCGGCTTTATATACGTATCTGTCCAGCACCCACCACAACTAATAGGTTCTTACACGTGTCCCAATGCGGTTGATTCTACGTGGATTCACTTAGGTCCTGACAAGTGTCTAGCCCTGCCACAGGCAACGTCAGATATAAAGATCATGTCCTATAGTGAACGCCGTGGCCTACGTGTCACTATGGATATCAAATGGTTTAAGCGCCAAATAGATGCGTAGGTTAATTAAAATGTCTCTCATGCTCACGTTAGCTCACGTTAGCCTCAGGAGAAAGTCTTGTCTTTCTTGTATCACACGCGCGAGAACAAATAAGAGCAGAAAACACCGCACGCGCGCGTGCGCGAGAGAGAGGGAGGAACAAGTGAACAACGGAAAACCCAACCCCCGGGCCTGCGACCTGCCCCTCCCCTTGAGCTAGAGACCTAGAAACTTTGCTGGGCTCTTAACTGTGAATCTAGGGTTTTTAGTTTCAAGTGATTTGAATTTTTTGAGTATTTTCTCTTCAGATTCGAGCGAGGAAGAATGAGATTAACAATTTTGTTGAATGAAATACGATCAGGTTCTGGTAAGGAATCAATCGTCTTTATTCGTAAACTAACCTTGGTTTAATCCGAATCCTCGCCTTCTCCATTTCTTTAATAACATCCGTAGTCAACGCCAGAAATTGTTATTGTCTGATACGCTTTTGCTTCTTTGTTCTTTTCGTTTATTTTCGATATCCATGGACACGGTATTCAGTCTTTGACAGTGTTCTGGTTAGTTTACTTTCTATTGCGTATTATGTATCCATGGAATGCTTTTTTTGTGTTTTTCCTCTTTGTGTCTTGTGATCAATGTGATAAGTTGAGGTAATGAATGAATTATAATAAAGGGGAAAAGGAAAATCTGAGGGCTGAGGTTTTTGTTGTGGTATACGAGAGGGAGATTTTTTTTTCTTACCTTTTGTTCTAATATTGGAACACTTCAATTTGATCGTTGAAGCAATTGAAAATCTTCTACCTCTTAGTCGGCTCAATATTATGATACAGTGCGTGCAGCAGAGGCCTACTGATCAGTTTTAGTCTTCCACCAATAGTGGGTTGCTTGGGTTTTCTTTATGAGTCAATTTTGTTGGTTGTATTACTTACAATAGGATTTGGTTTATCAGATTGAGCTTTGCTTCCCATTTCTATTGTGCCGTTCTACAGAATAAAGTGATCTTTGTGTTCTCAACTGTATGCTCAACTTGTCTGCTTTTCATATGAATAAAGGAGCTTTTTTTTTAAAAAAATAAATTATGTCAGTGCTATGTTTATGCCTAAAATGTATTTACACCTGAAGGAAAAATTAAGTTTTTTGGCTTTTCTTGATTTAGGAACAGTTATCCTTTACAAAATCTTGTAATGTGCACTTGGGAGGTATGCGGAGACCTGAAGTAATCCATGCTCACTGGACTTGAGCTTACTGTATGTAAGTTGGTCCCCTGGCAAAAAACTTGTGATACAAAACATTGTAACTGAACTAGTGAAGAATTGAGGAATATATTATGCTGCTTGATAATGCAATTCAGGAATGCATATAACTTCTTTTTTGGTTTTGACAGGTGGCTTTTATTGGCTGAGATAATAATCTAATGCCATGGAGGAAGAAGAGGAGGATAGAATTTTACTTAGTAGTTTGGGTGTCACATCCGCTAATCCTGAAGATATTGAACGTCACATTCTAACAGAGGTCTCAGTTTTGATTTTCCCCACATTATTTCTTTACAATGTTCCTCAATAGTTAATTTCTGGACACTGTCGTAAATCTATTTCTTATCCATGTCAACATTTTTGTGTAACAGGTAAAAAAAGATGACGGTGAAAGAAATGAAGCTGAAGGAAGCACTTTGGAGCACCATGATGAAGTTAAAGACAGCAAATCATCTTCTTCCGACCAAGCAAAACTTTATAATAAACTGCGGGCAGTAGAGGTTGAAATAGAAGCTGTTGCAGCTAGTGCTGAACAAACAGAAAGCATTACAAGAAATGAACAGAATGTCTCGGTTGAGATTGATAACACGGAGGAGGAAGATGCAGGGGATGGTAAAAGTGATGCTGAAGCTTCTGCAAATGGTTTAACCCTTCAACATGCCCTAACTGCTGATCGTCTTAACAGCCTCAAGAAAACAAGGGCTCGGCTCCAGAAGGAACTAGAAGAGTTGGATAAAGATAACTCTACCAAAAGTTCTCAGCATGATAAGTTGATTTCGAATCTGGTTAAGGAAGAGCCAAGACACAAAAGAAAGCTGAAAGAAGTTCAAAGTTTAAGCAAAAATTCTAAAAAACAACATAAAACAGTAACATTCAATGAGGATGGTGACTTTGATGCAGTGTTGGATGCAGCTTCTGCAGGATTTGTTGAGACCGTAAGTTGCATATACAATAGTTTCTCATTCCATGATGGCAGAATAAAAGGCTTTGGAGTGTATATATTTCTTCTCCATGATGATAGATTGATAAGTTCTATGAATAGCTTTGTAAAGTGAGAGCTAACTCTTTTATTTGCATCTTAGGAAAGGGATGAGTTGGTTCGCAAAGGCATTTTCACTCCTTTTCATAAGCTTAAAGGCTTTGAACGTCGGGTTCAACAGCCTGGGCCATCAAATAGACAGTACATGCCTGAGGGAGAAGTCAAGGATGAGAATCTTGCTTCAACCAGTGTTGCTAAAGCTGTTAGGTCATTCTCGAAGGCTGCACAAGCTCGTCCAACAACCAAGCTGCTTGATGGAAATGCTTTACCTAAACTTGATGCACCAACTCGTCCTTTTCACAGACTAACTACACCTATAAAACTTGTACAATCCCCAGACACCAAGTCAGAAAAGAATAAAGACAAGGGAACGAAGCAGAAGAGGCCTTTGCCTGGCAAAAGATGGAGAAAGATCATTAATGAAGAGGGAAAACTCTATGAAGGTATTGGCATCTTCAACTTCATAACCTTAAATAATTGATCTGTTTGACTGCTGTCACTGCTCCTTAATTTCAGTTATTTGTATAGTTCTACATTGAGTTGAAATTGATGCATTTGAAACGGAAAAATGGCATTTTCATGGCGATGTGTTTGTAGCTTGTTCTACTTCACATCTTTCCCACAGACCCAGAATTAGCATTATGGTTTTCTGGGCCTTTGACAATTTATGCATTTGAAGGCATGTACCATGCTTTGATGTCTATATGTTGATTATCCTTCGCTTTCTTCTCCTATTAGAGTTTCTTACTCTGGATGTATTTCTAAAAGAACATTCTGTTGTGAGTCCATAAGATAAAAACTGTGAGTATGACAACAAGTTTACAATGCAGGCCTTGTCCATACAAATTTAATTCTATATTTTATGATAAGAATGATCTTGGAGACTTCAGTATATTTTGTAATATGAACTAATCAGTAATCATCATGCGACTTCCTAGGACTACAACCATATACCTATGCCAAACATTATGAAGGGCTGTGGATCATAAGCTCCAGGATTAAATATGAAAACATAAGCAGGGCTTCAAGTCCCAACTGCCAATAAATTTTGGATGGCTTCATGTTTCATTAATTCAACCCTCAGGCTTTTCTGGTTTTGTTTTGAATGAAAGAATGTGTGATCATTGTGAAACTTTTTTTAAAATGGAACAATTTAGACCATCCAAACTTCAAATTTGATCTGTATGCTGATGCCACATTATTTTACAGGTCTAGCTATCCAAAGATGCGGAGGTTGTAATATCACCATTTAATTTTTTTAGCAGTGTCGAAGTACAAATAATTTCCTTTTACCTAAAAGGATCCTTTGTCATAGAAGTATAAAATATCTAATATTTCGTTGAGACACCTCAATGTGAACCTAGTTCCGCTCAGTTGAGGCTGTCTTTGCTGCATAGTGTTGGCTCCAAGATTAAGTTTTGAAACCTCACCTAGCTTTGTGGATTTTGAGCACTTTTAGGAATTCGAGTAACACTATCTAATATAAAATTTGAGATTTTGACTCAGTCATTGCTCCTTTTGTGATCATATTCAGCAGTATATTCGACGAAACTTTGGTTATAATAGCTCCAATTTATCAGCAACAAGCTGTTTGTGGAACACCTTGACTGTTGTCCAATATCCACACATCCCTTCTAAACTGAAACTATGGAATGCAAAGGCAGTTATAATATGTTCAAAACGAACAATTTGGACTTATCTTTAGTTAATTTAGTATCTGCTGTTTTTGCAGCGCCAGTGAAACCCCTCCTCCGTTCCCTTTTATTTTAACAATTTTCCTTTCACAATTAACTTTGCTGATATCAAATTTATTATTTTTTCCAGAAGAAGATGCTAGGGATAACATGGTACTGTCTGATTATGAAGAGGAATACCAAGATGATGAAGATGTGGATGATAATGAACCTCATTTTGTTGTGCTTGAAGGAGGCTTGAAAATCCCAGAAGCTATTTTTAGCAAGCTCTTTGACTATCAAAAAGTGGGAGTGCAGTGGCTGTGGGAACTTCATTGCCAAAGAGCAGGTGGGATTATTGGCGATGAAATGGGTCTAGGTAAAACCATTCAGGTTCTATCTTTCCTTGGAGCTTTGCATTTCAGTAAGATGTATAAACCAAGCATTGTAGTCTGCCCCGTAACCCTCTTGAGACAGTGGAGGAGGGAAGCACATAAATGGTACCCAAGCTTTCATGTTGAAATACTGCATGATTCTGCTCAGATTGCAACTAATAGAAAGAAGCGGGCAGACTCGGACGTTAGTGATGATGAAAGTGAAGGCTCCCTAGACAGTGATGATGAGAGAACTCAATCCTCAAAAACCACAAAGAGATGGGATTCTTTGATAGATCGTGTTTTGAGATCAGAATCTGGGCTTCTCATTACCACTTATGAGCAGCTCCGGATACTTGGGGATAAACTACTTGACATTGAATGGGGTTATGCTGTACTGGATGAAGGCCATCGCATCCGGAACCCTAATGCAGAGGTTACTCTAGTTTGCAAACAGCTACAAACAGTGCACCGTATAATAATGACAGGTGCACCAATTCAGAACAAGTTGTCAGAGTTGTGGTCATTGTTTGATTTTGTCTTCCCTGGGAAGCTAGGAGTTTTGCCTGTATTTGAGGCAGAATTTGCAGTTCCCATTTCTGTTGGTGGTTATGCAAATGCAACACCATTACAAGTGTCCACAGCTTACAGGTGTGCTGTGGTCCTACGTGACCTGATCATGCCTTATCTCCTCCGCCGTATGAAGGCTGATGTGAATGCTCAGCTTCCTAAGAAGACTGAGCATGTTCTTTTTTGTAGCCTCACTGCTGAGCAGCGATCTGTATATCGAGCATTTCTTGCTAGCTCTGAAGTGGAACAGATATTTGATGGGAATAGGAACTCTCTCTATGGGATTGATGTTATGCGTAAAATCTGCAACCATCCTGATCTGCTTGAAAGAGAACATGCATCCAGCAATCCAGACTATGGGAACCCAGATCGCAGTGGAAAAATGAAAGTTGTTGCCCAAGTTCTTAAGCTGTGGAAGGATCAAGGTCATCGTGTTCTTCTTTTTGCCCAGACCCAACAAATGCTTGACATTTTTGAGACTTTCATGATTGCAAATGGTTATACCTACCATCGAATGGACGGACTCACCCCAGTAAAACAGCGGATGGCTCTGATGGATGAATTTAACGACTCAACAGATATATTCATCTTTATTCTAACTACCAAAGTTGGTGGCTTGGGGACAAATCTGACTGGTGCAAACAGGGTTATCATCTTTGACCCGGACTGGAACCCTTCTACGGACATGCAGGTATTTCTTTTCATTGATCCATCATTTTCTCTTCCTCTTTCTCCAGTGATGCATATTCTATTTTTGGCTGAAAATCCATGGGTATAAACTGACAAATGAAATTGCTCTTTAAAATAGGCGAGAGAACGTGCATGGCGTATTGGGCAGACACGGGATGTTACTATTTATAGATTGATTACTCGTGGAACCATAGAGGAGAAGGTATATCACAGGCAGATTTACAAACATTTTCTGACTAATAAGATATTGAAGAACCCCCAACAAAGAAGGTTCTTCAAAGCTAGAGACATGAAGGATCTCTTCACTTTGGATGATGGAGAGGATGGTTCCACTGAAACATCAAATATTTTCAAGCAATTGTCCAATGAGGCAAACATTTTTGAGGGCCATAAAGATGGCCAGGATAAACGAAGAACAATCAATGCTACAGAGACCTGTACCAGTAATTCTGCAGTTGAGAGAGAAACTAAACCTGCACCTGGACCGTCCCAAAGAACAGGGAGAGAAAGAGCTGATCAAAGTGATGGTGATACAGATCAGGAAACAAACGTCTTAAAGAGTCTTTTTGATGCTTATGGGATTCATGTGAGTTCCTTATGGTTGTGATAGTGTCTATTATTTTATGTTGAAGATCAATATTTGCCCTAACGTAATTAGGTTTTCTACCTTCTTCCTTGTTCAGAGTGCAATGAATCATGATGTGATTATGAATGCCCAAGATGATGAAAAGATGAGGCTTGAAGAGCAAGCTTCCCAAGTTGCACAAAGAGCCGCAGAAGCATTACGCCAATCCAGGATGCTTCGAAGCCAAGATGGTATATCGGTTCCAACATGGACTGGGAGATCAGGTGCTGCTGGTGCCCCATCATCTGTCCGTAAGAAGTTTGGCTCAGCTGTGAACTCACAGTTGATTGGTAATTCTAAATCTTCAGAAGGGTCCTCTGGAAGTGGGATGAACAGGCCAAATGGTTTTGCAGCTGGGGCATCTGCGGGTAAGGCTTTATCTTCTGCTGATCTACTGGCTAAAATCAGAGGAACCCAAGAAAGGGCTGTTAGTGATGGCCTTGAACATCAGTTCTTGTCTGCATCTGGATCTACTGTCAGAACTCAACCTATTGCAGATGTTGGGCCTTCTAGACCGACACACAAGGCTGGGTTGCAGCCTGAGTTATTGATTCGGCAGATCTGTACATTCATACAGCAAAGAGGTGGACGTTCTAGTTCTGCTAGTATAGTTCAGCATTTCAAGGACAGGGTCCCCTCCACGGATCTCGCCCTGTTTAAGAATCTTCTGAAGGAAATAGCCTTATTGGAGAAAGACTCTAATGGGTCTTCATGGGTTCTAAAGCCAGAGTATCTACCGCAGTGATCTCAATAACCATATGGAACCATTGCATCTCATTCTCGTCTTGAAGCAGCTTTTGAATATCACCAGTGATGTTTGAGTCTTCTAGGATGAAGCTCAGGTCTCGAGGTGACTCACCAGCAAATGGGTCTTTTATCTCCTTTTTTCTTTCTATTTTTAACCTGAAAGTTAAAGAAAAAGAAGAAGAAATTCTGGTACAGAAGTGGTCTGTTCATCCTTAGCCATTGCTGCTACTTAAGCAGCATTTAGGATAATATCTAGATTTTTTTGTCCTTCACTTTTACACCTTGACATGTACAGAGCGAACGTACTTTATATTTTTGTCCTCATGAGGAATCACTAATTTAGCCACAACCATTCTTTTGCTGCCTTGGATCAAATTTACTCATCTGGATCGAACTGCAAGATTATGGAAAATTGCACTTGGTCTATTTCCTGCAGAATGTTATCTTTTTATTCTGTGGATTGGTCCAATATCTTCATCTGTAACCTGCATGGAATATCCTGTGCATCTTTGTTTTTCAGCTTGATCTTAGTAACTTTCAGTGCTACATTCTGTTCTCGAATTTATGTAACCTATTTCTATGTCCATGCTATCTCTTCCATCAATGTTCCTTCAGGTAGAGCCTCTGGTCTAGATTTCTCTTTTTTGGTAATCTAGATGTTCGATACTGTGCAGAGACAGCCAAGAGGTTTGCCTAGAAGCAGCTACCCTTGAAAGAGTGCGTAATAGCTCACTGATCATCTGGTTTGCATCTTTGGGGCAATCTGTTTGGCAAATATGATAAATCTTCCATTCAAAGAAAGTAATTGACAAGAGTCGTAGGTATTGTTGAAATGTAATCCAATGCTCATAAATTGACAATTTCGCGGTAATGGTCATTTTGGTGGTTAGTGGATCATTTTCAAAGTAATTGATTAGTCAATTCCTAACACCCCAAGATTTTAGATGGTTTGCTGAACTGTTGCAGAGAAAGAAATTTTTACATACAAAACCCTTCTTTAGTTATTAGTTTTGTTTATGTTTCCTGATTAATGGATCTTCTTATGTCACTAATTCCTTAGCAGCATTGTTATGAAATGAGAAAGCACTGAAAAAAATACGCAAAAGTCAGAAGGTGATTTTATAATAGATTGCACGATGGTCAACCCCCAAGACATCCCAAGGAGGAAATTAGGTGACACAGGTAACCGAATTAAGGCATATAACAATAGAACTGTCCATCCACAACAAATTGTAGGCCAAACCTAAGGATTGGGATTTTTTAATGCAAATATTTATCTGTCCTTACAAAAAAAAAAAAAGAATGCTATCCGGTTGCATGGCTCCTATGTTTAGACACAAAAGTGCATGAAAGTACCGTGCTACCCCGTGAAAAGGTAAAAATCCCGTCTAAGGCGATGTTTGCGTGTGTGCTCTAATTGGCTAGCACACATGTGTAGGCTCCAGAGGCTAGGCAGCGATCTCTTTTCCCAAAATATATATATATTTAATTCAAACACTGGACGAGTTGAAGCTTTGCTAGGAACAGGTCAATTTACTGCTTTTCATTACTGCATAATTTTATTGAGCATCCTGGTTGTCCTACTGGTATCAGAGTCATTTCCCAATTTGCCCAAACAAAACAAATTGATAAACTGGTGTTGAATTTGTACTTCATAATATTAAATGCAATACAAATTCACTGTAGCACTTCGGTCCAAAATTACTTTCGGTGCCTTTTGCCTCGAAAGTCAAAAGTTTTTGACATTTTACTGTAGCCCATGTGATCCCAAGATTCCTTCTGGCTAAGTCTCACTTTCGGTGGAATGCAGCAAGCCTTCTATAGAAGACCACTTCGTTCTTATTATATCATGTTTGTAATTCAAGATCTCCTTTAATATAAAATTTTATCAAGTTTTACTGACATATTTTCATATCTATTTGGTCGGCACAGCCGCCTAATTCATCACAGTAGAAGACTACCTGCAAAATGGTAGATCGCTGAGGGTTACCCCCTCTGAGTGTGAAAAAGGATCCATATTGGATCATCAGCACCTGCTTGTCTACACACAAGACAATTGCATCTTTTCATTACTGCATAATTTAAATATATATATAATTTAATATATATATATATATATAAAAAGATGAGTTGCAGAGGGTCTGCGCACTATTGGTGTCCCTCGAATTCTCCTCCCCCTCTTTGGAAGACAAAGTGTTCTTTATATAGAGGGCTTGCTGCGTTCCACCGACAGTGAGCCTTATCCAGAAGGAATCTAAAGATCACATAGACTGCAGTAAAATGGCGGAACACTTTTGACTTTCGAGGCAAAAGGCACCGAAAGTAATTTTGGACTGGAGTGTTATAGTAAAATTGGCTTTTTTACTATTCATCTTTTGGTCTTTTATGTCGGTGTCATCTTGAACGGTGGATATTGGAAAATCTTTAAAAACCGCACCGATGCATTCCACGTGTAAAAACACTGTTTTCCTCATTGGATTGGTTTAGATGTTACACTGTATTAGTATGGGCCCAGTGGTGGCTTGACTATCCAAAATCAGGGATAGTGGCTGAGACACGTCTTTTGGATCAGTCGCGTGTCAATTGCTTAGCCATTCTTTTGATGTCGTAATGGCTGGCGATTTTCCAACAACAGGGCTTGGAAACTAGCCCTTGGGCTTGGCAAGGGCCTTTCTGGATGTTTGGCCAATTTGGCCCATGGATCTTCTAGTAGATCTTGCAGAGGAGGAAGAAAACTGTTGGCTAAGAAATTCAAACCCATCATCTGGATCTTGGGCATATTCGTCTTCATGAAGATGAGGGGTAATGGATCCAACACTTGATTGTTCATCATCATCTTCAGCACTATCCAGTTCAGCTAGTTGGGCTTCAATTTCAGCCTGCTTAGCCTTAAGTTGAAGGCGTTTACTGTCAGTGGACTTGTCGGATAGAGCTATTTGGGGTGTGGGTTTGAGTGTTGTTAAGGCTTTGATGAGAGCTTCTTTAGTGCACTTGCTGAGGTCGCACTTGTCCCACCATTTTACTTTGAATCCTTTGATAAGAACTGGAATAAACCATTCAGGAGTTTCAGCCCTTTCAACAGCATACTCCCAATACATGATCCTTGCTAAACGGCATTGGACAAAGAATCGAAGGAGGTCTGGTTGTTCGGGGATTTGTTCAGTATGCTGGCAGAAAATATGATAGGCCTAAAAAACTGGATCTGATAGTATATCAAGAATTTGGCCAAAGGCAGCACACCATCTGGAGAACCAATGGGGAATTGGGCTTGGGAACTTGTAGTCAAAGCAAAAGAACCAGGAGTGTTGGTTCTTACTGTTTTGGTATAAGAATGCATGGTGACAGGCATCCATATAGTCAAAATAATGATATTCTTGGGGTTGATAATTTTGGGAAAATCTTTTGGTAGTGAGAGGGTGTGTACCTCAGTCTTTTGAACCAAGAATTTGCAAAATAGTTACTGAAGTATGAGAGACTAGGTTAAGATCACTTTTATCAAAATTCTGTTTGAGTCTGATAGAGTCAGTATCAACTAGGATGAATTCATAGAATTATTGGGTTTTGGAGCTGTTTGGTGAATAGAATTGCTAGCCTTGGTAGAAGATTCGCTGGGCAATTTCAAGAGGGGATTTGCATCCCTTGGTGAATTGGTCATCAAGGGAGAAAAGATCGTGGTCAAAAGATTTTTGGACGTATTGGCTTCTGGGAATGTTCTGAGAGGAGGCTGGTTTAGAAATTGTGACGGAAGAACTTGGCCGAGCAATTGACTGTGAGGATCTGATTGCTGGAACTAATTGGGTAGAACTGTTTGCCACAATTTGAGTGAAAGGGATATTTGCACTGACCTGTTTGGATGTAGAGACTTGTATTAACTGGTTTGAGGGGACTGATTTGGCATAGGAGTCTTTGGATTTGATTGTGGTTTTGGGAATAGGAGGCTCCTTTGGAGCCATAATAGAAGAAATAGTTTTTGGACCCTGCAGGAATTCACGGGTGAGGAAATCAGAAATGAAATTCATATATCTTTTTATATAGGTGATGTCAAAATCAATATGAAAAGAAGCAATGAAAAGGAGAGGAAAATACAAATCAATTTGTGTAATTAAACAAGCATAATTTTATTGCTTCTGCGCACTATTGGTGTCTGCGCACTATTGTTTATATATATATATATTTATATCCACTCACCATGTATGCTTGTTTAAATCATAAAGCTTATAGTACTTCAGCAAGGGTAGTGTAATGATCTCATATTAGTCACATGGGGAGATTGTTCCCACATCGATTGCGAAAGAAATTTGATGCGGGTTGATATGGTCTTAGATTCCCTGTACTTATAAACTAGTTTATGGTGTTGAGTTGTCCCAAGATTGGTATTAGGAAGTCACCATTAAATCTTCTAAAATAGCAATCCAAAGGTGCCAAGTCACAACAAAAGCCCTTCCTAACCTTAATTTACTTTGGGATAATGTAAAGTAAACAAAAGGCTTAATTGTAAATTATTATTTTTTTCTTTTTTAAGGGGGTGGGGGAACCAATGTCAGCCTGGCATTATCAATTCAAGAAATCCAAACCATTTAAATGGGAAAGGGAATCATGCCATTGCTTAGGTGTCAAATTTAAGACCCTAATAATTGTTATAATTCAAAGATCTGTGTTGTCACCAAGCGGCCCCACTTGCCCTACCTTGCATCTAAATGAAATTGTGAAAACACACCATTGGGGAGCAAATCCTTTACAACAAGTCAGTCTTATCCCAACTAAATAGGGTCAGTTACATGGATCATTGCCCTTCAATCAGCTTTAGTCGATGTCACTTGATACAAAGCCTAAGCTATGCATGTAATTCCTCACCACTTCTCCTAGGGTTATTTTAAGTCTGCCCTTGGCTCTTTTAAATCCTTCAATTTGAATCAAATCACTCCTTCGTATTGGAGCATCTAAAGGCTTCCATTGAACATGGTCATGCCACCTCAAACGATTTTCTTGTTATGAAGCCATAGAGAAATCATTCCTTACATCATCCTTCCTAGTTTTATCACCCATCCATCTCAACATCCTTATCTTCGCTACACTGAGTTTATCTATATGATGCTTCTAATTGCCTAACATTCTGCACCATACATCATACCCAGTTGTATAATTGTCCTATAAAATTTTCCTTTAGTTTTAAAATAATACGCCGATCATATAATACTCCGGATGCACTTCTCCACTTCATCTATCCTATTTTAACTCTCTGTGAAATATCATCCTCTATATCACTTTCTTTATTTATGATTGACCCTCGATACCTAAGATTATCACTTTGTCGAATCTCTCTCTCATCAATTTTCATCACCTCATTATCCATCCTAATGTAACCAAAGTTGCACACCATATACTACGTCTTCGTTTGCACACCATATACTTCGTCTTCGTTCTATTTATCTTAAAACATTTTGATTCCAAGGTTGATCTCCATAACTCTAACTTGACGTTAATCTCTGTTTTTGTCTCATCCACTAAAACAATATTATCCGTAGAAAGCATACACTAAGGAACCTCATCTTGAATGTCTCTGATTTAACCTCATCTTGAATGTCTCTGGTTAACTCATTCATGATAAGCGCAAAAAAATAAAGGCTTAAAGTTGATCCTTGATGTAACCTATTTGTAATTGGGAATTCACTACCTGGATCATTATCTACTCCATTTCCTTGCCCGATCCATTTCCCCAAGTTCCTCTAATAAGACGGAAATGACCACCCTACCCCCTGCCCAAACACACTGCGTAACTCTCTAGGAACTCTGACATAATCTTCTTCAAAGTCATTAAAGACCATATAAAAATCCATTTTGCAATCTCTAAATCTTTCCATGCGTCTCCTAAGTAACTAGCTTCTATCGTGGATCCTTTTTACATAAAATTAAATTAGTTCTCTGTAATAGTAGTTTCTTGTCCCAAATAGGTTTCAATAACCCTCTCTCATAATTTCAAGGATAATCCATTAGTTTTATGCCTCTACTCTGAATATTACCTTTATTTTAAATCAAAATCATGATGCTTCTCCTCCATTCATCTAGCATTTTCCTTGTGCTCATAATCTTATTAAATAGCTTGGTTAGCAAAGATAATCCATAGATTCCTAATCTCTTCCACACCAATTGGGACCCCATTTGGGCCTTGTGCCTTTCCTACTTTCATCCTCCTTAGGGCTTCTTTTACTTCAAACACTCTACTATTTCGTATATATCTGCAATATGTGGGTTCTTGATGCAGTCTTCCAGAACGCAATTATTCAAAGTATCTTCAATTAGTAGGCTGTAGAAATAACCTTCTCACCTCTTCTTCCATTCTATTCTTAAGGCTCCATAATAAAGCCAAAGATTTTCTGAATACCGGCTAAGCCTAACAGATTAAAAAAAAAAAAAACTGCAGAAGTGCCCTGCTGTTAATGAGTGAAGGCATAGAAAATTCCATACATCCATGTATGAAGGAGCGACTAAGGGTTTTGTGGAAATGCCAGATTCCAACCTATAAATACATTTTACATAATCCTCAAACTAAATATCTGACATATCTGTGTAAGATAAATTTCAAAAAACTATTCAGTATTATTGATCCAATAAGGAAGCAAACACAACCCAAATAAATTTTCGAGTAATTAAATGAAATTCTTATCCAACAAGATCTGAGAAAGGGGCATGATGTATGATAATCTCAGCAATTATTTAATATATTAAGTTAAAGGCTTCTAAATGCAAATTAGAGCAGACAAAATAATAGGCATTCCATTAAACATTCTTTTTTTAAATATATCAGTAAGTACATAATTGCCTGTCTTCTACTTTTTTTTCTTTCTGTTTCTCTTTTCTCCCATTCCCCTTCACTTTTTTTGTTTTTTTAATCTGTTACAGAGAACAAACATCACTCGAAACCAACAAATGCTCATGCAAATTTAAAATGCTGCCCATCCTGCTGCAGTGCTCTTTGTTGATCCTGATCCAGTAGTTGAAGGAAGGGTTTTCTGCAAGTCCCCACAATAAAATCACAACATGAGAGAAACTTTAGATAGAAAGCAAAATGAAAGTTATTTTTCTTGATAAATAAAGGAATACATCTCTGCTCAGTATAATGACTAACACCTATATATCAAGGGGAATGGTTTCCTCTACAGCAGCACACTATATGTATGCACCTAATATCTGCACGTGGCATATTAGGTGGGCCCAAAAATATAGTCCAGTAGGACCCTGGGTTGCCCATTCACAAATGAAATTTAAGCCCCAACAGAGTTGGAAATGTCGGGGAATAAAGCTTTGCAAATCCATTAAAAAGATCACACTCCTAGAAAATGGTTGAAAGCTTATGAATGGCTAAGAATACAAGCGAAAAAAGTGCAAATATGTGTTGGGGGAGGTAAAATGGACTCTAGATTTCAAAATTCGAATTTGACATAAGATCATGTTTATCCAAAGATCAGAGCTGCTAAATCATCAATCCATAGGACACAACTTGATGGCCCATCATGAAACGGGTTCCTTGATTAGCAACCTAAAAGATCTTTTACCATATATCTGTCACAACTGCTCACCCCAAAATCTCATGCTGTTAAGGGAAACAACAATGTATATCAACACCCCTTGCACGTGCAGGCATGAACACACACGGCCATGCATGTGACAGCACTCACGTGGAAACACCATCACGGCACCTAGGGGAGAAAGTATGGGGGAACCCCGTTCCACTTCCCATGGATCAAACACTCGACCTCCCTTAATACCATGTTATAACCATTTGTCCCCAAAACTCGAGCTATTAAGTAAGGCCAACAACAATCTATATCAACAATATCACATGCACTTGCATGTCTGTGAACTATATTGTTGAAACTAGAAACTTTGACGGACAAACTTCTATCCATTTTATAGTTTGCATCTGCATCATAAGGATCCAACTCCAACTGCCTGCAGACCAGGAACTGATATCCAGGGAATGTTTCTAACTTTCCAATTTCAGGAAAAAACACTGGTAAACCAACAAAATAATGCAACTCCCTAGTAGAAAACCATGCATCAGCCAGGTAAAAACAATAGATGGTCAAAAACACATCAATGTTCTTCAAGAAAGCAATTGTTTCAAGTGGCTAGTAGTGCATAATTTGTAATAGAAGTATTTAACCCAGTAACAGTTGTTTTGATTGTAGGCAGCAACCAGAGGAAAACAAAAAAAAAAAAAAAAAAAAGGGGGGGGGGGGGGGAGGCTAAAGTAAAAACTGTGAGATATGTTACAAAATCCTATAATCATATGCATAAGTGACTCCTCATTCTAATCAGTCTACAATTTCCGATGTTATCTACAATCAGGACTCCACAGCATTCATTGCTTCATGAAACAACAGGAGTGCCCTCTACAACCAATATATAATATATGAAAAGACCCAGCATCATCTAGTTTTATAACACGATGACCATATGTGGTGCACCAATACTGTCAGTGAAAGGTGCCTTAAACAAATAGAATCTCCAAAGGGATTTGTATAATAGCATAAAAGAATCAATAAAGCTAGAAACAATCATGACAAAAGTTATCAAACAACACAACATGAGGTAGGGCATTAATATAGATTCATTTGAACATTTGAACCAATAATAGATTTTATTCTTTTCCATATAAGTACTCAGGACAGGTCCAATTTTCTTGTGGTAAGTTCTAATAAAAGATTTAAATGCTTTCATTTTTCACTTTAAGAGGGGCAATGATGCCATCCCGGATTCCTAAACACCTAAATTTGGATTGCTATGGCCCCACAGATAACAAATAACTCAATTTTAAAAGGAGCAGAGGCAATTTCGTAAATCCGTGGTATAGTATAGAACCCAATTGGAAGGAACAAACGGGGCCTAGGACGTAGAAGTAACTAAATTAAATAGAAGGAGAAAGCTAGAGTTTAATTTGAGATTGGGAATAATACAGAAATAGTTTTAGAAAGAAGGGCAAAGCTATAATTTCAACCACTTTAGGACTTTTCTGGAATTTCAGAATGGTCGGGGTTGAAACAGAAGCAAACTCTGTTAGAAGGGTTATTCTGAGATATTAAGTCTCAGCAGTGGAATCCAATACGAGATAACTTCAGAATGAGGGGATTTTAACAAACATTCAAAGGACCTGTCCTTATTTGTAAATACCAAGAAGAGGTCATCTCCTACCTCTCAATCTGAACAGTCCAACTGAGATTGTAGGATTAAGTTCCTAATCCATAGCCCTCATGAATCCAACCAAGCAACAGGAGAATCAACAATCTAAAAAACAAATAAATATTTTGGGAATAGAGCCTAGTGGAGGTTAAGGAACCAGATTACATCTCAGCAAGTATCGCTCAACAGATTCGGTTTTAGGGGTCAGAAACTGGGTTAAAGTCAAAGGGGGGTAACACCTAAAATCCCAAGAAGATAGGGGAAGCAACAATACCTTGATTACGGGTTTGCTATGGCCCACGAGATGGGGTTAACATCTCATGTTTTGCAAGATACACATGAACTAGAAAATTCATCCTTCACCCTAGATTTTTCAATAGCCCTACAAAACTTGTGTATTAAGTTTCCCATGATACCATAATAGTCATGATTTTGGCACATTGTAGAAATTTGAGCTTCGTATTGCAATCCCCTCGCTCAAATATCTGTTGTCCAAAAGCAACATAAATTATTTCCAGAGAAAAGGTCAAGTAGGCTATTGCACTTATTTCATAAACCTTTTGGGGGAGGGGGGGGGGGTCGGAAATTGGAAAAAAAAATAGTTATCATTGCCAACAACATAGTATTGTATCTTTATGTTTCCACATAATAATTTTGCTTGAGTGTAATTGTAAAGAAAACAGAGCATTCTCTCAAGATCAGAGGACAAATACAAGGACACAGCCAGATATTGGGTATAAAATCATGCATCTAAGATTTATTCATTGTTGAATGAATGATATGGACTTGCCTGCACAGTGTCAGAACAGGCAAAACATACCACTCGTACAAGAAATGAAATGGATGGGTAGAAGCATACCTCAAGTTGAGAGAAATCTGAGAAAGGATCATTTACACGCCTTACGTTTTCCATAGAACCCTCGAGTCCAACACCATGATTGCCAGCAGCCATCCGAGCAGCAACAGGGTCATTGGGTGGTGGTGGAAGAGGAGATCTGATTTTTCCAGCCCCGCTAGGTGGTGGAGCAAGGCCCAGAGCTTTAGGTTTCTCAGTGCCAGAAACACCACCAGACAACCCAGCAGCTGAAAGCATGCCAGTTCCGCTAGTTGGTTTGTTTTTTACATTTATCCGGATAGTCTCACCTTCCTAAAATCAAAACATTCAAAAGTCAATGCAACATACACACAATAACATGCACATAAAGTTTCAGGCAGATAGAGGTTTTCTATTTCTAGGGGTAATGACATTTTTAAAAGAACCTCTCTCTCTTTCTACGAGTAACTAAAATTCATAACCTTCTATATGTTATTTTTTTCCCAGCAAATCATAACCATAAAGATAAAATCCAACTTCATGAAAATGAAGGGAGTCACATACATAGTAGCTACAGAACTTATTACATGAAAATTTATTTAAAAAGATGCCTTCAAAGATATTTGAATTCAGGAATTCTACCAGAGCGTGTAAGCACGAAAGAGATTGAAATTTGAAAATGCCCCTACTCAGGTTGTGAGGTCAAAGCACCACCCCAAAAGGGGAGGGGGGAAATAAAGAAAGAGCATTATGGCACTTGTATAAATGTTAGGAATTAGACGCCTACTCTATTAGTCCTGAGGCTTTCCTTAAGACCACATCATTTTAACCTCATTCAGACATATATATAACAGTTTCTGATGATTCCCACCACAAAACAAAACTTTGTCTATACATTTTTAAGTGCCCATTTATCCTCAAGCACGGAAAATCAAGAAAATCAAAGTAACACAACATGCAAGTCCGAAATTACTTTTTATACCCTAAAACTTACAAGCAAACAAATACATTTTTTATATTTTCTACTTGCATGACCACACCATTGATTGAATCAAATTTTTTATTTTAATTTCAGCAAAACAAAAAATGTCAAATCTGTATCCAAAGAAAAGGAAATCTAACAAATAACAATCATTTCCTACATATAGAAACAACCTCGGTCAATCAGTGCCTGTCTTTATTGGATCTTCAGATGTGCATGGTCTAGCAATCAATCGATATATTGTGCAATTACTTAGCACCAACATATCATAATGATAGATATTGGAATGCTGCTGGACAACATCTGTTCATTATTATTATTACCAACAAGAAGAATCAAATCCCAATTGCTACTTGTCCTGAAAATATGAATAAAGAGTTAACTGAGTTATTTTCTTGACTGTAGGATGGGGCGTGTTATTATGATGAGATCTCTGGTCTTCAGGCAAAAGTTGAAAAGGAAAAGAACAATGATACTACAACAACTCAGCCTTATCCCAACTAAATGGGGTCGGCTATATGGATCCTTGCCCTCCAATCAGCTCTATTCGAGGTCATACTTGATACAAGGCCTAAGCTATGCATGTCTTTCCTCACCGCTTCTCCTAGGGTCATTTTAGATCTGTATCCAAAGAAAAGGAAATCTAACAAATAACAATCATTTCCTACATATAGAAACAATCTCGGTCAATCAGTGCCTGTCTTTATTGGATCCTCAGATGTGCATGGTATTATAATATGGTCTAGCAATCAATCGATATATTGTGTACTTTGCACCAACATATAATAATGATAGATATTGAAATACTGCTGTTTTGACCTTTTTTTTCCTTTACTTATTTTCTATTCTTCTCTCTTTTACTTCTTGTACTTCTTTTTACTTCTCTTATTTCTTTTACTATCATAGCCTCTTCGGATCCATGTAGCCGACCCCATTTAGTTGGGATAAGGTTATGGTTGTTGTTGTTGTTGTATTGAAATACTGCTGGACAACATCTGTTCATTATTATTATTACCAACAAGAAGAATCAAATCCCAATTGCTACTTGTCCTGAAAATATGAATAAAGAGTTAACTGAGTTATTTTCTTGACTGTAGGATGGGGCGTGTTATTATGATGAGATCTCTGGTCTTCAGGCAAAAGTTGAAAAGGAAAAGAACAATGATACTACAACAACTCAGCCTTATCCCAACTAAATGGGGTTGGCTATATGGATCCTTGTCCTCCAATCAGCTCTATTCGAGGTCATACTTGATACAAGGCCTAACCTATGCATGTCTTTCCTCACCGCTTCTCCTAGGGTCATTTTAGATCTGCCCCTAGCTCTTTTAGTTCCTTCAATCTGAATCAAATCACTCCGTACTGGAGCATCAAAAGGCCTTTGTTGAACATAGCCATGTCACCTCAAACAACTTTTTCGTAGCTTATCATGTATTGGAGCTACTCCCAAATCAACTACAATATGATCATTCCTTTATCCTTCCAAGTTTTGCCACTCATCTATCTCAATATCCTTGTCTCCGCTACACTGAGTTTATCTATATGATGCTTCTTAACTGCCCAGCATTCCGCACCATAATCATAGCCGGTCATATGACTGTCCTATAAAAGTTTCTTTTAAATTTTAAAGGAATACGTCGGACAAACAACACTCTGGACGCACCTCTCCACTTCATCCATCCTATATTTTAAACCTTCTTTACTTATGATTGAGCCCAGATACCTAAAATAATCACTCTGCATAATCTCCCTCTCATCAATTTTCACCACCTAGTTACCCGTCCTTGATGTAAATTGGCTGTCTAAAACCAGCCGTAGGTGTAGGGATTCTTTCCTACACTAGCATGAGTAGTCAGGTAGGTGTAGGGGAATCCCTACACCAGCACTCAAAATCGTGGGCTTTTAATATGTTACTTTTATTTTTATTTGTTATTTAATTTACTCAGTTTTTATTTGAATTGTAATTCTAATTAGGATTCCTAAGGGAAGTTTGAATCCTAGTTAGAAGTCCTAGTTAGTATTCCTAGTTCAGTTATGAATCCTAGCTAAGTTTTGAGTCATAGTTAGAGTTTGAATTCTGTCTAGCCATAAGGCTATACATATGTAAGAGCTCTTGAGAGCCTCCCACAATTTAAATTTGCAATTAACACTGTCCTGAGATAGGCTGTGAGGGTGGGATGCCCAGGCTGAGATAGCCTTCACTGCCTCTCTCTCTCTACATTGTTCTGCACTCAAGCTTCAAGTAACCTAAATTCTGCCTGATCGATATTTGGAGGATTCAATTCATTGCTGGGATTTCTGCTTCTGGATTCAAGCTCACTTAAATCAGCAAGTAAGTACAACAATCCAACCCCAAATCCTCCTTCTTCTAATCCTCTAAACCTAACCCTAACATCCCCCCATATTCCAAATCCATCCCCATACCCTAAAACCTGTCCAGCCCAATTCCCTCATCAAAATCCAACCTTTCCAGATTCGATCATTCCCCCACACCATAAGGGAGACTCAATTCTGGTCCTAAGCCTAGGTGTTCATTAAAAATCCTAGATTTTCCTACATTCTATTTTTCCAAAACCCAGAAACCCAAACCCTAATTCACTAACCATCTTAGTTACATACCTAACTCCATCAAAACCTCTCAAGACCTTTACTAGAAGACTTCCCCACATCAACTTACCCTAACCTTACTATCAAGCCCTAAACTTCACTAAACCCTAGCCCTAATCTCATTATTTCACCCATTCTGCCCTAGCCGATTACACTAAACCCTAGCAGATCCTGGTTTTGGTTCTGGTTGGCATTACACCCATCTGGAATTACATTTAGTCCTAGTGTAACTAAAGTTAACACACCATATACTCCGCTTCATTTTACTTATCTTAAAACCTTTTGATTCCATGGTTGATCTCCATACTCCAACTTGGCGTTAATCTCTGCTTTTGTTTCATCCACCAAAACAATATGATCAGCAAAAAACATTCACCAAGGAACCTCATCTTGAATGTCACTGGTTAAATCATTCATGATAAGCGCATACAAATAAGGGCTTAAAGTTGCTCCTTGATGTAATCCAATTGTAATTAGGAATTCACTACCTGGAACCCCCACAATTCTTACACTAGTCACCACACCATCATACATACCTTTAATTATGTCCACATATTTACTTGAAACACTTCTCTTCCTTATTACTTGCCAGATTAACTATCCAAGGACTCTGTCATTAGCTTTTTCTAGGTCAATAAAGACAATATGGAGATCCTTCTTTCAATCTCTAAATCTTTCCATGATGAGTCTCCTAAGTATATAGCTTCCGTCGTGGATCTACTTGGCATAAAACCAAATTGGTTCTCCGTAATAATAGTTTACTGGCTCCTAGTTGGTCCCCTACCAATCTAGGACTATTAGTGGGGGACCATGTAGCCTGGTCCATTTTGATATAAGGTTTGCATAGAAACTGCAAACCTGCAAGTAGAACAAAAAGGAAAGAGGCTAACCAGGACAGATAGGGATTATAGCTTGGCTAAGGGAAAACAACCCAATTAGGAGGTCCCTTGCAGACAGTGAACATAATGATTACCATACAGTGGGGCAATGCAAAAGATGTCACCAAAATAGAAAATGTCACTGTAGAATGTCTCGATGGGGCTATATCATTCTTACATAAAGAAGAATGAATAAAGCACTGGCATTCTGAATAAATTCAGCTAGCCGACCCCACTTAGTTGGGATAAGGCTGAGTTGTTTTTGTTGTATTCTGAATAAATTCAGCTACACCACTGTTTCCAGTCATTGAAATCTGAAGTCTTGAAGAATGTGAACAAGAACGAGAAAATGCCTCTGTACACACAAACTTAGCATTTAGATCTAATTAAATTGGACCCTAGGAAGACCGGTCTCAGTCAGTCAGTCTAACCATCATGATCCAGAGGAATGCAATAGACTCCACTTTGAATTATGGCAGTTTTTTGCATGGACCAATTGAAAGCAAAAAATGCCTATGGAACACAACTAAGGGAAGCAAGATATTCTAATGGATTACTTGATACCGAGTTACTATTTGTTGAAGGCATGTTCCTTCAGATCACAAAACCACAAATGTGCTTTCCAGGGGGCCAGGGGCCCAGGAGGGGGAGAGAAAAGAAGGAAACAAAGCATATCTCAACTCATAACTCTCAACAAAAATGAATTACAACATCACCTTTCCCACCACTGTGCCATGGTTCCATGATATATTCTGCTTGGACAAGTATCCAGAGAAAATTTCTTCACAGTAACTTTCGCTTCTTTCAAACCTAATTAAATCAACCAAGTTTAAGATCATCCCAAAGGTTCTCCCATATAGGTATCTCATGTGAACACCTAATGAAAAGCTGTGGCCCCCTTTTGATCCAACCACTGATGCTGATCCTCGTGCAGCACCTTACCCTAAGGGTTTCAAATTACCATGAAAGTAGGTATCTGTCTTTTGTGTGTGTGGGTGTGTAACAATCCCATCATCAAACAATAACAAATTGTAGTACAAGGTTTAAATCTGAAAACCAAATGATGTTCAACATCACTTACAATTGAAAATCGCAAAAGAAGCCATGAAAAGTCATGGTTCAAACGTCTAGGATGCAGATGAAAGTACACAGTAAAGAGACAGTGGGGAATCATTCTAAATCACTGTTCACAACAACACTGCAAGATCAAACATGTTCTCGGAGACAATAAAATCCAAACTAAAACAAAATCAAAAGAATGCATGCTTTGACCAAACCATAACAGCTCGTGACAGCAACAATCATGAAGCAGACTAGTTCCAGCACCAGGATACAGATCATAGGGTCATTGGAAAGATAGAAGATGATTACCATCCAATAATTCATCAAAATGATTTATTGAGGGTGGTTCATGATATATATTCTTCGAAGTATACGGTATCAATCAAGTGCAATTGCATTATAATCTAGATCTCACAACATCTGAGTTATCAAAACTCCAAACAACTATGTTTACTAGTGATAGCATAAACAAAATTACCAGATGCCTACCCAGACTCAAAATGTAGCAGTTAATGATTCAAGAAAACATTCCAACAAGGTACTCTTAATATGCAGGTATTAACGATTCCATCATCTGGATCCGTCTAATCCAAATGCTAATTTTACCCCACAGATGGTACACATTCTTGATATGAAAGAACAAAAGAGCAAAAGTCATTTCAACGGCTAAATGGTTGCTATGCCTTCAACCCACAAGACCAATGTGATTATTAAGCGAACAAAAGTACCAACATAGAAAGAGAAGGCAGGAAGATTGAATAACACATGAACCAACCACCACAAGTACTGTTACTTAAACTTGTTAATGCTCTCTCCAGCTCCTTCATTCATTCCTATTTCCTGATTGGTTGGCTTTGTATAGTTCGAATATGTATTTTTCACATAGAACAGAAAATCCAGCTACAAATTGAAAACTACTACTAACCATACCTTCAATCTGTGATTCACTGCAGGATGAATATCGATATGATTGTCATCGCTTGATTCCCCCGACTCCTTCTCATTCTCTCGCTTTACATACTTCTCATGATCAGACAACGCGACGTTGAAATCAAATGCCTCATTCCTCTCATTAAATCCCAACCCGATAAAGGCGTGCTTGCCGCTCCCATCCTCTATCTTCAGCACAAAGTAACGAGACGAATCGAGAACGGTTTCAACGGAGTTCTCCCTCTGCCCAGGAAGGACAAAGCAGGCAGCAAAGAGCTCACCCGAGTTGGGATCCTCAAGCCGGATCTCACACCGTTCTTTACACGAAACCACACGCAAACGCCCTGACCAGATCTTATCAGATTGTAGCCACTCACCACATTTATAACCGCCGCTGGTGCTCCGAGGAGGGATTTTAAACACAGACACTTCGCGAACAACCAAAAGCGTGTGCTCAAGCGCCTCCTCGTCCTCAAATGACATTGTTCCAAAGTACTAAAACGTGCAATGCCTTAGGAATTGAGCAGATTGAACAAATTGGCAGGAAATTTGGAACAACGAATAAATTATTGAATTGATTTGATTTCTTTGTACGAAATCAAATTGAAGGAATTACCGATTCCAGTATGATCAAAACGTTGGCGTCCGGCAATGAAGACTTGAAACAAATCATAAGGGCTTCAGATTGGAAATATGGCGGAGTTTAGGGTTTGCAGATAGAAGCAAATTTAGATGTTAAGATTTTAGAGCTTTCGCTTGATACTACTGTGAGCTTCAATTTTTTCTGCGGAAAGGCATAAATTTTTTTCATTTCTTTGACTTGCAGAGACGTGGATTCGAAGTTGGGTGAATTGTTTGAAAGGTCAAATCTTCGATTGCGACTTTGGGAGAGGAGTGTCATTTTACGGTCTTACCCTTGTTATTGCCCTTACGTTGTCACCGAATTCCAGACGAGTCCCGTGATCCCGTCCAGGGTCCAAAGTCCAAACCTCCTCAAATGAACCTCCTCGAACTGAATTTTTAGGGGATTTGGCTCCTGTCCTGCAGTGGCGGGAGCTGGAGCGTCCAGCATCCCCCAGAGATCTCTCCACGTGGCCTTAGTAGCATCCAACGGTGTTAATTAATAATACTCGATTTAATCCCATTTGGCTCCCATCTTCCTCTCTCACCCTACGAACCCGACCCAAGACAACGAAAACTGCACCCGTTCTTTCTCTTTTTCTTTCTTCTTCTTCAACCACCGCTCCGCTGTGCACTCAACCGCCCCACCACCGCTGCAACCTCCGACCTCCCCACTACTTGTCTAAGCAATCCATGTGTAATACCAGCAGTGGCAGCAAACCTCTGACCACCCCACATCATCAACGCACCCCTCTCTCTCTCTCTCACTTGCCGTTGGTAGCTTCTCTTAAAATCTTTTCTCTCTTCAGTTTCTCATTTTAGCTTACTAGTTTTGCTTCATCGCTTGGCTTTTGGCTTCAGGAATTTGTTCTTTTGAGTATACCCCACTTCGATTCAAGCAAACACGATGAGCCCAGTGGCAGATATCAACGGGAACTTGGCTTCAACCATGAACCACTTGTTCACAATCCCAACCCCATCTCCTCGATTTTGTTTTCCATCAATTCAAAGGCAAAAATTGGGATTTGTTTTTCCCATTTCATAAGAGATTGTTTGATTTCGAAAAGGGAAAGAATGGCTCCAAGGCGAGCGAGGAAAGAGGTGGTGAAGACGACAACAACGAAAGTAGTTGCAGAGAGTGTGGAAGTCGCTGTGCTTACAACCCGCATCAGAGCGGCAATACCCACCAAAGAGCCCTTAAAGATCGCAATGGAACAGAGCATTGAAGAAGAGACGAATAACCAGGTGATCAAAAGAAGATAAGCAGACGCCTCAAAACCTGAAGCTGCGGTTGGGCATGGAGAGGAAGGGAAGGGAACAAGAAAGAGAGGAAGATGCCCTCCCTTGAAATGCCCTCCCTTGACAACAGCTTTGCAGGTGTGTAGTAGGATCTTTCGAACATTTTGCAACTTCTCTATTCCTCTTCCCCTAGCTATCTCCTTTTTTCCACGACGGTGCAGTTTTCGTTGTTCGGGTCGGGTTCGTAGGGTGAGAGAGGAAGATGGGAACCAAATGGGATTAAACCTGAATATTATTAATTAACACCGTTGGATGCTACTAAGGACACGTGGAGAGATCTCTGGGGGGTACTGGTCGCTCCAGCTCCCGCCACTGCAGGACAGGAGCCAAATCCATTTTTAGGAGGTGTTTGGTTGCGTAAATGCACCACACTTGGATCCAGATCCTCTACTGTCGCATGTTCGTCTCGCCACATGCTGCGCAGACACGGCAAAACGTGTAATTATCGCCTTACCCCCACTCAGGCAAGGCGCTTGGACAGGGGTAAGGCGGTAATTGCACGCCTTATCATTTCTACACAGGACACGGCAGGACGGGCAAGCGACAGTAGAGGATCCAGATTGCACTTAAAGAGGATAAAAATCTAATCGCAAGTGCACATTCAAAGTGCATCAGACGATACACCACACTTAAGAAAATAAAAATCCACTCTCAAGTGGTGTGGTGCACCGGACTTGAGAGGATAAAGATCCCCTCTTGATTCTCTATCGGTCAACCAAAGCATCCAATGTCCGACCACTGGGGCATGAAAGCATAGATCCTCAATCGTAATTACAGACAAATGTCATAAGTTACTAGTTCAAAGTGGCATTGTTTCGGCTTGACTTTGAGGTCAAAAGTCAAAACCCAAAACTAGGGATGGGCATCGGACCGAGTTAACAAACTAAAATAGAATGAACATTAATTTTGAACGGAATCCACTAAAATCAAATGAAGGTTGTAATGTTTTTAGGATCGAGTGTTTCATCGGACACAATGAAGGGAATTTATTCACACTCGTGACCAGATGTGTGGGGGGGAATCGAGAGGGTATTTTGGGGAATATACTAAAACCCTATAGGGGTTTGTGAACCCTAGGATGATGTGGTGAACATTCCAGCCCGGTGGAGGAAATTTTTCTCCAAGTTTTTCTTCCAGAATTTACTTCACTAAGATTGAAAAAATAAAAACAATATCCATTATTAGTAGTATAAAGTTACCTCACAATTAAACATCAACAAGATGATATTATCCCAATTCTACAAACCTCAAATAATTCTTCTAAAAATTTGGAGAATCAACCAAAAGCATAAGAATCAGTTCGATTAACCGACTTAATCAAGATTGTGAGAGATGGCAAAATATAGGCTCAAGAATAACCGAAATGTGAAACGAAACCTCTGCAACAATTATGCATTTTTTCATCTCCAATAGAACTTTAAAATCTTGGGAAAATTACACTGCCACCTCCTGAGATTTGTATAAAATACAGAGCGATCCCCTGTGTTTCTAAATTATACGCCACAACCCCTTAGTTTTGGTTAGTTGTTACAATCAGCTCCACTTTGTTATATCATTCCCGTTAAGTGGTAAGTTTTGGTAATTCATGACTTAAAATGACTAATATACCCCTAGTAGGGGTGTGAGCTTACCACCCCCTTCCCTTGCCCTGTTACTCGAATCAGATTAGGGTTCTGGTCCTCTGCAACTTCTCAAGATGGTGATCTTCTGAGGCAGTGTTCAACGCCATCCCCTGCCTGCTACACGAATCGAGAAGTGCAACGATCGTACCGGCGATATCTACTGAGACCATCACCGAGAACTACAATATGGGATCTACTGAGACCATCACCGAGATCTACAACGAACAACAACGACCTGTGACGACAAGGAGGTAATTTTTTTTTTTCATTTATGAAGCTTCATGGTAGCAAGAAACTCTGTTAGGGTTCTTATTTGTTGCATTCAACCATCACCGAGATCTACCCCTATTAGGGTTCTTATTTGTTGTATCCAACCATCTCGATTTAGGGTTTTGCATCCAATCATCTTGATTTAGGGTTTTTTTGCAGAACAGAAGAGTTCCTCACCACTTCTCCCCCCTTCCCATCCTCTCATGTGCAGTGGAGTTGCACGCAGTGAAGGAGTTGCAAGTCAGCGATGGAAGCAACTTTAAATTTGGGGAAGAAAACAGTAAAAAGAGTTTGTCTTGCAATAGGGTTTGGTTTATAATCTTCGAAGAGGGTAAAAAAATTGGAATTTCCCATTGAGTATTAACAGGATATTAGAAGAAGGCAAAGTTGATATTTAAAATGTATTATTTAACACCGTCCACTTAGGGGGGGTGACTGTATAATTTAGAAACCCAAGAGATCACTCTGTATTTTATACAAATCATAGGGAGTGGCAGTGTAATTTTCCCTAAAATCTTTGGTTGGTCTCTCTTCTTCTTATTCTCAAAACGTCTCTGTTGTTTTTTTTCCCTTGAAAACAGCACTACACACTCTTTCAAAATGTGACTCTTCAATTTCCACATGCCACTAAAGAAGATAGGCTTGCCAATTCATGGACCATTTGTCTCCACATGGTTCAACTCCTAAAAGTTAGGCCGAGTTGGAGACCATTCGATTTTTTTTTGGTAAATGCAAATCTTATTGCAGAGGAGGGCAAGAGGAGCACGAGGCCTCCTGATTACAAGCATCAAGAAGTCAGGGCGAGGATAATGGCCAATCTGTCCTACTTGCTAAGGACAAGGCCTTCCTGGCTAGAGAATCTACGATTAAGTTCACCTCTCTAGAGATTACATGAAAATTACATGAGTTGAAATTTGTAGCAAGAGCACAAATATCAGGGGACCATCTGAATCAAAGCCAATAAAGATTGATTTCAGACATGATTCCAAGTTATTAAACCTTGAATACTTATAAATCCCAAAAGTTGACTGAACTATGTGTGAGTCTCTTTTTCTTTTTTTCACATCAGGTTCCATGTCGATAAGTACCATGACTCTTCAAAAAAAAAAAGTATAATTTCTAAATGTACCAGATAAGAAAAAGAATTACAAAGCAAATGACTTTTATTCACAAATGCGCGCATCATTACTCCACAATGGATCCCTCCACCATTTGCAATTCACCATAGCTTCACAAAACTTGAGGAGGCTAATGTTAAAGGGACAAATGCAAACACTCCCTCTCCTTGTACTATCAAAAAGGGAATCTATTGGTACTGGTAATACACTGGCTTTAGAGAAAGGGAGTGAGTGAGTCAATTCTACCATAGCTATATTGGACTGTTATATATGGCGTGACTATAGGTGGTGAAGTAAGATATTGTAACTTTCTTTTGATTGACCATTGTCTTAATCTAAAAAATACTTTAAGGGATAAAAATATATTTTCAAAATAATTTATCAAAATCTCTAGAAGTTGTTTTTTTGTGAAGACTCTAGGGATTAGTCAAACATGCACTTAGGTATTTTGGAGGCTCTCCAGTCTCTACAGACAAAGTAAAGTTGTGATTAGGGCACAGAAACCTTATGACATTCATTAATTTTTCTCATACAATTTTTCGAAAACAATTTGGGCTACAGGGGTCTTGGGGTTGAGGACTGAAAAAACCTTTTAGGGATTTGATTTTTAATTTTTTTCACTTCCTTCTTTGTTAATAGTTCTATGTCGATTTTGGAACTCTAGTGGTTTTTTTGTTATTTTATTTCTTTATATTTTATTTGAATCCATAGGAACCAAGTAGTTTATAAAAATGTTAAACCTAATCATACTTTAGTGGGAGAAAAATATCACCTCAATTAGCTTGCCCGTCAATTTCCTCAATTCCATCTAATAGAGGGAGGTGGACCTCACTCGGGTAGTGTATTCGGACAGGGGGTAGGGTGGTCATTTTCACCCCCGATTAGATGGAATTGAGGAAATTGACAGGCAAACAAATTGAGGGGATAAAGATCCACTTTAGTGTTGTAGAATATTTTCCATTGGATAACTAATCTCCATTTGTCTCGTATGTCGTATTCTTCATCTTCTTGTTATTTTCAATATGATGATTCTGGTGTGTGTTTGGACATTTCAACCCTGCCTTCCGTGGATCATCCTATTATCTTATTTGCCTGTAACTTTAATCCTCTTAGTAATGAAGTTGGCTGAGTTACTTGTATCATTTGTCAAAAAAAAAACATTTTTTTTGGTAGAACTTGAACTTATTTATTGAAATGGCGTGTAAAATCGATTTATCTTTGTTGGAAGGACTCTTTGTTGCTGCTAAACTTAATTCCTAAATTGTCGGACGATACTTGGCCATGGGAGTGTATTCATGTTTTGTGTAATTTATCATGCTTTGTATTCAAGTCATTGATGTCTTCGTAATACAGTGGAGGATGTCTCCTTACTTAATGCCTTAAGGTTTTGAATTGAACCATTTAACAATCATAGGTTTCATTTCACTATTTTTTGAGTGAGACCATTATATTGTGATTGATTTGCAAGTCAGTACCATATTTACTATAGTGATTAGCTCCCAATGCCACACCTCAGAGGAGGCGGGATCATGTTCTCGTACGAGAACACCTGTGAGCCGTATAGATGGAATCCCCATGTGGGACTCACGGGGCTGGATTTCATTTGTGCGACTCACGACCGTTCTTGTATAGGGATCCCAACTCACCTTAGAGTGGGGGTCACTAATAATAGTGTTGATTCGTGGTTTGTTCCAATCGTGTTGCTGGAAAGGTTGCTTACCATTCACGAAGCCTTGGGGGAGTTTTTCTTTTGGATAAATTACACGTCACCCCCTTGGTTTTCAAACGAAACTCAAATCACCCCCTGGTTTAGACCCTAATATGACAAATTAGTCCTTACTGTTAGTTTTATGTTGTTAAGTGATGATGTCAGCTAGTTAAATAAATATAAATCCCTAAACTACCCTTGACCAATGTTGAAGATGAATGAAGGGTAGCATTGTAGATGTAATTCTAATGTTTTATTACAAGGGTAAAATAGTCATTTCACATCAATAATTAACAACAGACTAGCACTGTTACTGTAAAGGGAGTGATTTGAGTTTTTTCAAAAACCAGGGGGTGATCTGAGTTTCGTTTGAAAACTAAGGGGTGATGTGTAATTTATCCTTTTTTGTAATGGAAAAAAAATATATTAAGCTCAAGAAGCGTTATATACATAAAGATGATTGTTTTTCCCAACCTGGATGGTCAGATTAGAAACCACAGCCAAAATAAAAGGATCCGTAATACAGGAAAACACTGCATCATAACAAAGATTGTTTATCTCCAAAAGCCAGTCCAAAAGCTCCCATGGCTAGGAAGAATGGATTGGAGATGGGAGAAGATCGAGGATCGTCTTGTTGGAGCACCACACTTCTTTCAACTTCAATCCATGAGTGACCGCATACTCTAACCCAGTCAAAAGTCCAAAGATTTCTGGTTTCAAAAAATGAGATGTCGTAATCCAACTTGCAACAATATAAATAAACTTTCCTTCTAACAAAATAAAAAAAGGCCCATCTAGCTGAACCTATGTTTGAGGGTCGATTTCCAGCATAAATTAGAATAGAGAAATTGAAATATGGTAAAGGGTTGACAACAGATAATTGTATCACCTCCTCGATAGGGGAATATACATCACGAGACGAAATTGGCGGAGAGGGAATAACCCAAGATCATTAATCTAACGGGTAATGTTGTCCAAAGTTTTGGTAGGATTTGGTTTCCCTAAGCCTTTAACAAGCTTGTTTTTGGAATCCCAAATAAAATAGTAGGTTATAATAAACACACTAAAAAACCATTTTAAAGACAGAGATTCAAATTTCCGATGATGAAAGGTGGTCATACAAAAGTGATCAAAAGATGGATGAGACAGAAACTCAGTTCTTAATCCTAGGGGCCCAGCAACCCAAATATGCTTAACCAAATCACACGAGAGGAAAATGTGCTAGTATGATTCAATGCAATTGCCACAAAAAGCACAAAGTAGGGTCGATCGGAATCCATTTTGACAATGTAGCCTTAAGAGGAAGTCTTGTATGCAAGACAAGCCAAAACAAAAAAAAAATATTTTAATTTAGGGTGAAGGTTAAATTTCCAAAAAAACTTCCACCATTTGGAATGAATCAAATTAGGAAGCTAGGGAGAAAGGAAAAGAGTTCTGGCGGCCATATTGGTTTTGAAACGACCATCATTAGCTAGAGTACACCACCAGCTGTCATCGGAGTCAAATAAAGTGAGATTCAAAATAATAGAAACAAGATGCATATGAAGCATAGAAGATAATAAACTACAATTCCAATTTGAGTTAGAAGTAAATTTCCACCCTGTATCCTGATATTGGATCTATTGTAATGACTGGGGAAGAGTAAATCCCGGGATAGATGGGATCCAAGGGTCAATCCATAAAAAAATATCTTTAATATTTTCAATCCATTGCAGTATGCATTTCTTTAAATCAGGAATGGTAGAAGTGATAATATTCCAAACCCAAGATTCCTTTTTTAATCTAGTTTTATCATAAAAAAAACAGAAAGAGAGGTATGTGAAAAATAGCGACCCTTTAAAATTCTAGCCCAAAGAAAATTATTATTAGTCAATAATCTCCAACCTAGTTTCATGAAAAGCGCTCTATTATGAGTTTCAGTCTTTCTAAAACCAAGACCCCACTAGATTTTGGGAGGCAAAGCTTATCCCAATCAATGAAACTGCGTTTCTTTCTAGCCCCCGAATTCCCAAGCCAAAAACTTAGACAAATGGAATCAAGATTATGACAAAATTTGACGGGGAAATGCAAAGCAATTCATAAGATATGCAGGGGTGAATGCTGGGACCGATTGAATAAGACTGCTTCGACCTGCATAAGATAAGAAATTCGCTTGCCAAGAAGCTAACTTAAGCTGAATCCTTTGAACCACTGAACTCAACGGCTTAACCTTAGATCTTTTATGGAACAGAGATGTGCTCAAGTAAAGTAAATCTTTGGACATTTCGTTAATACCAATAGCAACACATAAAGATGCTCGTTCAGAGAGAGCTACATTGCGGCTGAAATGTAAATCACTTTTAGCATAATTAATCTCTTGATTAGATAGGTCAGAAAAAAGATCAAGAATGGCTTTGATAATGTGTAGAGATCCTCTGTGGTAGCTCTGCAGAAAATGAATATGTCATCTGCAAACAATAGGTGAGAAACCTTAGGGCATGGCAGGCAATTTTTATCCCCTTAAATAAATTCAAATTTCGATAATCAGAAAGTAACCGAGATAGAACTTCTATGGCTACAATAAATAGATATGAGCTGCGAGGGCATCCTTAACAAATGCCACGAGAGACTCAGAAAAAGTCAAGAGGACTATCATCAAGTTTAATGGAAAATGAAGTAGAGGTGATTAAAACAGAAATTAATGAACTTATTTGTCACAAAATC
This sequence comes from Telopea speciosissima, assembly GCF_018873765.1. Taxonomy (NCBI): domain Eukaryota; kingdom Viridiplantae; phylum Streptophyta; class Magnoliopsida; order Proteales; family Proteaceae; genus Telopea; species Telopea speciosissima. The sequence goes on from NC_057925.1 coordinate 51,569,554, forward strand.
CAAGAAATTTAAAGAGAAAATAGACCAAATTCTATCCAAGCCTATGATAGGATTTAGACATACCAATCATAGGCTTTAGACATGTCAATTTTAATAGCAAGATAGCCTTGGGAAAGTTGTCACCGAAACTACGAAATTGGCCTTGTCTAAAGTGGTTTCAAAGGGAAACCGTCATTTTTTGGGCCTTTGCCACTCGGCCCACTCACAGTCACATGATCCAAAAGACACTATTTACCCCTCAAGCTACTGCTCATAAACTTGAAAGGGCAGGGCAAAAGAGAGAGTAGAGTAGGTTTTGCCAGCAAAATACAAACCTTCCTGCCCCCTTACCTTATGTTAACCCTTTGAAGCTTTACTCCCGCCGTCTAGTATTTGTGTGGCTATAACGTTTCAGTAGCTTCTGGCGAACAATCCAGTTTCGTTTGTTTGGTAAGGTTAACCTTTTCTTAAACTAGGGTTTTTGAATCGTTTGGTTTTGTTTTTTTTTTATTGTTCTGTTATCCTGGACTCCTATAATCTTTGTAGGTTTTCATTCTTCGTTCCTCACATCCCTTGATGTCGTTGTTTACTCTATTCAATACCTGGCTTATTTGGAATATTTACAGGTTGAAGAAGATCTCCAACCATGTATCTTCAGTGTTACATCAATGAAAATGGTGACAAAGTTTACACTACTAAGGTATTTTTAATATCCGTACTTTTCTGTTCTTCCTAGTGTTATTGCCTGTACATGTTATATCTCAATCAAGCAGCTTGATCTAATGGTTTTAGACAGAGTTTGTTAAAACAAATACTTGAAGCCTGCGAACTTCCTTACTTTAAGTAGCTTTTTCATACTAAGGTAGCTCTGCAGTTTGAGTACTTTGGATTAGTTTTGATCTTCTAGAACCGGGAGTGTGATTACTGAAGTGAATCAGCATGTCTTGTTTAAAAGCTTGCAATTGATCTAACTTATAGTATATATGAAAAGTTGAATGATGCTTGAGGTCAATGCGGGTTTTATTTTCTACCTAGGTCATTATTGTGCTTTAGTTGAGTGTACTATCGACAAACTATGTACATTAAGAGCTAATTGAGGAGGTAAAAGCTTTTACCTAAAAAACATGGAGAGTTTAGGGTGGGGACTATCTTGTTTCAATACTGCTTAATCAATCAGCAAAAGGAAGCTAGAACGTCTAGCAGTTCTTTTTATTAAGATTCTGAGCAAGCAGATCCATCAAAATAACCATGCCATTAGACATGTAAAAAATGTTTCTACCATCCCAGGTCCCTTAATCAGATGAGACTGAACTCCAGAATCTTCCTTATGTTTTTCCCTTTTTGGAGGCTAGGGGGTTGGGGTAAGTTTGTTTTAAGAGTATTGAGTTTGTCTTTGGCTTGTTTTGAGAAGACTTTTGGGAGTTTAGTGTCCCAACTCTTTTGCATTATGAATATAGTTAATCAACAGGACATCAAAAAGTTTACTAAAAAAAAAAGGACATCAAAACCTTTTCTTATTCTGTTAAGAAGCAAACTTATAGTGTGACTTTCTTGATGCCAAAGTGGGAGCTGTTGGAAACTTAGATTCTGCCTATTGGACTCAAATCAGCAAGAGAAATGTACCCATTTGTACATTTTTAATCACAGCTAGACTCGACATATGATATAGCATGAACTGGCAATCTACATTGAAGGCTCATGCTTTGGACCTCTACGATTTACGGCCATTGACTAGGTAAAAAGATCTTAATGAGGACAAATCTAGAAAGTGGGTCTCAACTTTTATTTTCATGGAGCCAACGAAGTCATTTTTGATAAGATTTTTCTTTAGTGCCGGCTACCCATGGTACCTTGGGAGCTTCCATCAGACTTAGCTGACATTCCTTAGTCTTGCACCTTGTGCATGGCACCTTGATTAAGACACTGCTTTTTCTCATGATGGCATTCCAATGTTTCTCTAACTAAATCCTCTTTGAATGTCAAGCTGTCAAGGACCATGATCCATTGCTATTAGTTGTCGCAAATTGAATCACATTGGTGGTTTTATGACTTAGTTTCTGTATCCTGTACTTTAACACCAACCAATGTATCCAGAACCCCTTGGAGGGAGTTTGGTTAAATTGTTTGCTTTCTTTTGTTTTTTTTACTGAATCCAACAAATTAAATACTTAAGAGAATATCATTGACACAGCAGAATTCCTGGCACATTTGTTTTGGGTTCTGTATTTCAGTTATATTATCAGTTACCTGTAAATTATGTATCCTAATTTTCCTTTTTTATTTCATACCGACCTTCATTTATTTCCTGCTCCACAGAAAGAATCACCACTTGGGCTGGCAACACAATCTGCTCATCCAGGTGAGATCTTTATTTTATGATGAATTTCATTCAATTCATATAGCATGATTTCATGAACTTCCATGAGATGTAAAAACAAAATTGAAAACTCAGTTCTGAATAATCTGATCCACTTCTGATGAGAACGATCTGATCTATTACATGTGAAATTCATTCCAAAATGAGTTTTCCATGTGACAAAAGTGAAGCATTTTCTCCCTTTCTCACCCCCCTCCCCAAAAAAAAGTTTTTTTGATGTAAAATGTCAACATCTAGATAGTTCAATTGAAAATGCGAAGGTATCAGGCTGTAAATTGAGTTTGGCCCCAAATTTAACATGTCAAATTAAGAGTCCGGATCAGCTGCGTGTACGCGGAGAGTAATTACTGGCTATGATGTATGGTGTATAATGTTGGGCAGTTAAGAATTGTCATATTAATAAATTGAGTGTAGCTGAGATGAGGATGTTGAGATAGATGTGTGGCAAAACTAGAAGGATAAAGTAAGGAATGACCTTAGAGCTGATTACGGAGTATCCCCGATACAAGATAAGTTACGAGAAAGTCGTTTGGTGGCCATGTTCAACGAAGGCCTTGGGATGCTTTAGTACAAAGAAGTGATTTGATTCAGATTGAAAGATCTAAAAGAGCTAGGGGGAGGCCTAAAATGACCCTAGGAGAAGTGGTGTGGAAAGATATGCATAGCTTAGGCCTTGTATCATGTATGATCTAGAATAGAGCTGATTGGAGGGCAAGGATCCATGTAGCTGACCCCATTTAGTTTGGATAAGGTTGAGTTGTTGTTGTTATACTGGTTAGCTGACATGTGTCAAATGAAAAACCGGCAACCCCTTCTCAAAGTTTGTCTTTTTTTAGTTTTATTAAATATAAAAAACGTTGGACCCACATCGTCTACCTCAACTTCGATCCCATTCCCCACCCATCATCTCTTGTGTCCTCACTCTCTCCCTGTAACCCCACCTGCCCCCTTTCCTACAAGCCCTCCTCCACTCATGCTCCCTCCCCCTCACTTTTCGGTTGTAGGCAGCATTCGAGCTCAGCATCTGTTTCAAATTTCCGTCTCTGTGGCTTCGACGACGGGAGGTTGTCTTCCGAAACCAAGAAATTTTCTGCAGGCATCGTACCCGTCTTTGTAGCTTCGACGACGGGAGGTTGTCTTCCGAAACCTAAGAAATTTTCCGCAGGTATTGTACCGTCTGACTATGTTGGTAGCTGTCCCATACTGAGATTATACAGTTCGCCATCGGGCATCCGAACCTCCTACATTCGGGTTGCGCTTCTCTACAAAGCCGTTCTCCTGCAATTTCTTCCATCCAAACACACTAATCTCTCCCCGTCCTGCCCTCCAGTGTCTAAAATTCGTGAAGACATGATTGAGCTATCGTTGGGATTGCTTGGAAGAGATTGCTATGAATCGGGCTCACAGGGAAGGGAATCTGAAGTTCGTGAAGACATGATTGCCCTCTCCCCCTTGCCCCCAAAAAACTATATTTGTTTGGGTTACTCTTAAAATTAAAATTGCAGTCTCAACGACAGAGAGACGAGTAATTTATTGAGAGCGAGCCCTTATTTTTAGGGTTTATTTTTTTCCTCCAAAATTTGATTTTGAAATTCCTCTTTTTCTATTACAACGATTCATAGAGAGATCTCTCCCATCATAAGTAGAGGATCTGTGAAAAATCTTTGCTTCTCTTATCTTCTTCTCTCCTGCCGTTTCTCTTCCTCTTTCCTTTCTTTTTTTTTTTTTTTTTGGGGGGGGGGGGGGGTGGAGGTTTGGTAGAAGCTGTTTGATTCTTCGTTTGATCCAATTACATTCGGAAGTAGAGTTGGATTAGGTCACAATTTCTGGGTCTTCTGTTCTTAAATTTCTTGTTCCTCCTCTTTTTGACATTTTAAAAAGCGGTTCGGAATCATTGGGGGAAGGGATTTTGGGAAAAATGCAGCAGAGATTGAAGCAGCAGCAATGAGACCTGATGCAACAGGAGTTGCTTGAGCAGCGGCAGATGCTATACCACCCAGGCGTACTCGCCACTGCTATGTCACTGATGGATCCCGTCTCAACTGGAAATCTGCCTCCTGGATCTGCATGGTTCAGAGCCATCTCCTTTTTTATTCAACTTCCTGAGCTCGAGTGCTGCCTGCAACTGAAAAGTGAGGGGAGGGCTTGCAGGAAAGGGGATGGGGGCTGGGGAGAGATGTTGAGCAAGGAATGAGAGATGATGAGTAGGGAATGGGATTGAAGCTGAGGAAGACGATGTGGGACCCACATTTTTATATTTAAAAAAATTAGAAAAAGACAACTTTGAGGATGTTGCTGGTTTTTCATTTGACACCATCAGTTTATGCAGAGAGTAGTTACTCTCAGGTGCAGCTGATCCCGACTCTCAAATTAGAGGGTCCTCTATGTGTTCCACTTTCCTTGATTTGGTTACATTAGCCTTCAATGTGGCTGGATTGAGCCTCTCATCCTGCTAAGCCTATCAAATGGCAATCCTGAAACTTTTGCCACGTCGAAAATACCATTTTGTGCTACCTTTTATTAACCCATATTCTCCATGTGGCTGGAACTGCAACTGCAACTATATCTCAGATCTTATGAAACAGTGTCTAGTGGCTCTGCATGAATATTTCTTAACCTTGTCATTTGAAAACTTTATCAATCAAGATATGATGTAAAAACCAATGATGTACCATGACAATTGATGATTATCCAAATCACCTGAGTGGTTTAGAATTTCTTCTATGAAAAGAACTCAAAAGATGGCATTTGATTTCCCACAATGTTCTTAAACGAGGTTATCAACTTCGAAATTTGATATTTCAAAATTTGTATGAATCGTTGATTTATCATGCCATAAGTGAATTGGGTAAATCATTAATCTATGCTCATTTCTTTAGAGAGTGGCCAGGACAAATACTGGCAATTTCTTTTTCCATTTATTATTTAATTATCTATTTTATCAATTTCAGCTCGCTTCTCCCCTGATGACAAGTTCTCAAGGCAAAGAGTTCTTTTGAAGAAGCGTTTTGGGTTGCTGCCAACCCAGAAGCCACCACCGAAATACTGAGTATTTTCCATGCTTTCAACTGTTCTTGGTATCTTTCGATCCGAAGTACCTCAAAATTTCAAACTTCCAAAATCGGCGGTGGAAGTGTTTTTGTTCATCTTTTATAGCTTTGTATTTTTAATGCAGAGAACCCTCCAGAGTGTAATGAAGGATCTAGAAGGTATTTAGATGGAACGAAGGATGGTATGACTGGTCATTTTGATGTGGTTATCAATTAAAAAATTTTAAGCTGATATAAATGGTATTTAGATGGATAGAGTGATAGTTTTTTTTATTTTTTAGGGTGAATAAAATTCATTTTCGTGGACGGCAGGATTCGAACCTGCGCGGGCAGAGCCCACATGATTTCTAGTCATGCCCGATAACCACTCCGGCACGTCCACTTATATTGAGAGTGATAGTTGACTGGACACCTTAATTTGATTTCTTATTGAAAAACTTTAGCTTGATCACTTTTTGGTAACTGAAATTTCATTTAAATAAAAAGCATGAAATACACAGGGTTTGGGTATGATGTATCCGAAACCAAGGAGTGGGAAATGATCTATCTGTCGTACATGCAGATGACAGGGTATCCCAGGCTAGAGTATGTATAAGCCCAATAGTAACCCTAGAGAAAAAACTGTAAATGCAGCAACCAACACCACTCAAAACATGACACATGTCTTTGTGAGTAGGGATGGGCATGGCAGACACATGTCTGCCATGTGAATACCCAACAAACTTTCTGGTCCCCACTTTCCCCGATGCTAGTCTTGTAACCAGAACCAATTGTCGGTTGCGGCACTGTTGGAAAGCCTAGTTGTGGGTGGTGGATTCTTTGAGCAGAACGGGAATGAGCCCAGACGCCTCCCAACTCCGATGTCCGGTGTTGATCCTCTCAACAGCGAAGGGATCGACCATGAAAGTACCCTTGCTGCTGGTGCCGATGACGCGAAAGCCACTACGAAGGACGGCGAGGTCCTGTCTCCAAACTAGCTTGATCACTACTTATCAGAAGTTTGCTTTTGCGATGGGCATTACAAAGCTATCCTAAGCTATGCTGTGTTTGGTTGCTTTACTCATATATTAGCTGAAGTGGCACTTCTAGGCTTATTATAGCAGTGTGACTTCTCATCTATATTCTACCAAAAAAGAGTGACTTCTCATCTATTCGAAGTAAATGAAAAAAGCTCATATTCTGAACCCCTGACGTCCTCTCCTTTTGGTGAATGATACAGACTTTGGTTAATTTAGATCTGTAAATTTTTTAGCTCACTCTATTTCGCAGTGGGCCTTGGGTTACCATCATCTCCATTGGGAGTCGTCAGTACCTGTGGATCTTTTCAATATTGTACAATAGTTGTTGCCCTATTGTTTACACCATATTTTCAGTCTATTTCGGTCAATAGAGAAATAGATCGAAATCTATTTCAATCAAGACTAACATGTTAATTAGTGATCGGAAAATGGGTAATGACTTAAAAGAGTCGGAAAACAGTCAATGACCGAAAACGGTCAGAAAACTGGCAGTGATCGAAAACGATCAGAAAACGACGGTCAGTGATTGAAAACGGTCAGAAAACGATTAGTGATAAAAAACGGTCAGTGATCGACGAACAGTTAGCAAGGTGGTTACAACAAGCTCTCAAAGAAGTGGGTAGTTATGAAACAACCTGGTAACTACAGAAACCACCAACGGATATTTATAAAAGGAAAAATTCAAAACAAAGGAAGGGATCCAACAAATCAACACAAGTCTTTACATTTATCTTTTATTTTTCTTAGGAGTAGTGTAATTGTAAATGGTTTTTGTTCTTTTCCTTAAAAGAACCTGTTGGGGTTACTCTCCAATAGTACTAGCAGATGCAATGATACATCATTCCAAGTCAAATTGAAGATCTCTGTAGTCCTTCATTTTACCAAAGATGTATCTGGAGAGAAAATTAATTTGATTGCTTCTTTTTCTTGTTATTGGCATTGCAATCTTTGCATTTCTTTTTTGAAAAGTCCTTGGATTACCAAGGCACTGGTAGAACCCACTGTTTGATTCAATTCACTTTATGGAATAGTTTCCACATCCAACAACGGTCTCCAGACCGAAGAAATTTGGGGGAAATACCTATAAGGTTGAATAAAATTCTTCTCCACCATGGATTCGACACTTAAAAAATAGAGAAGAATATGCACTATTTGGATTTTTAAAGGCTCTGTTTGGTTGCGAGGGAAATTAAAGTGTAGAGAAGTAAAGTTTTAAGTTTTAATAAGAAATTTTTGTAATCATTATCCTATATGTTTTTTTTTTTTTTTACATTGTAAAACATAAAATCTTAGATATAATGGTAGACGAAAACACTAAACAAATTTATTCAGGTGAAGAAATATTTACAAGACAAGGAACCCCTCCCAACCCAACAATGAACCATTCCTTCATTATTTTGGTATTCTTCCACACTGAAAAAGAAATAACACCTCATAGCATGCAAGTGTAGTTTCAATTTCGTGGGATTTTACATTGGTCAGGAGATTCAGGATTGATCACCATCTGAATAACTAGGATCTGAAATTCATCAGGTTTTGCTCTTGAACTTCCTCTGAGCTTTCAAGTCCACCACAACAATGGTGACGTTATCCTTGCTTTCCTTCTGGAGGGCAAGCTTTGACAAGCACTCACCTGCTGCTTGTGAAGCAAGGTCAACTCCGTAGCTCTTTCTGCAAGAGGTGTCACACCATTCTTTTTGTGCTAAACACGGATACGTCTTCGAGCTAGAATGATGCATTCATCTTCTTTGGCTTGAGGGACAAACTTAACCTTTGGTTGCGAGATGATCTATGGTTTCAAATATCTATCATCGATGGAGCTAGACATTGCTAGAAAATCGAACACACGGTATCCATTCCACCGTATGATTTTTCTCCCATTTACTTTGATTTTTGCAAATTCATCTTCTCTATTCGGTTTGTGATCCATTGACAATGGCACAACCTCTTTTCCACGACAAAGGACCGCTCTTGAACCCCCACAGTTTACAACTATGATGTGGGATGAACAAATAATAACCACAACAGTAGAACAAACAGTTTTTTGGGGCAACAAGCTCAAATCCTTCTAGAGCCCAAACTTCCATTTCTCCTACCCGTTGTCCCCCTTGCTTGGCCCTTCCTCTAAGGGGTTGTTGTGTAACAAGTGCATAATGTCCACTGGAATGCCCGGATTTTATCATCAACTTGATGAATTAATTTAAGGATATAGGACTTTCCTCCTCTTGGTCGTGATTATCTGAAGAGGATGAACCGGCCCCTGTGGATATCTTTGATTCGGAACAAAACAATTAGAATTAGGCTTGGTCAACTAGAATCTGTATTCTCCTGTATTCTCCATATAGGAGATCTTCCAATTGAGAAGCAGAGGAATCATCCTGGACTTGAACACCACCCCTACTAACTCTTCCCCCAACCTCATCAACTTTTGAAAGCAATTAGGGAAAGCTCTTTCCCACTGCATTTGCCAATTAGTCCTAATATTGGTATTACCCAAGTCTTCCTTTACTATTGCTATCTCCTCAATTAAAGTTGTATACGGATGACAATAGTTAGCAACCTGCAATCCTCCATGGCCATCATAGACTCCAAAGAAATGAGTTATTGTGTGACATAAACTTTGGTTTATACCATCCAATACATGATCACCAACAAGCATTGAAATGAGAATCTTCAGAAACTGAGGTACAACAACAACAACATCTTCCATCTTTGGTCTCTTGCCACAAATAGAAGTGAACCCCTAAAGAGGTATGTAATCCAATTCAAATATACTACGGGTTCCTGTTCCACCGATTCCCCTCTCTTGAGGCATCTGACGAACCACTAATCTTGCTTTTGGGTCAAATCCATCTCCAACCTCTACTTCTGGAGTTGTTGACACAACAAGAATATCACCAATAGGCTCCTGGTCAACATTTGGCTCCCCTAAATCATTAGCTTTCATGATGATTTGAATAGGGCCAACGTCCATAGATCGTGTGCTTAATCCACTTGTAGTCTCAAATACTAAGAGTTCTTCATCACTGATGCTACTACAATCATTTGCTAGAGAGAGAGAGAGAGAACAAGAACTATCTACTATTTGGTCACCTTCCAAAGACAACGAATCATCTTCTTCACTTTCTTGAATTACTACATCACTTGAGACCCAACTGCTTTCATGTTCGGTAATCATCTCTACTGAAGGAACTTCATCTTCCTTTTTTTTTTGTTGTCTTTGGGCACTTGCATAGTTGCAGAACCACTATCACTCTCTATACTATTGCCAATGCAACCTTCAGCTGCCGCAAAAACAGACTCAGTATGTACCTTTGTTGGAGAACATCACAAGGGTAAGACCACTATTGTAGTACCCTCTCATTAATATGTTCACTTTCGTATCCAATGAGAAATAGGTGTAGATCCTTCCGTCGACCAACTCTGGTATTATCTTATTGGCTTCTACGGGAGTCAATCTATGCAATCTCTAACCTATTGTTATGAGAGACCATGGGATTCCTTCATTTTTTTTTGGTAAATGAAAGATTTATTCAAAGGAAGATTGTGTACAAATCGAGGCTTCTTCTTGACAAAGATGAAGAAGTCAATGAGTGGATGGAAGCCAAGCTGTCTTACACGAAATAGACAGGCCTCTTCGGGCAAGGTTGTCAGCAATACTATTGACACACCTTGGAACATGAACAAATGAGCATTCTATGGCATTGCTACTGATGAAACAAATATCTTCAATAATAGAGGATATTTGAAGAGGGTTCCTACTATTAGAGCCAGTAAGCAGGTTGATCACCTCCTTGTTATCAAATTTTACATTGCTCCAAAAGAAGCTTGCTTCAATGACACTCAAGATTCCAAATGGCTTCAGCCTCACCACAGAGGATAGAAGGGAGAAACACTGGTTCAGAAGCTGCCACTGTTAGTACACCATTATGATCTTGAATAATGTAACCGATACCTCCTGTAGACTCATCTTTGCTAAGAGACACATCTGAGTTGATCTTGACAAAGCCTGGAGAAGGGAGAGACCAATGAGGATCTAGGGAAGTCGAGTTCAAAGAAACTTGTTATTGCTAAGGTTTCTGAGTTTGAGAGAACTCCTGGAATAGGGATTCAGCCAATTGGATCACTTTAGATGGCGACCAAACCTCCTTTTTAAAAATCAAAGTATTCCTCGAAAGCCAGATGGTCTAGCAAATGAAGGAGCAAAGGCCGAAACTATGTTTAGCGCTAGACTTATCTCTCCTATTCAGAGTATTCCATTGATGAATCCAGTCATGAATAAGAAGGGTGATGTCATTTGGAACTCTGTGGTATAAGGACCTTCCAAACCAAATAGCTTTGGCATATGGGCAATGAAGAAAAATGTGATCAATAGACTCAATCACCTCCTCACATTTTTGGTAAGTTGGATCAACCAGAATTTGGTAGAGTTGTAAACCTTTTGCTGAAGCTATGACATTAGCACACATACATAACAAGGATCTCATTTTTGGCAATATGTTGCATTTTCAGATGAGATCCACACTTGATTGGGGATGTTGGCTCTAGAAGAGTGGCGAGAAGCCGAGAAGAGGAGCCTCTATTGATTTCCAAATCCTCCATTTGATTTGTAATGAGATGATACACTGATTTAAATATGAATACACCATTTTTTGAACCTCCCCAAACTTGGCAATCCTCACGAGGAAGGATTCCCAGCCTAATTATCTTGATTTCAAAACCATTAGACAGGGCAAACCAGCACTGTAACAAATCTTCCTTCCAGCATTTGTTACTTGGGTCAATGAGGTCTGAGACCCTTAGGAGGAGGCAATTAGGAAAAAGGGGATGTTGAACTCGAAAGTTCTTAGTAGATGGAATCCAATTGTCCTCTCATATATGGACACAAGTTCCATTACCTATAGTCCATATGAGACCATCATTGAGAACACTTCTTCCATGCAAAATGCCACGCCAAGCCCACGAAGGGTGATTGCCAAGGCCAACATTAAAGAAGTCAGTTTGCGGAAAGTATATAGATTTGAGAAGCTTCGCCCACTATGAATCAGGATCAGACCAAAGTTTTCATGCGACTTTTGATAGCAGAGCAGAATTTTGAATTTTGGGATGATTAAAGCCCACACCCCCTCCTCTAGATATAGATTTGCAAAGCTTGGCCCAGAAAATGCATTGGATCTTCTTCTTCTCATCTTCTTGTCCCCAATAAAATTTAGTTCAGGCTTTCCTTGTGAATTCATGATGAGATTGGGGGAGTTTGAAGTGAGAGGCAACGTATCCAGATAGATTTACCAGCATGAATCAAAAGTTTCTTTTTCTAGCCTTGGATACACTTTGTGGTTCTATCTCTAATATCTTAGAATAGAGACGACTTGTTGGTGCCAAACTCCAGAGGGTGACCCAAGTATTTGTGAAGACCATTGACATAGCTGATTTGCAAAATACGGGAAAACGATCAACAAAATCGTAATGGAGTATTTGGGCTAAAAGTGAGCATGGATTTTTGACTATTAATCGCTTGTCCACTTACATTACAAAAAATCTCAATGCAACCTTTGGGATTAAATGTATGCTTGAGCTGAAGTTTCGCTAACATAACACAATCATTTGCGAATAACAAATGTGAGATTGGAGGCGCATAGTTTTAGATATGAATTCCTTTGATAATACCATCATTCTCTGTTGTAGATAAGATCGAACAAAGAGCATGAGAGAGTAAAGCAAAGATTGCCGAGGAGAGTGGGTCTCCCTGACGTATGTCTCTAGAAGGAATAATGGAACCACATATTGAATCATTCACTAAGAACTTAAAGTTCACAGAACGAATACCAAACATAATCATCCCTACCCAATGCTCATGGAAATCCAATCTAAGAAGTATGTTCTCAATGAAGATCCATTCAAGCCTATCATAGGCTTTCTTGACATCCAGCTACATAACAATGAAATGTTTTTGGCCTTCTTTTCTTGCCTCTGATATAGTGCTATACTTCATGAGCCAGGAACACATTGTTTGAAATTGAGCGACCCAGAATGAATGCGGATTGAGGGGAGCAATAATTTGGTCAAGGTATCCTTGGAGCCTTGAAGCCATAATCTTGGAAATGACTTTTGTAGCAACGCTACAAAGGCTGATAGGACGATAATCCTCAATAGGTTTAGGGCTGGATTTCTTTGGAATAAGACAGATAAGGGTCTTATTGAATTGAGGAGGGAGGACATCCGTATTGAAGAATTTAAGCTCAAAATCGAAGAGCTCCTATTAGGTAAGATCCCAAAATTGCCAGAAGTAAATTGGCAGAAGACCGTCAAGACCAGAGGATTTGATTGGTTTCATGCCAAAAAGAGCATTTTGAACTTCCTGAAGATCTGGGAATTTGCATAAATCATGATTAGTAGCTTCGAAAACTGAGGGGGTAATGTGGTTAATTATCTGATGCATAGCGTCCAGATCCACTCCTTCAAAAGAGTAAGTTTGTTGATAATAACTGAAGAGCTCCTCTTGAATTTTTAAGATTTTGTTGGCTTGTTCTTGTGCAGACTTGATTTCGATCCTTGATTGCAGGTTGTTTAATCCCAAATGAAGATGAAAATGACACTACTAGAGTCGTTTTTTATGATCGAGCAAAGAATCAAATTGAATTTGCAAAATAAATAGATTAAAATGCTCTATAGGAGCGCTCAGTAGTGTTCTGTAGTTCATAAGAAACGTATCAAGCGCATCAATGGATATCAATCATATTGGGTGGCGTATCAATGGGTATCGATCATGTATCGACCATAATGGATCATATTGATCCAATACAGTTGATACATGATCGATACAAATTTGTAATTAAGGTAATGTATCGAGACCATATCATATCGAGGTCTCTTGATATCGATATATATGGTCCATACTGCCTGTTACGAATATTTAAACCCTGTCCCAGATCATATGAGACGAGAAAGATCAATACAAAATAGTAATCTGGTTCACCATCATTCATGCTGAGAAATAGAAGCGAAATGAGATCTAAATTTATGAGAAGCATACCCAGTCACTGTAACCTAGGAAATGATCTGCTCTAAAAACAAAGGGCATACACAGTGCACGAGGCTCCCCCACTGCGGAGTCTGGGGAGGGTCATTATATACGTAGCCTTTCCCTGCTTTTGCAGAGAGGGTGTTTCCAGACTCGAGCTCGTGACCACTTGGTCACAATGGAGCAACCTTACTGTTGCACCAAGGCCCATCCTCAAATGATCTGCGCTGCTTGTTCAAATTCCCAAGGATATTTTACCATGCTTTCCAAGCATTCAATTAGATTCTTACAACAGTGTGGACTAGGTGCATACAAGGTGTAATCAAGCATTTATATGAATGTAAATAGACGAGCTTTTCTGGTGTCCTTCGCATCAAATGAATTTTACCTCCATATCCCTTGCATACTGGGAAATGAAAGATGGATTTTCCTGCATATAGGTGAGTATCTCTGAGTATTAGCTTCATTAGTCATACATAGTTCATGCAAACATGATCAATTGGAAATTTTGAAAAACGATATGCTTTTTACAAGTGCAAATATTATTAATTCCTTTGGATTCTGAAGTGCAGATTATGATGGTTTTTTGTCAAAAAAATTATGCAGAATATAAAAGAATCTTCATATCAAAACCCAATAAATCAAAACACAGGAAACTCAAGGATTCTAAAGAAGAAGAGAATGTTAGGGTCACCTCATTAGATGCAGGATGCCCCCCTTAGTAGTCCATGCCTAGCTCCTCTTCAACTGCATGGAACCCAGGAGTCCTTACTTATATTTGTGAAGTGACTACCTTGATTGGAGGATTATAAAGCATAGGACACTCAGGGATCTCTCTCTCTCACACAGAAGCCCCAAGTTCAACAAACTGCAAGCTCCCTCATTATGCAATTATCTAATAAGACATCCCTTCCACCTATTGTATATACTCCATGTAGCTTTCTTCTCCCACTGAACTCTTAAAGTTTATTTAGTACAACTTTTTTTTATCAAACTCATACTGGCTCAGATTTACCAAGTTCAATCTTCATGAGAGTCCAATTGAATATTCTCTCTTTCACACACAGTGAAACCAAATATGCCATATCTAGCCTTCGATTAGGCATCAATATGGCATTGACAGTCATGTTAGAGGTCACAAGAATCATTGTCATGTACTTATTACTTGAGTCTTGAGAGTGTTATAATGATAATCCTCAATGTATTGTGCCCTACATACATGCATGTATACATGTCCACTTATATCTAACTTAATTCCCATCTTCACTCTTAGTTGAGAACAATTTAAATTAAAAATAAGCCATGCGAAACATAGAATAATCATACCTGGTGATATAAACAGAAAACTAAAATAAATTACCAATTATTATCCTGTCATTATAAATGTTTTTTATGGGCATAGATGTCTAACAGACTGAAGGACATTTATAGGTGCAATGAGATATGAGTGACCGTAGGGTTATAACTTCTTGGAATGTTTAGCAGACAAATTAATTAGAAGGGGAAGGAACAGACTTCCGCAATTTGATATATGATTATATGGATGAAAAAATTCTAAAAGGGATATCCAACTCTGCTGGTTAGTAAGTCACTTCACTGCCTTCAAATGTATGCAGGGATGCATATTTCCATTCATAAATTAAAGTGTTCTTCACATAAGAGTTAAATGGGAAATATTTTTAGTATTAGAATAAAAGAGATAAAGTCTTCAAAGAGAAGACTAGCTTATAAAAAAAGTAAGACTGCATGCAGGCACAAGAGATCAGGATATGAAGAATGGTAGAGAGGAATAGAGCCATTGAAACCTTGCAATGAACTTCAATGTTTAATATTTCAAAAACAGGGCCTGGACATCAAAGAGTGCAAACATTTCATCAACTAAAATGTTGCCTTCTACTTTTAGTGCAACCACAGGGAAAGAAATGTCCGTCTGGCAACAATCTGTCTACTTCTCTTGGAAAGAGAGTTCCATTCTGAAAGTTATTGGATTTGATATTGTGTTACTTATAATAATTCTTACGTTATAACTGAAACCAATTTAGTTGGAGCAACCTCAAGCCAATTAATGTTGAAAGGCTTCACTGCATAGATAGTCCAGGTGGGAACAAGAAGACAAGAACCAAATAATAAACTCTATCTTCAAAAAGGAGTCTCAAAAGCACCCCAAAACCACACTAATAATTTAAACACCTCAGATTTTGATAACCTGTCACAGTCATTGATTTGAGTAACTTATTGAAGATCTGAAAGGATGAATACAAGGTCTCATTGAAACTGCAGAAATAATCACTGTAGGTTTCAAAAAGATCTTCAACATATTAAGCAAATGGCAGAAACTGGAACTATGATACAGAACTTACGGTTTAGGGAATGAACAGCATCAATATGCCACCAACTTTCCAATGCTATTTCTGCTTCATACTTGTTACTCCTTGAAGCACCTTTGCAGTCTTCCATGCAATAGAGTACCAGCTATCACACTATTTTGACAAAAAGATTTTGGGTAATATTAGGCGAGAACTTTGTAAAATGAAAACCATAATAATAATAAAATAAGCAGAATATACATATAATATAAATGGCAGTGCCCCTTGGGATCGTGAATCACATAATATGAAGGCCAAGTGGCTAACAATAATAATAATAACAATTTACCTTTTTGCAGATTTGAGATGATGATAATGCAACTTGCAGTGAACCTTCTCCAAGCTTCACTAGCAAGAGAATATGTCAAGTCATTTTTAGAACAGGAGAGGGGTTGGTCCAAGTGTTTTTCATAGTGTTGAACCCATCTTTGTATCTGCACCCTGGTCCCTTGTCCACATGAGAGAGTACTTACTTCAGAACATAATAATGATATCGGTAGATGCTGTTTTCCAGAATCACTGGAATACTTCTCCAGGCTTTGTAATGGACATGCTAACTTTCTCTAGGATGTTCATTCTACCCATCCTCCTCAGGTAGAAGCAGCTAGACTTCCATTTTCACTCATTTTAAAATGTGAGCAACAGGAGCATCCTTCTTTAAGTATTGAAAAACAGTAGTAATATCATCCCCTAGGACCAGCAATGCCAAAAAAAACAAAAGGATCTACATACAAGCAGGCCAAGTTCATATGCCCTTGGCCACTGCCTTGCATAATCTTCTGAAGTAAGTCCACTTTCACAAGAACATGAAGCCTAGATATTTAGTTTCCATGAAGAATCAACAAATGCTTCATCATTCCTCTGGCCCCAATACTTCAGCATTATGATCTTGTGACCGTGCATTACAACTACATAAATATCTCCAAGGATTTTTTATTAAACATCAGAAATTGGAAGCTTCCTAATGTCCAAAATTATGGACGGATGGAAAATGGACAGCCGTTTACAAGCACCAAAGAAGAAAGAGTCTAGGGGCCACCGCTTGGTGAGATGGTACAGCTCAGGCTGCCAGTGTGGAGACGTAGACTCATATGTGAGTGTGGCCACGTCGTCCAAAATGTGTTGAAGTTCAGGACTGAAACCAATCCACCCCTCCCAGGACCTTGCAAAAGCAAGAATTGTCTCTGGTTATGGTACCTTTTTTTTAATAAGGAAAGAATTTAGTGGTCCGACTTATGCAACTTGGAATATTCAAATACACTACTCTCAATTGTTATAGAGTGCTTTTCACCTCTTGAGCCATTATTGGTCTTCCAGTCAGTTGTTCATGTATGCAGCTTCTATACTTGAATATGTACATTATTCTACTCAAAACCGACTTAATGGAATGGTTATGGTCTCAGCCCAATCAGAAGTATGCAACCAAGGGCAACAGAAGAGAAGTGTCTCTCTCATTCTTCATCATGCAAAACGGAAAGTGCAGACACAATATAACCTTCTTCTTTCATCAGTGCTGTCAAATCCTTCAGAACTGCATATATTTCATTGGCACTAGGATGAAACTTATCTGCTGCAGAAAACATGTTTGTTTTCTTTCCCACGACAATCCAGCTACATCCAGGCATCTTCTTAACACTTCTTTCTTTCATTGCCATCCTTACTGTGTTAACTCCATTCCAGTTACCAGCTGCAGCATATATATTAGAAAGCAGTACATAGGGTGAGGAGTTTTGAGGTTCCAGCTCAATGAGTTTCTCAGCTACCCACTGCCCTCGTTCGTAATCCCCATGTATTCTACAAGAAGCAAGAAATGTGGCCCAAATCCTAGCACTGGGTTCAAATGGTAGTTTTTTTATAAACTCCTCTGCTTCTTTAAGATGGCCACTACGACCAAGAAGATCAATCATGCAAGCATAATGATCAACTCTTGGCTGAATCCCATAATGATTCATCATGATGTCAAAGAATTCACAACCTTCAGATATTAGACCTGCGTGACTACATGCGGTTAAAACACCAAGAAATGTTACATCATCAGGCTTTACAAGTGCATGCTTCATCAGGTCAAATATTTTGAGCGCATCATCTGCATATCCATTCTTTGCAAATCCAACAATCATTGAATTCCAAGAAATAACATCTTGTTTAGAGTCCATTTCCTCAAAAATCTGTACAGAACTTTTCATGTCCCCACATTTGGCATACATGTCTACAAGAGCACTGCCCATGCACTCATCTGAGTTGAAGCCACTCCGGATGATAAGAGAATGTACCTCTCTGCCATCTTTCAGGGCAGCTGAGCAAGCACAAGCACTAAGCACACTACCAAAAGTGGCTTCATCAGCAACAACATTGCACCTATGCATCTCCCAAAAGAACCATAATGCCTCCTCACTGTAACCATCCTGGGCATATCCTGAAATAATAGCGGTCCATAATACTTTGCTCTTGGGATCTGGAAACTCGGAAAAAAGCTTGTTTGCATCTTCATGGGTTTGGGATTTCAGGTACATGCTCAAAAGTGCAATCCCCAGGAAGTCATCGTCCTGCAAGAACCCGGACTTTATTGTATAACAGTGCACTTGCCTTCCCATGTCCAATCTAGAAGGCCCACTACATACTGGCAAAATGCTTGTAAAAGTGAATTTGGATGGTTTCAGTCCTGCTGCCTGCATTTCTTGAAAAGAATTCACTGCTTCATCCATATCATTGTTTTGAGTATATCCTGCAATTAGAGCATTCCTGGAGACAACACCCTGCTCTGGCATCCTAGCAAAAACCACATTCGCAGCCTGCATATCCCCACACTTGGCATACATGTCAACAAGGGAACTCCCAGCATAGAGATTCAAGTCAATACCATATTTGACAGCAAAGCAATGAAATTGCTTGCCTAGCTCAAGAGCTTGAATATTTGCAGAAGCGCTAAGTATGCTAGCTAAGGACACTTCATCAGGCACAAAGCCATCCATGATCATTTGTTGAAACATTATGAAAGCCTCATCCTCATACTGCTCATGAACATACCCAACAATAATTGCATTCCAGGAGACATTATCCCGATCCCGAATAAGCTCAAATTGCTGCCTTGCATCTTTTAGAACCCCAGACTTAGCATACATGTCCACCATGGCATTTTCCACAAATAGACTTGATTCAAAGTTGCTCTTGATTAAAAAAGAATGCAGTTGTCTACCCATATCTAAATTTTCCAGGCAAGCACATGCACTAAGAAGACTGGTGTAGGTAAATTCATCCATCTGGAGACCACAACCCCTCATATCAGAGAACAAATCAAAGACGTGACATGGGTACCCATTATTTGCGTAACCTCCAAGCATTGCATTCCACAAGACAATGTTTCTCTCAATGACTGCATCAAAGACTTTCCTTGCATCTTCCATACTTTGACACTTGGCATACATATTGATTAGAGCACTTCCAACAAAAACATTAGAATCCAATCCAAGTCGGATTGCCTCAGAATGAACCTGTTGTCCCTGATCAAGAGCAGCTAGGCTGGCAATGGCACTCAAAACACTTCCTAATGTGGACCTCGTAGATTTTACACCAGAAACTCGCATGTCATGGAAGAAATTAATTGCTTCAACACTGTAACCACTCTGAGCATGTCCTGAGATCATCACATTCCATGCAACAACATTTGGGTTGGGCATTTGAGCAAATACACGGCATGCATCATCAAGCCTGCGAAGACCAACATATGCAGTGATAATAGTCCCAAATGCAACCTGATCTGGTTCATGGCCTAAGTCCTGCACTTTCTTAAACAACTTGAGAGCTTCCCCGGGCATACCAGTTCTAACATAACCAGCAATCATAGCTGTCCAAGACACTGTATCAGGGTCCGCAGCTCTATCAAATATTTTCCGAGCATCAGTCACATAGTCAGATTTAGCATACATATCAATCAAAGAACCTTCACAAAAAGGATTTAACTCGAATCCCATCTTAACAATATTGCAATGAACTTGCCTACCAGGACCAACAGCCATAAGTCTTGCACAAGCAGAAAGGACGATTGCAAATGTGAATTGATTCGGTGGTGTGCAGGAATTCCACATTGACCCAAAAGTGATAATGATATCTTCCAGCATTCCACACCTCGAGTACAAAGATAAAATTGAATTCCAAGCTGACCCATCTCTCTTGTCGAGCCGATCAAAGGTCTTTTGGGCAAAAACCACATTCCCACACTTGGAATACAAATCGACAATGATGTTACCCAACTTCCCGCTCAATCCAAGGCCAACTTTCAGTATCTGGGCATGTAAAATTTTACTATTTTTGGATGATTGTTGTTTTTGTTGAGGCATTTGGTCGAGCAAACGATGGGATTGAATTAATTTGCATTCTTGCAAGCATGCTTTGAGGAGACGAGTGTATATGTGACTCTCCGGAATAAATCCGAGCTGAATCTTCTGATCTAATTGCTCGTTCGCTTGCGAAATATTTGAGAAGTTTGCTTGGAAAATGGTGGGTGGCTTCAATTTATGTAAGTTTCTGACATTGGTTACGTGACGCATCGAGTCAGAGCAGATCTCGACGCTTCTTCCGAAGAAGGAAGGGACCGAGTTGCGGTACTCACTTTGTATTGCCGTTTGACCGTTGCCTGTGATTTGCAGATTGTTGGCGCCACTAATGTTTTCTTAAAAATGCAAACTTAATAAGACTATTCTCTTTTATCACCTAAAACCGTTTCTTATGCTGTGATGGATTGATGTGGCATGGAAGATTTCCTACACACGAGCGGTGTTGGAAAGCCTTACCCAGAAATACTATAAAGGGAGAGAGGGTTCTCCCACGTTGGGGAAAAATGTCTCATGGGTGTACCCAATGCACGAGGCTTCCGCCACTACGGGGTCTGGGGAGGATCGTAATGTAGAGATTGGATCCTCTACTCGTATGTGCACTTGTGAGAAGCAACCTCCTGTCCCTTTATTGTTTTCATAAACACCCCTCCTCACCTTGTAAATGACAATAATGAGACAAGTGGTTGCCTCTCACATGTACGTACAGAGGAATTGAACTCCATAATGTACGCTGTCTTACCCCTACTTTCACAGAGAGGTTTCTAACCTCTTTTCTGTAGCCTTTTCGTCATCTATCACCTTACCTCTTGGGGAGGCAGAGGCAATGATTTCACGATGACGGTGCAACGCAGCTTAAAATGTTAAACTTCCAACATCTAGAGTCTCTCAAGAGTCAAGGGCAGTTAGATAATTTAAGGGGTTTAGATGACAGAGAACCAAAACCCAAATCAGTTGATTACTTACCATGGAGGAGAAAAGGGAATAAGTCTTTGAAAGTTCACCATGCCAATCAAGCAAGTGGTCCTACTGTCCCAAATTTACAAATTCAATGTTGTTGCACTAAATGTCTAAGACAGCGTTTGGTATGTATTCTAGTCGATTTTATTCTTGGGTTATATAAAATAGTTGTTTGTATCATCTAAGAATGCAAAATCGGCATAGAATGCATTCCAATAATACATATCAAACACAGCCTAAATGCCCACAACAATGAACCTGGTCCTGACTTTTTTTACGACCTCTTCCCTTCCACCTGGTTGTAATCATACTTTGTTGTGCATGATCCCTAAATTTGAGGATGCTACTGTAGCCTTTGACTTTCGACCAATTAGTCTTTGTAACGTGAGTTATAAAATTGTGGCCAAATTGTTAGCCAATCGCCTTAGACCTTTTCTACCATCTATCATCTCCCCTTTTCAATCGGCTTTCGTCGCTAGGAGACAGATTGGTGACAATAGTGTAATTGCACAAGAGATTGTTTATCACCTTTGAAGGCATAAGGGGAAAACGGGGTTTGCTGCAATCAAAATAGATATGTCTAAGGCATATGATAGGGTGGAATGGTCTCTTCTCAATGGCCTGTTTAAGTTTCTTGGTTTTAGTGACCATTGGATCTCTTTGGTTAATAACCTCATCTCTACAACCTCGTTTGCTTTTAAAATCCGTGGCAGTGCTTTGGCTACCTGATTCCCCAAAGGGGACTTCGCCAGGAATGTCCTCTAAGCCCTTTTTTATTCCTGCTTACCCTGGAAGTCCTTTCCAAGTTGTTGGAAGCATATAGGGAGTTGGGTATGTTTAAGGGTGTTTCTATCGCTAGAACAACACCTGAGATTTCTCATTTATTTTTTGCTGATGATACATTTATCTTTTGCCGGGCCACTGAAGACGATTTCTTAACCATTAAGTCCATCCTTGATCTCTTCTCTGATATAACTGGACAAGAAATTAATTATAGTAAAAGTAACATCTGTTTTAGCAAAGGGGTGGACCTGGACCGCAGACAACGACTCTGCCGGATCCTTCATATGTCAATCATGCCAAACAAAACTCTCTATCTTGGCACTAAACTGTGCCACTCTCGGTCGAAATATTTGGACCTCGTCCCCCTTGTTGATAAGGTTAGATCTAAGCTTACCACCTGGAAGAGCAATCTTTTATCCTATGCTGGTCGTCGAGTTCTAATACAGTCAGTTCTTTCGGCAACACCAGCTTACCTTATGTCCCACTTTCTTTTTCCACTTAAAACATGCAATGAACTTGATTCTATTTTCCTTAAATTCTGGAATAATGACCCTGTTAATGGCAAACGCTGCCATTTAATTGGCTGGGACAGGATTTGTAAACCGTTATCTTCTGGAGGTTTAGGCTTACGGAAATCTTGGATTCAAAATAAAGCCCTGATCCTTAAAAAGGGCTAGAGACTAATCTCTGAGCCCTCCTCTATGTGGGCACGGGTTCTGAAAGCCAAATACTTTCCAAATTCGTCTATTTTTACCCCTAAAACAAGTAAGAAGAGGGGATCATGGACTTGGAATAGCATAGCTCATATTATCCCAGATCTTAGGAAAATTGTCTACCGACAGATTGGTAATGGACTAACGACTTTCTACTGGCATGATCCATGGATTCCGGAGGGGAAAGGAAGGTACCCTCCACAGGTATTACTTCCTACTCCGAACTTTCAATTTGTTTCTGAGTTGATGACTACCAATTTTTTATGGGACACTTCTAAATTGTTAGCCTATTATAGACGCTGCACATCTAGTACTATTATTAGACTTCCTATTACTGGTTCTGAAGATGTATGGAGATGCACCCTAACAAAAAAAGGTAGCCTCTCAACCAAGAAAGCAGCCGTTTTTTTGACATCTTCTGTTTCCCATACAACTAATGCTAGCAAATGGTGGAATTTTTTTTGAAAATTGAAAATTCATCCTAGATTTAAAATTTTTTTTTGGCGTCTTCTACATGCAGGGCTCCCCACTCGTGGAATTTTATCGAATTGGATGGCTATCAAGACTCACTGTCCTCTATGTGGCTCTTGTGCCGAATCCATCTAGCACCTATTTCTGTCGTGTTATTGGACTAGGCACGTTTGGGCTTCTGGTCCTCTGGGACTGAGAACCGAGCATCTGACTGCTCACTCTTTCCTTGATCTAATGATATCTTTGTGGAACCAGTTCTCCAAAGATAAGGCCTCACTAGTTTGGTTTTTTTCAGTTTTCATTATTACGTGTTATTTTCTACGGTCTGTACAAAACAAGGTTCTTATGAGTGGTGCCCCTGCAGACCCATATGAGGTCTTAAACAATATATCAAGATGGTTGAGGGATTTGGGCATTGGCCCACCGGGTTTATGTGCTAATGATTTTCCTATTTCTTCACTTGCTACTAATACCATCGCACCCTCTATTCATAATAATATGTCTGGATTGCTGATCGCAGGACTTTATGAACCAGATCTTAAATTAGGACGATGGGAATATTGGGTTTTGGTGCATGGTCAAAGTATTCTAACAGCTGCAGGTGAATGTCACACACAGGATGTACAAGAGATGGAGTTGAAGGCTTTTTGGGAAGGGTGGTCAGCAGCAACTCGAGAGGGAATTAGGATCACTGACATATGGTTAACAAATAGAGTACTTTTCCAGTTGCTAATTTCTAAGACTAATATTACTCTTGATCTTTTACCTAGCTTCCTATACCTCGCAGAGGTTACAAACAATTTCTCAAACTTAACTTTTCACTTGTACTGGGAGAGCGTCAGCTGTATCACATGATCGCTCTCATATATGGTTTTTGTACTTTCATTGTTTTCTCTTAAAAAAAAAACATTGTAGAGATTATCGTTCTAGGGTTTGTCTTCTAACATTTGTATTTTCGATTTGAAAGTGATGCATTTGGATTTATATGTTTATTGGATTGTGAAGATGAAATAATGTGCATGTAATTTCTCTTTGTTGAATAAAAATGGATAAGTGATTTTGATGGTGAATGATTGATCTCTATTTTATAATCCGAACAATTTCCTAGATACAAAATAAATAAAAAGATTTATAAAACAACTAGATTACAAGGCAAAATAAGTGTAAAACAAAGTCAAATATATTATTTTTATAATTAAATTTTTTTTTTTATCTTGTAGATCTAAGAAATTTTCCCATTTGTAATCTCATATACAACTCTTAAGTTCAAGAGATGACAAGATGATAGAACTGAAGTAGATATTAGAAAGAAGGTAACTTTTTATATATGGAAAATTTCCTATTTCCTTTTGTATGCTGCAAGAAAGCCATTGCAAATACAAAAAGTGATTCCTGTGGATCTTTGAAGATAAAGTTGCTTATGATTGGGTGCAACTAAATTTTCGAATCTACCTTTTATAGAGAGATGAAACTTATGTGAAGTCTTTCTCTCCCCCCCCCCCCCCCCCCCCCCCCAAAAAAAAAAAAAAAAAAAAAAAAAAAACTTATGTGAGGTGGGGATCAAAGATTCTTGCAAAATTACATCTTTACACACCCTATCTAAGGGATATATAATTGTGGGACAAACTAAGTATGGATAATCTCTATTTGTAACAATCCATCAATATAATACCCTAAACCAGTATCATCATAGATGGAGAGGATCTGTTCGTAAAGTTGAACTATTAAATGGATATCTTATTCTTGAAATATTTTTCAATTGATGTAACCAAACAATTTTAATCTTTTGACAGATAATCTTTTTTTTTTTTTTTAATTTATTTTAATCAAACTAAAATAAAAAATTAAAATATTACTTAAAATAAAATCGAAATCCAACCAAAGAGAATTAAAAAGAAGCTCATCCAAACTCAAAACCCCTCTCTTTTGGTAGGTCATGTTTGATTAGAAAGCACCCAAAACATGTTTGATATGCTAGATCATTTAAGTATTCCCACAAAAAGTGTCCTTAAAAGTAAAAGTGAAATAGGGCAAGAGATTGCTGTCTGGGCCTCTAGCGCCTGCATGCGGATGCTGGCCAATGGGAGTGAGCACAAAACATCCCCCAATCGGATTTTCTGCCTTGCCATGGGAGCAAGGCTATACTTTCATGTGCTATTATGTTTAGATGCAAGAGCCACATGGGCCACCTGACCAGGAAGCATTCTTTTCCCTAATGAATTATGAAAAGGGTGTTTTTTTTTGGAATGAATATGCTTTTGCACTCACTTCTGGTTTTTTTTTGGTAGAAATGAAAGTACACATAGAAGCATTAGTTTGGATGCGATTTTCAATTTCAATGTGTCTAAATGGTCTTTTCGCACACAAAGGCATTGGTTTTTGTCTAGGCACAAGAACCACGCCAACCATGCAACCAGTTAGCATTCTTTTTCCCTTTTAATTATTAATTGATATCCATTTGAATCGGATTATATTCCAGATTATCCTACTTCGGACCCAGATACCTCTGACCGGATACTTATACCCCTAACTAAATACGGATGCGGATCAAATTCAAATTTTCAATTATCCATTTACATCCTAATGGCAAGTCAAAATTCTCTACTCACATGTTACATGTTAAGTTCAGCAAAATAGAGTTTGTCAAATGATAAAATAAAACAATGAAAAATTCAAGATTATGAGGAGGTTGAATTGGATATACATGAGGTAGTAAGCCAACAATAGAAAGCAAATGAGTGACTTTGATTACAAAATTTGACATATGACCAATACAGACAACTCCATAAGATATCCAAGATACTGTTATGCCACAAGTGGTGGCATTATTAAGTGGTCACAGACTCAAACCTAAACTTACAAACTCACACTAGCATGTGCTTGGTATTGGAACAATAACCTTGTTTTTTAGTAAAAGGAAGAACTTTGATACTCATATGGTGAACACTTTTCTTATCCACTCTATTACATGTTTCGATGGTTACAGTAATCAGCTAGAGTTGTATTTGTCGGCAAAAAGGATTTAATCTCATAATACCGAATCTGAATGGACAAAATAGTGTCTAATTGTGGACAGACAGCCTAAAACTAAATTACCACAGAAAAATATAAAATTTCAAAACATCACTAAAATATTACAAGGGGGGGAGAAAATTTGATTTACCATCAAAATCACTTGGGCCATGCTTGCTTGGTTGGAAGTTGGAACCTGCGTGGGTGAAGTTATAAAATAAAAGGCAACGGTGAACATAACAAAATTATGATGCAAAGTCCATGAGACTCTCGCTTCTCAGCCGCATCTTCTTCTGAATAATAAAAACCATCTCATCCTCATCGTGCTCTGAATCAGATTCTGGGTCAGCTGTTCCTACCCCTTCCCAGTGTAATGCTGATAAGTACTTTTTGATAAATTCCACCACTGATCGCTTATCCCGGACAATGATGAAACCAGAAGGTCTAAGTATACGGTCCATCTCTATAAGAAGATCCTCGACACTACATTCTTTCTTCTCGATGTCGGAGAAGACAGTCCAGGCATGAAGAAGATCATAAGTCCGAGGGTATGTAGAGAAGGCTTCGCACCTGTCAACAGCAAGATCCAAGTAATCATTTATGTTTATTGGTAAATCCAAAGGGTCACCTGATTAAAATTTGCCCGTTTCAGTTCTGTTTAATCAAAGCTTAAGAGGGAGTCATTATGTTAAGAGTTGGATGGGATTCTGATGCAATTCTTTTATTTAGAGAGTCTAGAATCCAGATTCATGTTTATCTCCAAACCCCAGTGTAAAACCATTGATTCCTCGATTCAGTAATCACACACAAGAATCACATAAAGTTATAAAACAAACAGAAAGAGTGACAAGAGTGATTAAATGGGAAATTTCCTAGTCACAGGTAGAAATAGAAAGGTTATTATATTCTAATTATGGCTAATAATTTATTGAAAGAAAAAATAACTCTCGAAATTTATCCATCAGAAATATTCCAAACCAAATTGAGTAATCATCATATTAAATAGGTACCTTTTGTTTTTCTACTACTTTAGTATGCATTACAAAATAGTCAAAGAAAAGTAATGATAATTGCACGAGTCCTCAAAACCCTATTAATTTTGACCAATATATTAGAACTGTCTGGATTCGAAGCCATTCTGGAAGCCTAAAATGACATGGATCATTGATAAAATAAAGGAGCTTGTCTACTTCCTAACATTTCTCATCTTTAGCAAATTCAATTGAACTTAAATTTTTTATTTTTTGGTATTTAACAAAAAGAAAAGAAAAAGAGAGCTCTTGGATTTAAGAGTCATGTTCATGGATATATTCCTGCCACTGCAAGGGTTGGCAGAATGATGCCTGGTTGTGTTTTTCCGAACAAACTAGGAAATCATAGTATTTCAAGAGTTTGTTGCATACCAATTGTGTACAGTGCCTATCAGGCCCCTGTCATATATTAGCTTGAGTGTGTTTGGTCCATCTTCTGGCACAACATTCATCACCCAAACATTTTTGCTTTTCAGAGCAGCTGCAAAAGATCCCAAGTTTGCCTTCATGTCCATCAAGTTCCTCAGAGTGCCAGGCTTAGTTTTTGGACCCAGAATGTTCCAGTAACTCTCAACCCTGTGTCTCCAAACTTCCTGCACCAAATTAAACCCATCAAACCCCAAGTTTTCCTGAGTGGCTTCCGGAGGTTAGTACATGGACAACTACATGCAGATGAGAAATGGTTGACAGGAATTACCACGTCCTTTTCAAACATTTCATTGGAATAGCCAAAATCAGCAAGACGTGGAGGAGGAGAAGTTAATCGAGCTGGCCAAGGAGCCAATCCACTACCCTTGGCTTGGTGGATTTCTGATAAAATCAAGAAGATGGTCAGTTGATACACGTTTAAAAGTCAACCTCTAATCAGTGAGAAATACTATCAGAAGACGATACAACAGTCAAACATGTGAAAAGCTAAAAGGAAACTTCTTACTGTTCAGACAAAAACCAATAAAAATGAATACCAAATACAACAAGAAGAAAGGGCATTTCTCCCCGTAAACCAAGAAGCCACTTTTTACTTTGTAGGTCATTGACATCAACACCAATGGGAGGAAAGGCTTTTCATCCAACCAACAGCCAGTTAAAACATGTCTCTTATAAATAGCTGTAACCCACTTCCATAAATGGCATGTCTCACAACAGCAGAGGCTAGCTTTGAAAACCCTTTTCCTCTTGATTTTTCTGCTTGAACACCTGTTATATTTGGAGGGTAAAATCTTTATCCTTCCATCGGTGTTAAAAACCATTTTCATAACAAAACTTAACCTAGATGTCCACAGGAAATCTATCTTGGCATCCTTAAAATTGAGCTGCAGTACAAAATAACAGTGAAAAGGTTATAGTTAAAACAGAATTCAAGTAGGTAACTAACAAATCCAAATATAAGCTTTGGATATTTAGGATATAGATTAATCCAAGCAGAGTTCTGGGTAGAAGAATTCAAGACCCTACAAGATCATGAAACAGAGTCACTTGATAAAAAAAAATCTATGGCATTGACACAGAAAAATAAGTCCTAAGCCTGGCATGAACACACTTGTTCTAGATAAAAGCTGATGACTAGGTAAGGCCATGGATACATAAAACAAGAGTGGTACAACAGAATTGGGAAATTATTTTTATATTAATTCTGTAAACAACCCTAAGAATTTAATTATCCAAGTTAAAATATAAGTAAAACTCAAAGACCATAACATGGGAAGATTAGGGGGCACTCACGGTCAGAGTATGGTGTTATGCAAGTTTCCATTGGAGCACCCCATGCTGCATCTGGATCATCATCAGATCTGCAGAGAGGAGGTTGGGTACCAGGCTCTCTTTCCATGTAACAGTCATTTGTCAGTGGTTTAACCCAAATGACTGTTTGGTTTCTCTTGGCTGCAATTTTCCAACACATGCGTTCCACAAGAGCACTCATCTCCCTCCATATTCTTAGATCTTCTTCATCCTGTGCATATGCTTCAGGAGATGAGTAGGCAAAATAGCCTCCTGGTCGGAGCAACCTATCTAGCTCAAGCAGAAGGATCCCATCTCGTTGAAGCCAATCAATCCTACAGCGAGAACAGTGAGCAAGTTCAAAGGATCTACTTGGATAAGGAAGCCTCTTTGTCCCTAAGACACCAAGGTATGCAGGAATTCCCCTCTCCAGAGCAAACTGGATCTGGTTTTGATGCACGTCATTGGGTGCCAAAGACATTGCTATGATATCAGATGAAAGAAGATATGCTCCAAAACTTGCAACTCCACAGCCCACATCAAGCACTGTGCGGACCCTTCCCTCATTGTTCAAATTATTGTTTGAAAAGTTGAGCATCTGCAAAGACAAACCACAAGTAAGATGATTGCAATAGTTGTGCAGTCCAAGACACTTTTTAAGTTTAAAGCAATCACACTAATAATATAAAAAAATACCAAAAACGGTAATCAATTAAGTAGACAATAAAATGCTGTTGAAAGGACAAATATATTTCATGAAATTAGTATACCAGTTCATGAAATTCATAATTTCAGCCGTGGTTGAGAAAAACAATTCACAAAATACAATATTGCTAAACAGCCATGCAATTGAACCAAAGAAAGGACTTGTTCTCTCTTTTTTCTTGCCTTGTAAAAAAATTAAAAATAAACTGTCTTACATTTGCAATGGAAGCAATATATTTGTCAGCTCCATAATGAAAATGAGTGCCACCTCCAGGAAAGACAATCTTTTCACCTTTGACAACCATCCAGTTCTGGTCAGACTTCTCATGCGCAAGATGAGTATGAGGAATGTTTGCTTTCCATACTTCATCTCTGCTTCTTGGCCACTTGATTGGGATCTAAAATAGTCAACCACAACAGATCAATTAACATTTTATGCATTTCACATAAAAAGATAAAACACAGGGAAATGCAAATATCTTCAGTTTTATTTCTAGTGTTAACTCAGATTTTTGAATGATCTTAAATTACACTAAAGCATGATTCAACCTTGTAGTCTGGTGGAGGAGGAATCAAGCAATTGTAGCGCCTTTCAGGTGGAGGGCAATGTCTTTCATAGTGCTCCATCAAAGTCAAATCCAACTTCAATCTCATTTGGTATATAAGATTTCTGTCTAGGCAGGGAATTAGCTCTGAATGACGATCATCACAAACCTTCAAGGCAGAAATTGAAGTACGGCATATCAAGGCTACAACTCAAATAAATTTGAAAAGCTAGTACATCAAATTGTAGGTGGGGGTGGGGAGGAGAACCAAATGCTAGTATGGGTTTTATTCTTTTTAAAAAAAAAAAGAAAGAGGGGGGAGGGGGATCTTACAGGGAAGCTCTTGGGCACTATGTCATCCTCCCCATCTCCAAGCCCAAGCTTGGAAGAAGATTCCTCTTGCTTGTTTCCAAGATCAGCATCTTCATCACCACCCAAATAAGACGACCCCAATTTTCTTAAGGATCTACTTCCATATTCCAGAGCCGATGCTCCATGATGAATTCGGGTACCAAAAGGTGATCCATAATAAACAAAGATAAAAACAAGAACGATCGACACACAACAAAAAGCAGTGATCAATCGCTTGTTTTGGACTCCATCAGTTCTTCCCCTCATATTTGGTTTGGTGACAAGACCTTAAAACAAAGTGGTTGTTATAATACCACTAGCATCAAAAGATCACAAAGATAGAACTGTGTGCTGCACCATGCCAATGACTAACAATAGAGACCTCCAATATCCAAGCTAAATCCAGTGTTCCTCAGTAGTGCTTCAATTATGCTTAAAATCTTGAAATTTTCAACGTATAAGATGGGATTATTTGCAGTTATCAGTGATTCAGGCAAGAAACGTCAGCTTGAAGCACAACACTGTAAAAGCCCAACACAGAAGCTATCAGAAAAACCCACAAGTCCTAAAAGCAAAGACAACCAAGATAAGGCATACCATTTCCAGAAACTAAAGTTGGATCTAGGATTCCTAGAGAATGAATTTTAAGGACTATTTTACAGCTCATACGATATTTCTTGTCATACCTAAGAAATCAGAACATCGATTCCATAAAGAAAGGTTGAGCAAGGGAGGGGCAATTCAGTTTAGTTGACCAGGATCAATAAGACCTACAGGCCTTGAAACTGAATTAAGCAAGAAGAAGGTTGCCATATATGTCAAACTTGATGTGGAGAAGAAATCACAATGCAAACAAACCAAGAGTCCAATACGTTGAAGAAAATTTTGAAGAAATTCAATTAAACAAATGGAAAAGGTCAACCAATACCAAATTAACGGCAAGACTCCAAGTAAAAAAATTTTGTGAAATTAAATTAAGAAGTAGGATAGAAGCTATAAATATGAATCATTACATTGATGGCAAATAAAGTCTATCCATTTCGAATCCATGGTTCCAGTCAGACACGACCGACCCATCTGAGGTGCATGGTAGTTAGCAGAAACCAAGCACTGGATTGAGATCTGACATCAACCACCGACACCCCCAAGCAATAAAGTGACTCACCAAAGCAGCGAAAGAGTGATGAAAGCGACTTCTCCAGAAATCCGTGTCGGCAATATTTCACCCAAAAAAAAATAATATAAGAATTAAACAAAAGAAACAAATTCGTTCTTAAACCATTCGGAAAAAGATACGAATACACTAACAGCTCACTCAAACAAAGAAAAACGTATAGCTCCTTCAATGACTAGAACTCGTAGATCTGGAATAAACAACAGAAGGAAGAAACCTACGTTTTCCAATAAACACAAGAATCAAACTTTTCCAAACTAACGTCCAAGACGAACTCAGAGATCCAATGTAAAAAAGTAGTGAAACAATAAATCAATCCACGAACATTGAATTACATATCAAAACACAAAGAATTTAATCAGATCCACCAATCTCTAGCGATAATTCAATCAGATCTAAAGAAAAAACAAAATATTGCAATGTTCTTCCCGAACTGAAACCGTAAAAGGAAAGAAAAACAAAGAATCAGTTCGTTAAAAACAAACAACATTAAAAGAAACGCACTAACCTGTTTCACCAAATGTTTCCTGAATCGGATCTCAATCTAAAACGGAGAAAGGAACTGAAAACCCCAAAATTTTCCAATGGAGTTCTTGAATGGAGCATAGAAGGAAACAAAGACGATAACCAAAACCTACGACAGAGGTGAAGTGAGAGAAGCCAGCGCGGCTAAGTAGTGAAAACTGACAACCAATTAGATCTCTCCGAATGTCTTAGTAAGCTTACCTTCTTATTAAAGAGTACATTTGTTTCTTAATTTTTTATTTTAGAAGGAGAGAAAATATAGGGTAAACAAGGCCCACCTTAATATCTAACGTCGGATCTTTTTTTTGTTAATTAAAGGAGAAGAAGATATTATGTCGCGGATCTCACCGAAGAGCAGGTGGATCAGATTTGTCTTGGCCACTAGATCTTTATCCCCTGCAATTCCCTGCCTGATCCAGTTCTCCTAGTGCCCCTAACAAAGGTGGAGGGCAATGACCATTCCACCTCTGCCCGAACACTCTGTTCGATTGGGGTCCATCCCCCTCTTATTACAGACACTGGGGAATTGGCCCGGGTAGGGAATTGCAGGAGATAATTTTCCCTTAGCCACTAGGCCCTAAGGATGTCAATTTGGGATCAGAAATGAAAACCGTCCCGCTAAAACCCAGTATTGAACCGTCCCATTTATTAATGGACGGTATTGAGATCTAATTTTGATATCGAATAATAAATAAGACTGGACCGCTGGACGGTTCTGGGATGGGATTCGCAATGGTACCAATATCAAAATACTGATTAGGTATCGAAACTATTAGTACCCTTGACCTTTGTAATTTGGTGTATTTTAGTGGAATTTTTTCTTATAGAGGTTTCAACCAATGGATCTTTAGTTTTATTTTTATATACGTGTTCTATGATGACACTAAAACTGTATATGTGCTTGTGTATTTTGTTCTCATTAATTCTTAAATGTTGTTTTGAAAAACTTACATATGATCTTAGGGAGTTTGAAGAAGTAAAACCATAAAATTTATTTTGGTTTTGTATTTTAAATTGTTTTTTAATAATGAAATCATCTCGGAACCTTTAAAATTCTTTTTCTTATTTATCGGCCTAGAACTATTCAGAAATCGATATCGTCTCATCCTATTAATAATGAATTTTTATCAGCTGCTGTGCCATCGTGCGGAGCAGCGGCCATGTGTGCACAGTGGCTACTGCTAAGCCGCACGATAGCACACCAGCGCTGCAATGCACAGCAGCAGATAAAGGTCCGTTAATAATTGGGACTGAGACGTAGATTTGAATATTTGATCTCGTTTATTAAATGGGACGACTGGGATTGGTACCTTTTTGGTACTGGTATGGGTACGGATCTGAATACTTGAACTGACACCCTTGGTAGGCCCCTGGCCTTTATGCTGATCCAAGGAACCAGAGGATACTGGTCTTAAGAACAGCCGACATCTCATTACGTTTTTCTAATTTTGAAAAAAGTGATGGGGGTGGGACAGGAAATGAGAAAATGATGAATTCCATATGAATCCAGCTGGTTCCTAAACCCTCTGTCCACCATACGATGAAGAAAAAGAATCTGAAGGGTATTATGGTAAATATGAATAAAAGTCGACTGATAGGAAAGGAAAGAGATTACGCGGCAAGAATGAGAATCAGACTCGCTACGCTTTGTTTTGGATGGTGGGGGAAGAAATCGGGACCCCTACACGTGCTGACCATGATCTCATACAGTTTGACTAAGGATCATGATGTCACTGTTACGCCTCTTCAGTCTTAGTGTGTGGTTTGGTCCAGTTATGAACAATAGACCAGATTTTTGGGTGGTCTGAGGCATGATTTAAAATGAAAATTTGGAATTGGATTGGCCGATCTGTATTGGAATCGGCGCTAACTGATCCAGCCGATTCACATCGATTCCTGCTGATTCCTAACAGTTTGTGGCCAATTCTGGACGATTTTTGAAACCTAGGTCTTAATGTTAGAAGTTTCCTAAGTGGTCCAATTGCTAATATTATCCGGGGAAAAAGATCTGTACTTGGTGGTGTTTCCTACGCCCTCTCATAGGGTACCGTGAAAATGACTCCTCTACCCCTTGGGTAGATACCCAAGCGTGTTCTCCTATTGGCCCAGACGTTTATGTAGAGACCATATGACCAAGTAGAGATCTCTATTATCATTGCTCACACACTAGATTTTATTTTTGGGTTCAATAAGGAAATACTTATATAAGATAAATGTCCAATTATGGTTTAAGATATATTGTGGGTATATTTAAGGATATTGTCAAAGATTGTCTTCCTACGATGGGTTAAGGGGCCTTAAGGTTATAAATAAGATTGATATCTACCCTAGTAGCAACACTGCAACACAAATGTTCCATCACTTATCTCGAAAAAAAAAAAAAATGTTCCATTATTCTTGCAATCAAGGCTATGTAGGGTAGAAGTTCCAGTTCCGATCTTATTAGACAACGATCGTCTCCATAGCTTCACATACGTTTTGTATTTAGTTGTCAATATTCTTTGTGGGAGAGTGTGGCCCTTGCACATGTTAGATAGATTGTAATAAGATGAGAGATTAAATAAATATTATATTATTTGGGTAAAGTGCTTTAGTCCCACATCGAAAAACTAAAAGAGTTATAAATGGTATTTATTATATTACCTTCTTTATCTCTTGAGTTAAACCGGAAAAAGAAGACATTTTACGGTGTATATACGAGGATGGCATAGCCGTCCGAGCACGCACACGCACGTGCGGCGTAGGCAGTAGAGGCGTTAGTGGCATACGCATGCACTTAGCACGTTTGATATGATATGACTGTTGTGAACAGCTTTATCTCTGGTTTAATCTGAACCGTTAGATTGGATGACAATCGATCTAATGGTTTAAATACAAAATGAACAGTTATGTCTGTTCAGAAGAGCTACTATTGTGTTTCATTTTTTATTGCTTTGTTGAGTCTTGAAGGTGATTGTTATCGTGTGGGGGCAAATATATCCTCTGAGATAGCGAGTACGCCTTCAAAGCAGACTACAAGTTCCTTCTCGATTTGATTTTTTTCAACAATTAAAGGAGATATTTACTACCATGGAAGGAGGATCAGATAACACTGCTTTGAAAATGATGACTCCAGACTTCGTCAAACTCGGTTGTAGCATGTTGGCCTCATGAAGGCAGGATTTTTGCCATTCATGAGGGCAGGGTGATCATTTTGCCCCTTATGTGTCTGGCATGGGCAGTACTGCTTCAGCAATAGTATGAAGACAATGTTGGGTTGGTCTTGGCTCTTTGGTCCTAATAGTCTCTGGAAGCATCAGGTCAGGTTTGCCCGGCATTAGGGGAAGAGGATATGGGGCCATAGGGTTTGACCTGCAGTATTTCTGTCACCACCAAAGCAATGTTCCTATGAAGCTGACATTACAAAACTAGTGGACTCCATGAATTTACAAGAACGGCCCGCATAGACCCCAGCTGCTTGATATATGTGAGGATGAACCTACTTAAATGAAGTCCATTAATGGGTGCCTAAAGGAATGGCTTTTAAGTGTTGGCGTTTCTACATGGTTTCAAAATTTGGGCCAGAATTGGTTCAATCGGTCTACTCGATTCTGATTAACTAAGACAGATTAAACCTGATTCTGAATCATAGATGTAAACGGATCCAATATTCCCTACCTGAATACGGATATTCTTAAACGGATACATATATAAATTGAATTAAAATTTTTGAATATTCATTTACGTCCTTGACTTCTGTAACCCGGACCTTCCTCACCTCAGTGGATACGATTCACTCTCAATCCATGTCTCTCAGTTGTCTTAGTCTCATGATTCTCATTTCCTCATTCTTTAGAATCTTCAAAAACCCTCAAGATCATTAACTAAATTTTTAAGGAAAAGGTTGGGTATGCTAGTGGTGTACCGTATGCTAGCACCTTATGTGTCTATCTCTCTCTTCCTTCCATTGAGGGTTAAGGGAGTTATTTCAAAGGGTGGAAGAGAGAGATAGACACATAGGGTGCTAGCATACTGCATACCTATCCTTCTACCAAATTTTTATTATTAGTTGGATATCTATTTGGATCGGATAATTTTTTTTTTCAAATTCAAATTCGAATACCCCTAAATGAATACGGATGTGAATCGAATTCATATTTTCGAATATCCATTTACATTCCTATTCTGAATATTTTGAGCGTGACCAATATAGATGTAAATGGATCAAATATGAATTAGAAATAGCAGTTTCTATATTCTGCATTCACATTTGATTAGCTTTCAAATGGATTCAGATAGTTTCTACTTTCTAGATATTGATTTTTTTAATACGAATTCCTTAAATGGATACGAGCACAAATCGGATATGGATTTTCGACTCTTCATTTACATTTTTAATTGTCTACGTTGAATGGAGGAAAACTGGAGAAGACAAAAGCTCGATTAGCATTGATGTAGAAAGACTGAAGCTACTACCCAGTGTTGATGTTGAAGGATCTTATTTGAGATTACACAGATGTCTTCACGAATCTTTATTATTATTAGATATACACAGTGGATAACATGTAAATTTACTTTGACTTTGGGAAAAGTCATGATATTTGGGACATTTTGCACAAATATTAAGTAATACATTCCAAACGTTAACTCTAAAATCTAGCTTTAATATAGCTTAGAAGGAAGACGTGGGGTGAGAAGAACTCGAAGAGG
Source organism: Telopea speciosissima (assembly GCF_018873765.1). Classification (NCBI taxonomy): domain Eukaryota; kingdom Viridiplantae; phylum Streptophyta; class Magnoliopsida; order Proteales; family Proteaceae; genus Telopea; species Telopea speciosissima. Next base: position 51,606,375 of record NC_057925.1, read on the forward strand.
GTTTGCTTTGGGTAAAGTGATGCTTACACCTTCACCCATATCCACTGGTGCAGTCAAAGGGTTCACTACATCAAACCCATGAAGAACACGAGCAAGAACCAAGTGAAAGACTTGTGTGGCCAAAGCAATACCAGGGCATGGTCTTCTACCAGCACTGAATGGGAGATACTCATATTGTTGAGCCTTGAAGTCTACATTAGAATGGGTTGTGAGAAATCTCTGAGGCCGAAACTCATCTGGGTCTGACCACACATTAGGGTTTCTATGTAGTTTCCATATGTTCACAAGCAAACGTGTGCCTTTGGGAACATGATATCCACCTAATTGGCAATCTTCCATGGCTTGACGAGGCAATACAGGTCCAGGTGGGTATAGGCGAAATGTTTCCTTGGCAATGGCTTGGAGGTACACAAGGTTCTTTATATCTGACTCGTCCACATTTCTATCTTTGCCAACATGGATATCTAACTCATCTTGGGCTCTTTTTAACTCATGGGGATGGTTTAATAGTAAGGAAAGTGCCCATGTTAAGGAGTGGAATGTAGATTCTGAGCCACCTACAATAAGTACCTGCAAATAGAAAACCCAAACAAACAACATTAGTTAGACAAATGTAAGGAAAAAATAACACTAAAATTGCAAATAAACAATCACACAGTGAGATGAGATCTGTTTCAGTATCAATGGAGAATAGGGTTACAGTCGTTCGTTCTCAAACCTCTCTCAAATTGCATTACATAGAAAGAACCCTTGAGGCCTACAACCTCTTAACGGCCATTTGGAATCAACCCAGAAATCCTAGAGACGGAATACAAGACATCATACCCCCAACACATAGCAGATCTGAAGAGAGGTGAAATTTTGTAGAAATGTAGCTAGCTAGACCTAAATAGGGGAGAATTGAACTCAACTAAGTTTCGATGATGAGTTCGGATCAACTCCCCACGTGGGGAGAGGAGTTACCCTACCTACATGGGATCCTACCATTCAAAGGGTAGCTGGACCACGAGTCAGAACATTTAATACATTATTAACTCGTGATATGATACCCATGGACGGTAAGATCTTGGGGTGTAAATTTGGCCCTGTTGGCCTAAACCCGCCCTGAGCCCAAATAGGGCCTGGGCTGAGATACCTGGCCCTGAGGATGGGTAAGAGTTGAAAATTTTTGTTCCTAAGTCAGGGTCGGGTCGGGCCAAGGTTGAGGCCTCTGCCTGAGTCCGACCCAACCCAGTCCGACCCTGTTTTAAGTTATACTGTAAAATATATATTGATATACTATATATATTATAAGCTTTAAATGATAAACATATTTTGTTATATAATAATAATATATTATTTATTGAAGATAATAAGTGATAACGTATTTTATTATAGTGTTATTATTTTATGTAAAATTGATAATTTTCTCCCTGACCCAGTCCAACTTAGTCCAATCCAAACATCAGCTCCCTTCCCCTACCCCATGATCAGGACTGATCAGGGTCAGCCCGATCCGACCCTGAGGGTGGCTCAAAATTGGATTTTCCATACCCTGAGTCAGGATCGGACCAGGTCTTGACCCAACTAAAGGGACTCAGTATTGGACTAGGGTTTTAAAAATCTCGACCCAACCTGATCTTGTTGCAACCCTAGTAAGATCCCATGTGAAGAAGTCACCACATGGAGAGAGGATCTAGACTCCAAATCTACTGTTTATTTTTTTATATTTTTTTGTCCTTGGGGTGGGGGGTTGGCTCAAACAAATCCAAACGACTGGACAATGCCATAAATATAATCTTATCTACATTCCACATAGTACAATGAGACGAATTAAATAAATTAAAAGTTAGAGGAAAGAGAGGACATACCAGAACAGTTGCCTTGATAACTGTATCACGCTCATAACCATATATTAACTTCTCCTTATCAGGAAACGTTGAAAGCATCACATCTATGAAGTCCTCCTGTTCATGAACATCACCTTCACCTGCTATTTTCAATTTCTCCTTTCCACAATGATCTTCCAACCAATTCCCAATTAAACAATCCATTTCCTTAGCAACTCTTTTCATAGCTTTCAAATGTCCTTGCAAATCCATCCATTCAAGATAAGGCAATGCATCTGATACAACGAAAATCGCCGTTAAATGCGCGAATTCATCGAGACCTTTCTCGAATCTTCTAGCTTCTTCATCATCTCCGGTAACATCTATAGTACCAAAATAACGTTTCCCAGCAATAAGCTTAGTAATTGTATTGAAAGTAAGGCGACGAAACCATTTATTCATCTCCACCATGACTGGTCCTGCACCTGCACCTTTGTTCATGGTCCAATGAGAATATAACTCTTTAATGCACGTGTTAATTTCATTGGTTCTTACATGCTTGAGTATGTCAAGCCGGGTTTTGGAAAGAAGCTCAAGAGTGCTTATCTTCTTAAGCTCACGCCAATAAGGTCCTTGAGGTGCAAACCCAAAGACAGCATAGTTGTAGCCTAAGTACTTCCCTGCAGCTACTAGTGGTCTTGAGGCTAAGAACTTGTCTTGAGTAGTGAAACACTCTTTGATCACTTCAGGGCCACTGATGAGAAGGGCTTGGTGTACGCCGAGACGAAGCGTTACTGCCGGGCCGTATTTATCGGCGATCGCGCTAAGTGTTCGGGCTAGGGGAAGTTGAGGTCTTAGAAGAAGGAGGTGACCAATAATGGGTAAAGCACCAGATGGTTGAGGGGCTTGGGATTTAATGGGTTTAGTGTTGTAGTGAGTTATGGATCTTGTTCTTCTCCATAGATGGTAGAGGAAGATTAGGGCAACAATGGCTAGAATTGGTTCCATTTTTGGTGAATGTGGGAATTGTGGGAATGGAGAAGTAGAGGGGTTCTTAGTTTGGTATTTATAAGTGTTTGTTAGTCTTTGAAGGGCATTGAAAGTTTGACTTTGAAATATGGCTAAAGGTGTATGTATCTTTGTAAGATAACTTAAAAAAATTTAGAATTAAAATAGTGATTCAAAGTCAAGACAAAGAATTATTTCTTTGCGTTGAAGTTCAAAGAATTAAGGAGTACAGTATGTAGATGTTCAGGGAGTTATGAGGGTATGGTCCATCAGTTATGAGGTTTTCTTTGTTTGCCTTTTTATAGGCAAGATTTCATTCAATTTGTTATGGGTTGGATGATGGAACTTAGAGAAAGAAATGCCAACATAGCACAACATGAGTTTCAATATATATGGACCCTTTTTATTATTGACCCTTAGGGTTTATGAATGTTTTCTTCCATTGGCTTGAGTCAAAGGTCTTTGTATGAGAAGGATTCAATTCAAATGCTTTAAATGGGATTTTGATTTTGGTTCGTATGAATGAGCTGCTGAAATGATGAGAATTTTTCAATCAAACCCATGACAAGAACACTAGACATCTCTGTCAAGTGCCTTCTAAAGTATTTGAGAAGAACTAAGGATCACTTCTGTTATAGTGTTTATGTTGGGAAAGGTCTAGCACGAAATGTATTTGATAAACGTGTTCTACACATGAGTTTTAAATTAATTAATTGAACGTTGGTTTTGATGTAATTGTGGCAGATTGTTGGATATGTATGTCCATATAACCCAATTTAAAGTGCATAAATTAAATTAATTTGCATTATCATTTTATGTACGATATGCTATCCTAAGGTTGTATCTTAAAGTGTTCGATCTCAACAAAGGAGAGAATTGAGCATCATGGTCATTAGATTCTCACACTGTATATTTTCAAAATGTGATTGCAAATTATAAATGTGAGCATTCATATTGTATGTTAGTTTAACACGATCATACAGAGAGTCTTGTATGGATCACCGTCAGTTGTTTTTGCAACAAGACTTCTTGATGTGATAGATATTTTGATCCCCATACCTAAGAGATCTTTACTGTTGTAGTTGTACTCCGTACGTTTTTGGTGTACAATTAGTTGATGCCTACACTATCTACATGTTGGTATGCTGGATTCACAATGTTCATCTGTGGACAGAGGACATGCTCAAAATAGGATTCAATTCCCAATCAAAGAGAATATTTTGAGAGAATTTTCTGATTGTGATTGGACAAAATTCTGGGCGCAGTGGCAATTTTATAACTTGTTTACATATGTATTTCAACATTATAATAATATTAAATAATTATATTTTAAAACATTTTTAGAAATATTGTATGTCCAATCTATGGTTGAGATTCTCTGTATTGATTGTTACAAATTAGGGGCTTTGACGGTACGTATCAATTTTATACTCATAAATTAGTTATGTGATATTGTTAAAGTGGAGGACTTAAATTTAATAATATCCTATCACTTAGGAGTTTATATGTTATATCCAATTAAAGTTGCTCTTATGGATAAATAGTGTTAATTTTCGGAAGAGCCTCTTTTGTGACGAGTAGTGTGTTGTTTTTTGTTTTTGGTAGAGGACGAGTAGTGTGTTTAAGTGCTGCAATCCTTTGGAGGACTTGCACTATGAATTAATTTTGAGGTAATTCTAAACCCCTCATTTATGTTTTGGTAAATCATATACTACAGGATCATCAATCCAAAGGAGAATTTTTTTGTTTTGCATCCCTCTCCGCTAACACTCTCGTCTCTCTCCCATAATTTATTTACTAACAATGAGAAGTCAAAGTTACAATAGTTAAGCATATTGCACTTTCATACGAATAAGTACAAAAATAGAAACACAACCAAGGAGTACATGACTCTAACCTAACTTTTTAGGCAAAACTTTTCCTTCACCGAGTGAAGTATGAAGAATTCCCTCACAACTGGTGATGTCATTATGTAATGGACTCTTGTCTCATCATAAACTCCCACTCTCTATTGTTTGGAGTCAAAAGTACCATTTCCCTTGGGTTTAGGTCAATTTCGATTGCTTTCAACTGAGTCAAAATCAGAATAGATTGAGACCGATCATGTTGCCGATTCCACATATTTGATCCTTGGTATAGCCCGACCCTACATTAAAAGAGATGTTCCTACAAAGTAGAATTCTTGACTAAAGTCTCCAAAACAATTTCCGGATTCCATTTAAGTCACTTCCAACTGAAGATTAGGTTCAAATTAATTCCCTCAAACAAAGTCACTATTATGCACACATGGCCGCTGCTACACCGCATGATGCGCACATCAGCACAACAGTAATAGCAGCGGATAAAAATTCTTCTCGGCTCCCCAAAAAAAATGTTCATTTTATTAAAAATTCCAAACCGACTTAATTCAGAAATGTTGTGAGTTGACTGCCTTAATTCTGATGTTTTATTCTTTTTTTATTAATTCAATTGGTGGACCAAATAAAAAAGTAAAGAAGATCAATAAACAAATGACTCAGTTCGACTGAGAATTCCACTCCAATCCATGATCTGATAATCTTTCCAAATATGAAAAGAAAACTCATATTTGAAAAGGATATATCCATTAATGTTCCTTGTTTTTATTCCACAATGGGAACTGGGTTGTTGACAAAAATAGTAGCTCACGTAGTCTTGCCTTCATTGGAGCAATACCCTATGAGCATTTCCATTAAAAAAATGACTTGATTGGGATCCTTCAAAATCCAAATAGCTCTTAAACAATTAAGGGAGAATGTACTGCCGCAGCATAGCATGCACCCAGACACATGGGGGTGGGTGCAATGACCACCATGCCCCCTGCACAGGTTACCCATGTGCCTAGGCGTAGGCTGCGCTACGATACAGAGAACATTCTCCCAACATTTAATTATGAGAGAGGATTATCCACACCAGACCACCAGTGTGGCCGGGAATCTCTCAAACCACATCAATGACAGTGCAGGAAACAATATCATACACATGACCAAGGGAAGAGAAAAAATAATAAAAAAACTTATGTGAGATTGCATAAGATAGATTATAGGACTAAGTTTCTCTTTATACACAGACGACAGTTCACCCACCATGTTAAGACTCACAAATCCCTCGTAGGGTTTTAGTATGTTCCCAAATGCTCTGTGATACCTTCTTCCACCCTCTCTTGCCCTGTTGTGAATGGGCACCGTAGGTGGAGGAAAACTTGATTGATCCTAGATTATATATGTCGGAAATTTGTATATAAAAATAAGTTTCCTCCACCTATAGAGGATGGTTCACCGACCATCGTAGAGTTCACAAACCCCTATATAGTTTTAGTATCATTCTAAAATATCCTCTCGATGCCTTCTCCCACCCCGCAGTGAACGGAAATGACTACCTTCACAGTAATTGAGAATGAGATCCCATTCACCATTCCCATTCAGTGCATTCATCATTCCCATTCATCGTGGAGGAAAACTCGATCGGTGAAAATATATATAATAATCTTTACAAGGACTGAACTGAATGACCTGGGTGCCTTTTTGTCTCCACCCACCCACCCACGGTGTTGGGGAAATTTGGTAAAGGTCACTGAGCTAAATCCATGAGTAGATTAGGGAATTTGACCAAGGAAACGAAAGCTATAATGGGTGGAGGGAGTAAACGACCATCTCTTCTGAAGCAAGCTCTCATCCCTTTTTTTTTTTTTTTTTTTGTAATGAAGAAAAGAAAAATATATATTCTAAAGAAAAGTAATAATGTCTATTAAAGAGAGGACGAGTCAGGATACAACAACAAGAAGTCAGTCTTATCCTAACTTAATGAGATCTATTACAAGAATTCAAGAAGAGAAACTATTAAAAATATAGAAGTTAAGGGAAGTGGCATTAAACTCGAAAATGAGCTAGAGAGCGCGTTTCCAAATGGGTCGCAGGTTGCGTTCTCTAATTCATTCCAAGGCCCAAGAACTAAAATGCATACCAAACATTTTATTTTTATTATCATAGAATGCATACCAAAGTAACATAAATCTTCAAGAATGTCCCTATCATTTTTTTTTTTTTTTTTTTTTTTTTTTTTTTTCTGCAAAAGAAAGGGAAGGTAGCCATCGATCCTCCCAATTATCATCTTCATATTCCCCACAGTACAGCATTAAGGTTTTTGGTTTGCATTCTAAAACTCGACTCTTCAATATTTTCTCACACCTCAGAATGCTTTCTAGATCAAGAATATAATCTAAAAATGCACACTAAACACAACCTAAATGTTGAAGGAAGTTTTATACCTATTGAACATTTTTTCATACCAATTAGATTCATCTGGACATTTATTTTAACCGAGGTTTTCATCATCCATGACAACTCATGGATGACAATTTTATGCTTTTCAAAATAAAATTTTCAACAAATTCAAGATTGCTTAAATCTAATTTATAGCCACTGAAAATCCAATTTTGTTCTAGAGATGGGGGTTGACTTTTTATCTTTTTGGAATTTGATTTTTTAACTATTTTTGTTAGATTCAAATAAACGGTATTGATACTTTATGAATAATATCTTAAGTAAAATATAAAAACATTTACTTAAATGATATTAAACATAAATGTCTGTCCTGGTTTCTGACATAAGTAAATATCTATCTTGATTTCCCACTAAATGCAACTCCTATTTGGACTTTAATTTTTCAAAATCTGATAATGCCACTTTGTTTAAATGCCCCAAAATAGGTTGTGTACCAGCTTTCATGACCAAACTAGGTCTAACAACTTTCGAACCCAACAATCTAGTTCCCAAAAAAAAATAAATTACCCCAATTCACCAAGATCTAGGCCCAACTCGGTTTTGGCCAGGGCAAAACCTATATTGAAACCGAGTTCTTGAACCTTGTTATGCTTCAAATGTTAGCCAAAGATGAAATAATGATCTATCCATCTTCATTTTTAAAAGAAATTATAAGATTCCACCACCATGAAAACCCAAAAATAAGTAAATAAATAAAATTCTACTCAAGCTTTAAGCATCCAATTATTCTAGGTTGAAGCAATTAAAACTATATAAATTGCACCACCAACATTGATCTGATGCCATATGAATGACAACTGTTGGCGAGCAGCCTTCCAGGCAAGCATCAGTAATAGTTTATGCCGCTTTTCATCACATGGACTAAAGTTGAAGAGAATCTAAATTAAGAAAGATACTTTACACTAAGACAAATCAAAACAAAGCAACAAAACTACTGTCTTGTAGTAAAAATACGTGTTACAGGATACAGGAGTGAAAATGGCCCAACTTCAGTCCCATGTTCCAACTCTGAATAAAGCAACTACCAAGAACCATTTTGCCATTTGGCTATACGTCAGAGGAGACCGAAGGAATCTTTAGCAGCTCCACCTTTTCTCCCTCACTCTGAAATGGAAACACCATCAAGTTATTATTCCGGCAATGGTAACAAAATCAATACAAAATTCTTTATTGCATTAGTTTTAAGATAGGGTGAAATACTCCAAGATTTAAGATACAAAGCCAGCAGAGGTGGTGCTCATAAAGCACAAGGGTTTAATAATCTAAGTTCAATTGTGTTCTTGGCATAAATTTAGGGCTAAGAATCGGGGCCGTATCAGCCAAGTTGACTCAGAATTGGCTGTTATCAATCTTAGTTGACTCGCTGATCCCACCTTACAATTCGGTTTATCAGTTCTCTCACTACTATTTTATCCCGAGTTTGGACCAAAAGAAGAGGTTCCCACTATTAAAGTCAATATTAACTGGTTGGTCCAAAATAACTGACGAACCCCGTCCCTCTTTTACTATTATTGGGGCAATGCACCTTGATAACCTACTCAATGAATCAGAGCAGTACCAAAGAATCTCAAGAATCAAGGTTTTAGCAACGTTACTCACCTAATCAATCTGTCATCCAGTGCGCATGGTCATCAAAATCACTTGTGCAAGACACTCTTCTTTGGTAACTTTGGTTTCTTTTGAGTATGGTGCTGCCAAAAGAGTACAATGGGACAGGAAGCCATTCAGTTGTGATAGAAAAAGCCAATAAATCAACTGGAAATTAGAATAAAATAAAATCAACCAGAGCACATGTTGGAATCTACCTTTTGCCTCTCCAGAGCATCCTGATCAGTCCTATCCTTCCAAGAGCTCTTACGTAGTTTAATTGGACGGTTTCCAACATATTTACCTGCAATGGTGGTTTCAAACTCAAGAACAAGAAGGGTCAAGGGTGCATGGCCTACACTGTTCTTTGTTAAATTTGGTTGAGTTGACAAGCTCAAGCTTCATTACCAATTAATGCAGTAGCATTGTCATGGCAAAACTGGCATGACCCAATCTGAAAATCCAAACCGAGAAGAACCGGGTCCAAACATGGATTTTGGTCCAATAGTAGTATTTAGCAAATTAATTCATCGTTTGGGTTATTTTTCTAATCTTTTATTTTAGGTTAATTTACACATACCACCCCTGAGGTTTGACGAAAGGATAATTTTACCCCCCAGTTTTGAAAAATTCTGCATACCCCCTGGAGGTTTGCAAACAGTAACAAATAAGCCAATTCCGTCAGTTCATGACTAACAGTGTTAAAAATAAGAGGTGAACTGACAAAATTACCCTTGCAAAAAAAGAAAAAAAAAAAAACCTGCAACTCATCTTCCCCAAATCGATTGGGGAAGATGAGTTGCAGGTTTCAAAACCCTTTCAACCCTTAAGGAATTTAGGGTTTCAAACTAGGAAAAAATCCCAAATCAAAACCCTTTTGCGCACCTGAGATACTCCAGGCGAGAGAAATATTATCACTTTTGATTACAGAACCGGACGACGATGTATCAGAATTGAAGAAGAAGAAGAGGAGGGGACGAACCTACTTGAATGACTTCTCAGATTCTTCTTCTCACCTCCACTTCATGGGTTTTTTTTTGGGTTATTTTTCCCATCTAATCCAGATCTGGTGGGTTTAAAAGTTTCAGTTTTGATTTTTGTGTGTTTAGTTCATGAAGTGGAATATGCATTTGGGGCAGACCTAAAGTGATTACCGCTGATTTCAATTTCAGAAATCTGTAGTCCAAAGACCACTTGATTTCTAGAGCTGTGGTGTTTTGGATCGTTCCAGCAGACCTAGGCGACACCAAATCTGGAGATTTCAAGCTGTTTGAGACAGTTCCAGAGGCTGCAATTCAATTTCCCCTCATCTTCCCCAAGTCTTTTAGGGTTTGAAAAAGGGGAAGATGAGTTGGGCTTTCTTCTTGGGAATCATGAGGAGCATATCCTAGAATTTTCAACAGAAAACAGATTATTTCACAGCACACTGAGGAAGGGTTCTCAAACTCTGTGAAATACAAGTGCCTTTGTGCTCACACTCCGATGGAGAATGAGCAGATTCTTCAAACTTATGATGATTATGTGAGACAACCTTCCAGAGAGGAAACTGGCACAGTGCAGAAATGTTCTACAGTGCTCTAATTCCCCTTCAGAATATCATAAAAGGTAGAGGACCGCTTCCTAGAATCTGCAGATAGCTCCTGAAAATGGAAGGACATGCTGTATCTTAAAAGTGTGCTCTTCAATTGCAAGAAAGAAGTGATGGAACATCCAATTGCAGAAGAGACGAAGAACTGGAGAATGAGACCTAAATTAATTGATTATTGAACGACATATGGGTTTTTGCTCTTTCTTTGATTGAGCCCATTTGAGACTCTGGAATCTGAATTCTGGATTGAATCGACCATACCTATTGTTTGTTTCTCCTGCTGTTTTCCAATTTCTTTTTATTTTTTACTTCAATGGAGTTCTTGTGTATCGAATGACCTTGATTGGGATGAACCAAGTTGTTTCTGAATATGGGAATATGATCAGTGTATGCTTTGTGAGTATTTGGATACTTACAACTCATCTTCCCCAATCGATTTGGGGAAGATGAGTTGCAGGTGTTTTTTTTTCCGTTTCTTGCAAGGGCAATTTCGACAATTCACATCGTATTTTTAATGGTGTTAGTCATAAACTGACGGAATGGGCTTATTTGTTACCGTTTGCAAACCTCAGGGGGGTACGCAGAATTTTCCAAAACTGGGGGGTAAAATTATCCTTTCATCAAACCTCAAGGGTGGTATGTGTAAATTACCCTTTATTTTATTTTATTTTTGGGAGACAGGTAATGTAGGAGATAGGGTCCAACAGTCCAAGCTAATTATGATTAAGATTTTTTAAGTCTATTTATATGCAATTGTATTCATCGATTACTAAATCATAGTTGTCAAGGCATCACCTAGGTGTCCAGGTGCTTGACAGAAGGCTGGGCGGTCATAAGACTTATTTTATTTGCAAAAGGTGTATGCACACTGGGCGTTGCCTGGGCACCATCTAGTAATAGCGGTGGCTCTCGGTCGAGTTCCTTACATTTCGGAGATATATACCCTAGGTTAGGGTACCTCCAATACGCTGATGATTCGGTTTATAGAGCTGTTGTGGACGACTTTGAGCGTTACTTCCAGCATAATATGTCATGGCTAGCGTTTGTTATTCAATCAAAACAGAGGTTGATTCGACAACAACAACATGGTCGTTTTGATGATCCGGCCCGACACTTGTTTCAATACTAGCTAATCTCAACTGGTTTTTCTTTTCCCGTATAAATTGATGTTGTTTCTAATATTTTAATTGGTATATGTACAGAATCTAATGGAGGTAAGAAGCATTGATCAATTTGAAGAAAAAAAAAAAAATCGAACATAGGATCCTAAATATTGAGCTCTTCTTTTTTCCTCGGTTTCTCTCCTCCATTCAAGTTCTGCGAAAGCGAATGACTGAGACCTTTTTTTTTACTTTTGAGATAGTTCGTTTCTACTACTGCTATTGTTACTTCATATAAAGTCTAGGAAGTAGGATGTTAATGTAAATTGGCTGTCTAAAACCAGCTGCAGGTGTAGGGATTCTTCCCTACACCAGCATGAATAGCCATCGGGTTGGTGTAGGGAAATCCCTACACCAGCAGTACAAATCGTGGGCTGAGTTAAGATTTTAATTTTGTTATTTGTTAAGTCATTTTTTTATTGAGTTGTAATTCTAATTAGGATTCCTAGTGCAAGTTTGAATCCTAGTTAGAAGTCCTAGTTAGTATTCCTATTTCAATTATGAGTCCTAGTTAAGTTGTTAGTCATAGTTAGAGGTTGAATTCTGTCCAACCATAAGGCTATATATTGTACGAACTCTTGAGAGCCATCCACGATTTAATGAATAAGAAAATTGCTTTGTTGCATTCCACTGTCCTGAGATAGGCTGTGAAGGTGAGGCTGAGATAGCCTTCACTAGTTCATTGTCTCTCTCCTTCGAGTGCATTCAAATCTGTTCAAGTTTGTTACTGCCGATTGCTTGAAGATTCATAGCTTAGTTGTCCAGATCTGCTACCAGTTCAAGGATCCATCCAACAACAAGTATATAATCCCCATCCCCAAACCATTCTGATCCTAATCCTCTAAACCAAACCCTAACATCTCTCCATCTCCAAACATCATTTCCATAACCTAAAACCTGCCCAGTCTGAATCCACCATCAGAAACAGCCCAAACTTGGACCAAAGCTCCCTCTCATTGTTAGGGAAACTTGATCCAAGCCCCTGCCCACAATACCCATTATAAACCCTAGAATCCTACATTATTCTCCTTTTCAAAAACCTGAAACCCTAAACCTAACTTACCATCTACTCAAGTTTACACATCTAACTCCATTAGAACAACTCAGGACTTTCACTGGAAGGTTTCCCTATATCATCTTACCATAACCCATCCATCAAACCCTAGACCTTAAACCCTAACCCTAATTTCACTATTTACCTAATTCTGCCCTAGCAGATCCTGGTTCTGGTTCTAGTTGGTTTTATCCCCATCTAGGATTACATTAGATGTGTTTGGTAAATGCTGCCACAACTGATTTTTCTTTCAAAAATACATTAAATTTTGAGTTGTCTTATTTCACCCCAATACTAATTTTTGAATTTTCATATAGGTCCTTCTCTTCAAATCTTATTTTCTGTTTAGTCCCAGTTCCAACCATTAATTCTCTTTGAGATTTTTACCAGACAGTCACCCCCATAGGACTCCTATGATATATCAGTTTCAGCTTCATTGGGCTTATAGTTTGCAAGTTATATTTATTACAAATTTCAGCCATATTCCTCAGATTTAGGTTCACTGATTCTGGTTTCTGTAGGTTTGCTAGTGTTTGCTTTGTTTCAGCCAAGCTTCCCTCATCGCTATTACAGTTAGTGTGCGCGTGTGTGTGTTTGTTTGGGGAAAAAGATTCTCTGAGCCAACAGGGGAGGGTATGCTATGCTAGCACTCTCTCTCTCTCTCTCTATCTCTCTCCTCACATGAAATGGCTTTGCTGCCCTCCAATTGACAAAACTGTTCCGTCGCACCATTGTTGCCCTCTCCTCTGTCACTTGCTCAGAGAACCCTCTCCCATATATTTTTATGCACAAGCCTCAGATCACTAAGAGAATGCTCATGCATTCTAAGCATATAAAACCAAAGTGGAAATATCACTCACCATTCATTTCCTTCATTGCTGCTGCAAGGTCTAAAGGGTTGGCAAAGCTAACAAATCCATAACCTCGGGTTTTGCCAGTCCGCTTGTCTCTAACCACCTGTAGTTTCCAAATTACAAATGGATGCAGAACTTTATTCAGTTTCTTGAATAAATGAGAAAGAGAAAGAAACTCATAAAAACTGAGATATATTAACAAGCAAAGTCCATGTCCAAAGAAAAAGGTCAATGCACCATGGACATACTACTTTCACATGACAGCAAGAGATAGAAAGCAAAGGAATGCATAAGAGAGCACAAGTCACCGGCAACTCTGATGGAGATGGAAAAAGAAAAAGAAACCCAAAAACAGCGCAGCTTCAACCCCTTCCCCCCCCTCCGCGGGGGGGGGGGGGTTATCACAGTTTAGAATAGAAAAATATTTTATTAAAAATTAAGAATTAAAGAAAAATAAGGAAGGGCATGGTTTGAGACAACCCACACGAAGTTGAACAAAACAAAAACTGGCACAGCACCTAGAGCAACTCCTAAAATCTTGGCTTGAAGAGGTTATGCTCCCAGAACGTGTATTACAACTGAACTGAAACCCTAAGTGAGATATACAGTCCAATTTAGCAGAAGACACCAAGTACAGGAGTGATAGATGTTTAGAATAAACCTCTCACTAACAGAGCTTTACTCCTAAAGATGCAAGCATTACGAATAATCGAGCAGCTTCAGCTTCCTAATTAACCATTTCACGTACCAGAGCAGGAAACCACAAAACCCATAAGTTGACAGTACACGTTAGCATCTCACCCTCTCTCCCTCCCCCCTCCCATTCATGAATAGATTTATTAAAATAAAAGAATAGAAAAGAAATGAGAAATACTAGAAAGGACCAAGAAGCAAGAGAAATACCAAAAAAGGTAGGAAGAGATTATTATCAGCATAGCTGTGAATTGGAGGGGGCAAGTATGGGAAAACGAGAAACTGTGGAAGCACAATTAAGGATTGGAATGTAGTTCACATTCAAATACAACCTTATAAGTACAAGTGTCGATGAACTAACAGATATCCAAGAGCATAGAATTTTAATCAAGAAGTACGGTGCCTCAAGTTCACATTACTCTGATCTGGGAGAATCGGTTTGTTCCCATAAAATTCAATAGAAGACGAGCACAAATAAAAGAAAGTTGATCAGTTATTGCCAGGTCGAGGTATGTAAACAGGAAGGAAATAGGAGGAGATTTATCAGAAAGATCACAACTTACTAAAGACACAGTTCTTAAATGAAGGAGGTCTACAACACATGGTAGTCCAGATACTTCTTTCTTCCTCCCAACCCCAATCCTTCCATCATGAAGTCCCAGCACAACCTTCATTCCTCTCTTTCTTTACATCTGCTTAAAGATTCTGTAGGATGTTCTAGGCCTCAAATGGCTCTAAGGTGGTGTGAGGAAGGAAGCCAAATTTCTCAGGTATCTGTAGGATTAAGTACCCACATGGTGTAGAACTATCTCAAAGATGGAATCAAATAACGAAGCTTGTCATGCTTGAATCTAATTACTCATTGCAAATGGAGCCAAAGAAGATGAATCAGAGTCATAGTTGTCAAGGCGTTGCATAGGCATCCATGCTCTTTCTTGGGTCCAAGGCGACATCATGCATTGTTGACACTTCATGAGTTTATGTTGATTTATGTTTTTTTTTTTTTTTTGATGAACATGCTCTTATTATATCCAATGCTTTGTTTATAATATGTTGCCTTTCTCATATTATGTTATTACTAGCATCATTATATCATATTGTATTGTTATCGCTTCTATGTTGCATATAAGCATAATTACATAAAATTATCTTTGCTATATTACATAAAGTCATATACTGCACGACCAGGGTGCCTACTGCGCCTAGGCGACAAGTCGCCCGCCTAGGCACCCCTCCAACGCTTAGGGTTGCCTAGTCACCGTGACAACTATGATCAAAGTGCAGTATAAGCTTGGTATTTGGGAATTCTAGGGTGTCCTGCATGCACCAGTCACTATGGTTTCTTTCTCTATAGTCCATTTGCAGATCCTGGAGTTAAGGATCTTGGATATGACAGGGACTGATGTGGTATTTACAGTTAGTAACTCTAAATAGATTTAAACAATTCTGTATTATACATTTAGCAAGCTAATCAAGCATAAATAATTTACTGTTATTGGATAACCTCGTCTTAAAATATGGAAAGCAAGTTCTGACAAATAATGAACCCACAACTATGACACCTTACCACTGCCCACCATGTTGATGCCATTTATGTACAGTAGCACATCACATGTAATAAATGGAATTAGTGAGACATCCAGAAATGACTGTGACACAGAGGTTAACAAAAAAAGGTCGTAACAAAAGGCCGTACCCAGTGCACAAGGCTCCCACGTTTAGCAGGGTCTGGGGAGGGTCAAATGTACGCAGCCTTACCCCTGTTTCCAAAGAGGCTGTTTCCAGGACTTGAACCCGTGACCAAGCGTTCAGCAAGTGAGCACTTGACCAACGCGCCAAGCACGACCTTCTGACACAGAGGTTAACAAATAACAAGAATTCCAAACACAAAATTTTCAACCACAACAATAATGTGCCAGAAGCTAACTACTGGTGGTTAAGGACAATAACTTGTTCAACTATTAGTATCCAGTTTTCAGGCAACTTCCCTAATTTCTAATTTAGTAAATTTCTACATTTTAATGAAGGAATTATCAATTGCACTACTGGACCTGCCTAACAACTAGAGAGGACACCCCAAATTTCATAACTATGTAAATCAGCCACTGAAGTACTTACATGACATTAGACTGGAACAAGTCCTTGTTTCTTCAACATACTTTCATGTTTCACACCTCGCAGACTATACACAGTCAGATATCTCTAATAAATGTGTAGATAGACCTTGCTTAGGTACAGAAAAATATGAGAGCTCAGTGAGCTTAAAACAAGCATCTGAAAGGATATGCCACAAGCTTGCATGCTCCAACAAAAATCATTGCAAAAGACATGAAATTGTGGGAGTCAAAGCTTAACAGAGATTTACCTTTGCCATGTTAAAGGAAGGAAATCTAGAAAATGCTTTCGAAAGAACCTCATCATTTACTTCATTACCAAGATCCCCACAAAACAAGCGAAAATCATCTGCAAAATGCCTTGTGTGTCACTGAAACTTATAGATCCATGAATCGAAAGAAAAGAGACATTAATCATAAACTAAGTATTTGAGGACAAGCATAATGAAGTTAAACTATAATCTTAATGATTAAAATAGTAAATTGGTAATTAAATTAATAAACAAAGGTGGGAGTTAAAAGATGTGTCCAACCTTCAAATGCAAATGAGCCCTTCATCGAAAGGTTGAACTGCATTAAAATAACATTTTTAGTGAGTCTATGGGCTCAATTTGTTGTTGACTTAGTTTTTCACATCAATGGATGTGGGGACTTTGAGTCTCAAGTCAATTGTTATTATTTTATATTTTAGAGTAGGAACTACATATTTGGATGGTTATACCAGACTAGAGGAAATGATTGGGATGCAGTAAGTCATTTAAGACGATTCTATCCTAACGGAGAAGGAAGAGTCAGTCTCCTTTAAAGATTGTGAAACATTTGCAGACAATTTGCTTATTCAGAAGATTATTGTTGGTGCAAGGTTTCAATCTCCAAACTTGATGCAGGAGCAATCCTTTGGACCGGCTCAAACCCGTTGGGGAACCCATACGAAGACAAACCAGATCCAATTGGTTTTTTGGGTTTAGCAAGGTATCTTAGTTTATTTATTTAAATTTTATTATTTGGGTTTATCTGTAATTGGGTTGATTTGGACTTTGAGTTATTTTGTAATCTCCTTTTTATTGCTATTGATGAAGTCTTAGATAGGTTTAGAGTTAAGAGATAACATATAGTTGGTTTCAAAGTTTGTTTAGAGTTTTATTTAGGATTTTATTTCAGTTATGAGTCCTAGTTAAGAGTCTTTATTTATCTCTTTAAATACATGGTAGTAATTAGCAAAGTTAGATTGGAATGAATTGATTCGTATGGTTGAAACCTCTTGTGGTTTTGATTGCTCATGTGAGCCTCTCTTCTCTTTCTTCTCCTGTTACTGTTCTGCTATAACAGTACCAGTAGTACCTTTGCTGGTCATCGATCTCTATTCCCTTTCTCTCTCAAAATTTGAATCGAGGCAACCCTACCTTTGGTGACATAACTGTTAGAACCTCATCCCTAAAACCCTGTCCTATTGTGAGACCCAAACCGACATTGAGACCTATCATCCTTCTACCGCCAAGACTAATTTCAGAATCATCACTTCAACTCTATAGTTAATCTCTGAACTCAATATTGTGCGAATCCATAGGTCCTGGTGTTACGATACAGAATCCTAAATTTCAGGCTGAATCAAGCTTGCAAGAGAGAGATCTATTAACAGAAGCGTGTTGGGTTTCTGCTGGACTTAATAGTTTCTGGTTCGACAAGAGGTAGAAGACGATATGTCCCTCTCACTCCCTTTTCTAGGTAGTTCCTTTTTAGGTTTTAATTAATAACCCTTATCTCATATTCCCGAAATTACCTCCCTCTCTTCTTATTAGCCTATCTTTATCTCTTACTTGTTATTTTATCATAATTACCCCTCTTTTCCATTAATTCTGTTCTGTCCCCTACCTTATATTTGTTTCCAAGTTTATCCCTATTTACTAATTTAATAAATAGTAATCCCCTTTGCTTCCCTTCTTCTTTACTTAACTAACAATCCCTTAGAGATTTCTGGTTATTACAAGATTGCCATTGCCCTTCTATTGCTTAGACTTTTCTTCAATTCGGGTAGGCCAACAAGCGATCCGAGTCGGGTTTTGAACCTTGGATCCGCATCAAAACTTCTTGAGAAAATTCAAAACTTTTGATAAGATTCATTATTTTCTATGTGCTGAGTTATTTGACTTATTTCTCAACTGGTAAAAGGTTCTCAGTAATGATTGTGGGCAGTAGCAATCATGCAGCAAAGCAACCCGCCTTCTTTCACTGCATTGGATACATATGAATCAATAGCAAGAATGTGATCACTCACACAGCTTGAATAAGTTTAACATCAGCCCAATCAATCACGAATGAGCAAAAGGGAACTACTAACATGCTAGCTGGTTTCAATCTTAGTCTCACTAGGCACATGAACAAAGGAAGTAGATAATAAGTGGTATATGGATCATACTCTCTGGCCAATCTGCAAGGGTTGGATCCTCCCAACTTTGTCCAGCAGCTTTACGAGGTATCGCTTTCTTCTTGGTCTCTGACTTGTGCTCAATTTCACTACTTGCAAGTGCAGCTTTTACACTCTCGAGCGCTTCCGGTGTAATTGTCTGTGCATCTCTCTGAAATAACTGTTGTGCCTGTTTTGATTATAAAAGTAAAAAAGTCAATAGATATTTTGTAGCAACTCTGCAAATACAAAATTTCAAGCTACAGGCTATAAAATATGAACCAAATAAATAAATGAAGTATCTAAGACTGCCAAGGAGAAAACAGAATAGTATTCCACATAATTGGAAAGAGATTGTACAATTAGCTGTGAATTAGATAAGACCCTAGATGGACTAGACTTCCCTCAATGGGAGATCAATGATTCCAGAAAGCAGATGCAAGAGAACCACAAAATCATGTTTTTATCGTCCCAAATAACCTATAACTAATTTAATGACAATTTCTACATTAAGCAACAACCTTTTCTCAGCACTACTGGTGCTTTGATCCATAGTTCAAAAACACGTTGCTGAAATTTCAGAAATCTCGGTCGTTTCAACGAAGCTGAGATGAAATAACAAGTGAATTAAGGAATCGATACTGTTTTGGTCGAAATTTCAGGCATTTCTACATTGTAGACAAAAATGCAGTGTTTACAGTCTAAAATTTGGGGTAATTTCAGCCATTTTCCCCCTACCCCCCAAATGACCAATCGAAACCCACAGCAAAAAATACCCTCTTTCAGCAAAATTCCGGCCATTTCAGTCAGGCTGAAACGAGACTAAACCCGAGTTTTTGAACACTATGCTTTGATCAATGGCAAAAATATGGCCAAGGATGACATTTCCTTGCTAGTATCGTCAATCCCTGGCCAAGAACCACGAAATAGCTCACTCTAGACATCAGATTTCGCTAACTTATTAGAGTGATAAATTGAAATCGATTCCACTCCAATTTATGAATTTAATTAGCCATAAGAAAATGCTTGTTGTTACTATACAACAAACAATAGAGATAAAAAGAAAAAAGCAAACCACACACAAAGTGTGAACTTAGAGATAACAACAGAAAAAGAAAAAAAAGAATCAAACAGGTCTTAAGTTTCTTTGAAAGACGGAAAATCGACAATGATGTACATAAATTGAAGAAGAACCAGCTAAACAAATCAAACCACGCACTTACCTGCTGATACTGCGGGAGCGAATACACACCAGAGACGGGTGCAGGAGCCGGATACACAGATGAGATAACCGGAGTGGCAGGAACTTTCACCGGTGGAGGGATTTGCACCGTCGGAGGTGGATGCATATAAGGCTTAGGGTACTGCTGAGCGGCCATGTGGTCTGATTGTTGAAGATGGAACGGTAGAGGGAAATAAGAGCCGTTCGAGTAAGTGAATTGGGATGAAGAAGAAGGGTTCGCTCCAGGTATAGGAATACCGTTAGAAGTAGAAGAAGATTCATTCGCCATGACTAAGAATTTCTGAAAACTCGAAAAATAAAATCCACGAAATATCAGATCTCCCAGTTCATGCAGAGAAGATTTCAACCCTAGGGTTTCAAGGAACAAACGAAACTATGAGAAGCAGATGCGAAGCAAAAGAAAATTTTCTGAAGAATTCACTAATTTTTGCTCTAAAGCATCTCTAACAACCGGGTCGAACCGTTGGTTGAACCGATGAGTGGTTTTCATGTACTTTAATAAATAAAGAATTAAAACAGGAAAAGAGATTTTGCTGCACTATGACCGTCGGATTCTATTTCCTCAAGGTGAATAATGATCTGACGGTCATAGTTTGAAACTACGATCTATAAATCCCCAAGAAAGAGAAAAATTAACCATACATATCTTTCGCGTCTACCGAAAGCTCGAATATCCGCGAAACTGTTCGGAAGTTAATTCCCATTGAAAGGCCGCTAAAATGGAGAAGAATTCAAAATCCAGCGGGAGGAAACGCCGAAGAGAGGAAGAGAACGAAGCGGAGGGTAGAGAAACAGATGAATCCTTATCACTTGGTGAAGACGCGTTCTTATTTTGATCTATCTTTTTAGATGTTTTTTTGATTTTGAGAAACCTGAGCATTCTATGTTCGAATTCTTACTTGAATTTGGAAAGAAGGAATTTTTCGTATTAGGAGGTTTTGGTTGGAAATAGAATTTGAATCCGTTCCGTTGACACAGAGGTGTCTACACTGTAAATGAAAATTTGGGGTTTTAGGGATCTCTTTGGCAACCTTTCTTAAAGTAGAGACGTAATTCACATATTGTGTGAACTAGAATAACTATGTTTCTGCAAATTAATTGTTAATTATATGCTATTTTTAATAGTTAATTGGTTGATGGCGGTAATTTTTTACTTGATGCGTTCCTTCAGTCCTACAGTTTTTTAATACGAGATGCGTAGATAGTTAATGTGCGTGTGTTGCATATTGTTTTGGAAGAAATTTAAAGCTGAATAATGTGCACAGTGAGAGGATATTAGAAGTGAAGAAAATACAAGCCACGCAGATCCTGGGCAGAAAATTTCCAAAATGAAAAAAGTTCCTGAAATCATGAGTAATAATCTAACATATCCTTATAAAGCTTTCAGAAATAAAAAAAAAAGAAAGGAAGGAGTAAAGAAACCATTCATACTTCACAGCTGTCAAAAAAAAAAAATTTAAAAATCTTTGGTACTTTCACTTAAATTATTGCCATAATATTAAAGCATTTTTCATAATTTTAGGCAATTTTCACGCGAAAGATGCATAATTCACATCTTTCAAGCATTCTCTGAGTATTTACAGGGAGCAAGGGGTTGAAATCCTACCTAGTTTCAATGCTGGACATTGTCTAATGGGGGAAAAAATGCACAGAAAAATATCTATAAACATGGAAAAAGTAAGGCGTCGGTCCCATTTTTTGAAACTCTTGGTCTGCTTGTTTGCTCGATTAGGTCCTAAGCTGGATTGGGTATCCTAATTCAGTCTGCTGATACATTTGTCCACATACATATATTGTATTGGCCTCAGGTGATCCAATCAAAATTTCCCAATCCTTAAATCCATGGTATCAGAGGCAACCAATATGGATCATGTGATACATATCAGTATTGGCTGATCCTTAAAACCCTTGTTACTGGAGGAAACAAAGCATTGGGAAGCAGTAGAGGATAATATTTGTAAGGGCGAACGGTTTCCAAACATATCTCTTTGAAGTTGAGTAAATAAAATTGGGTATAGAGGTGAATGAGTTCATTTTTTTTTTAAGAAGTAGCTCATATATCAGTGAGCATGAATTTGTCTTATTTAGGCCTGTAAGCATCTCTCTTGTGGTGAGATTGAGAGAGCTACTATCATCCTGTAACTGCTTGAAACATCATGGGAATTGGTTGTCCATTCTTCTAATCTGCTCCCAATTTCATGCATATGTGTCTTTGCAACACCTTTGCTATAGGCCTCTTAGGCATTTTTGAGACCTTTTGCCATGATGACCTGACTCATAGAATCTTAAAGTGTCTTCTTTTCAATGTTTTAAAATTTAGTCTGTCTTTGCACTTAATTACTTGTGCCATTCATGAATATATTTCTATTAATGCAGAAAGTAGTCTCACATTTAGTGATACATTGATAGCTCTACGGATAATGCGTGCTCAGTTTCCACACATTGATAAGGTTAGTATTATACTTCTTGTTGAATTATTTTTCTTCCATTGTCCCAATGAGTAAGAAGCAAATTAAACAAGAATATTGTTAAATTGGTACTTTCATCCAAAAAATATGTATATTCTTAAATTGATAAAGGAGTAAGCGACTGAGGCTGACATTTGTTCATAGAAATCTCTGTTACATGGTTCAGTATTAATTAACCTAACAAATCATAGCAACTGTTACATCAGAAAATCCAAATGATGGTGGTGTGAATATGGTATCCTTAGAATGCTTACTTTATTTGTCTTATACTAAACAATTATTGTCTCCTAACCCTGTATTGTTCCATTAAATGAGCACACGTAGAAATCTGTTTGATTATTATCACTACCTAGCATAGTTGTCAAGGCGTCGCTTAGATGTCCAGGCTCCCTTTGCTCAAAGGGTGCCTTGGTCGCCTAGGCGATATCTAGTTGGCTTAGTTGCCTTGGTTTTTTCCCCTTCCACCACCTTATGTCACCTAGCCGCCTTGACAACTATGCTACCTAGAGTTCGATTCATTTACCTTCTTTCTCCTTAGTAGTTTGTTTATTACCTGACCATCTCTTATGTATATACATCTTCAGGTTTCAATTCAGCCCTTCATTTTACGTTCACAATTGTATAGCAGCATAAAAGACAGAACACAAGTGGATAGAGAATTAGAGGTTTGATCCATCCATTGAAAATTTAAGTAATTGCTTGAGCATTTAATTTCCTCCATTTATTTATGATCCAAACAACTTTTAACTTAAATTTAACTTGATACGTATTAGAGGTGCATCTATGATGTCCACCTTCTGTCCAAATCTAAACTGTTTCTTGCAGGATGTCCTTAAAATCAATAAGTACAACTTTATTTTGTTACTGTTAAGCTTTTTTTCTACATTTGTTCAATATTTGTGTTGTTACATTCAAGAAACAGCAAGCAGGTTGATGTATGAGTTATTCATAATAATCTTGATTCTTTCTCTAGTTCCATATCTGCTCTTAAATTGGGTTAGTTCTTTGATAGTTCTTGCATATTATTAATTTTTGTTGGATCTGTTTGCAAGAATATATCAAATATTGCCTTAATAGTCTTGATTTCTAATGAAGGCCATATTTTCATCCAACAGTTGTTGTTCCTCAAAGTACATCAATTTTCTTGCTAACTGATTGGGTTTTTTTTTTTTTTTTTTAATTAATCAAGATTTGAATTCCTTCTTGAAATCACATCTGGTAACAACCACTCCTTTGCTTTTACAGATCAAAGACTTTCTCTTTAATGCGTTGCTAATCCCGAACCGCTGAAATCTGGTGGGGGACTAGCTTGCGACAGGATAGCAGACAAATATCGACAAACAAGAACTCATAGATTAAAAAAAAAGAAAAAAACAGAAAATTAAAAGGTCTAATCTAACTACTAATTTGATCCAGTGTTCAACCTGCTAATTATTGTAACACGGTAAAAGACCTATGTAGGAGATTAGATAACAAAATTCAAGACCCATCCAACGGCTAGATTTCAAGTTAATGAAGTTTTCTAGAGAGCTTATCTGGCACATAGTTGAGAAGAGAAGGGTGCAATGTAAATATGTGGACATAATTAAAAACATGTATGATGGCGTGGTGACTAGCGTAAGAACTGTGGGGGGTCAAGGTAGAGAGTTCCAATTACGCTTCCCTTATTTATTTGTGCTTATCATGGACAATTTAACTATAGACATACAAGATGAGATTCCTTGGTGTATGCTTTTTGCTGATGATATTGTGTCGATGGATGAGACAAAGCAGGTATTAACGCCAAGATGGGTTTATGGAGATCAACCCTAGAATCAAAAGGTCTTAAGATAATTAGAACAAAGACAGAGTACATGGTGTGCAACTTTAGCCACACTATGATGGTTAACGAGGGGGTCAATATTGATGATAAGGAGATTCCTCAAAGTGATTACTTTAGATACCTGGGCTCATAGTTATCAAGGCGTCGCCTAGACGACGTCCTAGTAATGACTAGGCCTCCAGGCTCCTTGGTCGCCTTGGGCGCTCTGGGCGCCTAGGCGGGGTTGCCTTTGACGCCTTAGTCGGCCTTGTTGGTGTCTCCTTGATTTTGGACCCTCTCCAACACCTTGGTCGCCTTGCTGCCTTGATAACTATGCTTGGCCCGGACCAAGGCCACTTGGATCACCAAATAATTGTTAGAAGATCGGCCCATATTCAAGTTCAGAAGCTCAATTCCAACCCAAGGCCTAGCTAATGTAGTCCTAGATAGGTAGGAGACCTACTAGGAGCCAGACATCCAGGACTTGTTGAGCTGCTAGTTCGATGGGACAAAATTGGAGTTGTAGGTCAAGTTTAGGGTTAGGGTTAGGGTAATGGATAGGTATCTTATATGGTAAAGCTGGGCAGGTGTAGGGGGAGTCTAATGAACTAGGTTTTATTGGTTTCGGATGAGTAGAAGTAGTTTAGATGTAATTGGGCAGCAACTAGGGTTAGGGTTTTGGGAAATAGGAAAGGGATGGAATCTAGGGTTTAGAGGTGGAGTTAGGGCATGGGCTTTAGGTCGAGTGTGGGTAGGGTGGAGGAGAATATATGCTGAAAGTTACAGCTAAATCAGATGGTTAAATCTGGGGTTATGTAGGTTTCCTAATAGAAGTAGGAGAGGGGCAAAACTGTAATTTCAGACAATCGGCTGGGTGGATGGTGCTGAAATTTGAATCGAGTCTCTCTTAGGGTTTGAGGAAGATTCGTTCAAATTTTTAGCAGGTTCTAACTGTTAGATTTGGCTGGGCAGAATTCTCACGAAAATCATCTTGCATGTGACCTTCTAGAATGGAAGAAGAATAGTTGCAGGTTTTAGGGTTCTAATGGATCTATGGTATTAATGGTGGATGAGGAAAGTAATAATGATTGAGTATTGGCAATGGGGATTGATGGGGCTGGGTTTAGAGGATTAGGAGGAGAAGGGTGATTGCTGAAACTGTAGGGTACTTACTTGAACACTGATCTTCAATGGCAGCAGCTTTGAAGATGAACAATGGGGTCTCCCGATCTTCACGATGCAAAGAGATAAGTAGCAGCCCTCCTGATCTTCACGATGCAAGGAGTCGGTTGGAGATCCACCAATCCCTTCCACCTTGATAGAACCACAAGGATACAATCTCACAAGGAGCAGCAGCAATGACAGCAAGCATAAAACTAATTTTTATTAATCAAATTCGTATTCAATGCTGGCCTCCCTTACAAACTTATATAGAAGACTCAAAAATAGACTTAGACACTAAAAAAGAAAGGCCTAACCCAATCCTTAACCTATTAGCTAACTTAGACTGACTAGGAAACTGAAATAGACTCAAAATAGAGTCCTAATCCAGTCCAACTAAACAACTAAAAGAAAAACTAATAAAATCACTTAAATTGAACCATTGGTTGAACCGGTTCAATTTAAAACACCACATAAAAAGTTAAGTATGGAAATAAAACTAAGTATGGGAGCTAATCCCGTATGCAACCTATTTACTCATATTTTAGGCCCATAAAAGTGGCATATTACAATAGAAACCCATGGGATCAAAGGCCCAACATGTATGTAACCCAACCCTAGACTTATTCCCAATTAAACAAACCCTATTTGGTGATGAATCTATATTACTAGCACTTGGATTTGGCCCATAATGCAAAGCAAACCTATGACTAAGATTTCTTAGTCTTTATTATGCAATTTAAGAGTTTAACCTCAACCATAGAATCTCAATTGGAATCGATGGTTGAGATATCGTAAGAGATTTTAGGGTTTGATATGTGAAGTAATTTTTCAGCTTCTTAGTATAGGAACAAGTATCTATACACAAGGTTTAAAGTATTGGTATCAGGTATGGTATCGGTCGGGTGATTTTAAGAGATGTATCGTATCGAAGAAACGTATCGAACAATACAAATACACATAGAAATGGTCAAGATATATATGAAAATACACTTTTGGAACAAAAAACAAGATAAATAGGCAATATATAACCAGTGTCATGCATAAACACTAAAATGGTGAATAATGTATAACCAAACAAGTGCATTAAATTGAAATTGTTATAAAAGATGAGGTTTTTTACATGTTGTAATCATCTATAGCCATGAAGAGTATTGGATGATGTAAAGGATGATGTTATAGCACTCCTTGATTCGTTTTTCAGTCTAAAAGTGTGAAAAACCAAGATTAAATACAAGATTTTAGACTCTTGGTTGAGAATTTTCCTTCATTTTTTTGTTAGATTAGGAGTTGTATAGAGTTTGTGGGTGAAAATGGCTTTTTTTATGGAATGTATCGATGGTATCGGTATGTATCGAGCCGTATCGGCTGATATGTATCGATAAGTATTAACCACCCACAAAACCCTTTACTGGACGTATCGATATGTATCGGTCGTATCGTATTGTATCGGCCCGTATCGACTGATACATTTCGAGACGGTCCATTTTCTTAAAAAAAGAGGTGTATTGGTCTGTGTCGTATCATATCGTATCAGTCGATACTTTAAACCATGTCTGTACATTGGAACAAGCTTCAATATATTGGTACAAGCATCAAGACATGGGAACAAGCATCAAGACATTGGAGATAGTTTCTTGGTCAAAACCAACCAATAGTGAAGCACTTCAAGAAGAGAATTAATTCTAGTTATTTAAGTTTTCTTTTTTATTTAAGTTCTCAACCCTAGGATCATAGGGGATAGTTGAGATTATTTGAGGGATTCAAAGGTTTATAAGACCTATAAATAGTGGCCTATTCTCATGTAATGGGCAGTGAATTTTGATCATTTTGATTAATGAAAGTGTCAAGACACCTTCCTTTGAACCTAGAAGAGTTCTTCCTTGAAACGTAGTAGTGTTTCACACCATCTTTGAAGAGTTGGTGCTTTCTTTGAGTCCCATTGCATCCTCGAAGAGATTGCAACTCTTTGGTATTGCAAAACCATCCTTGAAAAGTTGATTTTGAGCCCCATATCTATCCATCACCAAGAAAAGTCAAAAACATAGTTGTGGAATTTCAATTCCAGAATTCGGATCTGCAGAAGGTCTGTGTTCTCAGCTCATTTTCACTAATCTATTAGAAGAATTGGAGAAATTTTTTTTCACCAAAGTTGTAGCCCCACGAGTCTTATTTCATTTGGCTTTGGAATAAACTCATTCCAAGTTATATCCAGAGAGTTTTGTCCATTTTCCAAAGCTTGCATAGTTCTGAAAAATCCTGAATCCGGGTTCAAGTTTATTGGAGCATATTTCGATCACACTCACAATTTGAGTCCAACAGCCTATCTTGAGGCTTGCATCATTTGGTATCAGAGCAGATGTTGGATGGAAAGACAGAGGCTGGAGAGTGGATTGTGAACGGTTGACTCATCATTCGGTGAAGAAGACGAAGCACATACCTCCTTTACCATCTCTAATAGGTGTGGATGGCGTGACACTATATTCCACCTCTTGATCTTACGAAGTATTGGCGTGGATGGCGTGACACTGCTTGCAATCTTTCGATTCTCTCAGTCTTACGAAGTAACTTGCCAAATAGCTGCACATCAAGAGACAAGACGGCTAATTGTGTATCGACTGTGTTGATGTCTTTCAAAAGGGCCATACGACTGCCTCTACACTTGGGTGCCATCACAAGCATAGTTATCAAGGCATCGCCTCCCTTTGATGGTGTCGCCTTGGTTTTACCTTCTAAAACTCGATGGTCGCCTTGCCGCCTTGATACCTATGATCACAAGGTTTCCTCTCCTCCAAAGTTCTGATTCCAAATGATGCAAGCCTCAAGATAGTCTGCTGGACTTGGATTGGGAGAGTGATAGAAATTTGCTCTGATAAACTTGAACTCGGATTCATGAATTTTTCTCAGAACTGCGTAAGCTTGGGAAAATGGATAGAACTCTCTGTATATAACTTGGAATGAATTGATTCCAAAGCCAATTGAAAGAAGACATGTGGGGCTACAACTTTGGTGAAGAAAGTTTTCTTTGATTCTTCATATAGTTTGGTGAAAATGAGCTGAGAACACATACCTTCTACAAATCCAAATTCTAGAATTGAAATTCCACAACTGTGTTTTTGACTTTTCTTGGTGATGAGATAAATATGGGACTCAAAATCGAATCTTCAAGGATGGTTTTGCAATACCAAAGGGTTGCAATTTGTTCAATGATGCAAGGGAACTCAAAGAAAGCACCAACTCTTCAAGGATGATGTGAAACACTATTGGTTTCAAGGAAGAACTATTCTAGGTTCAAAGGAAGGTGTCTTAGCACTTTCATTAATCAAAACTCACTACCCATTCCATGAGATTGACCGCATTTATAGGCCTTACAACCCCTTGAATCCCTCAAAATAATCTCAACCCTCCCCTATAATCCCAGGGTTGAGATTGCACATAGAGAAAATAAAAAGGAAAACTTAAATAACTAGAATTAATTCTCTTCTTGAAGTGTTTTACTAGTGGTTGGTTTTCACATAGAAACTATTTCCAATGTCTTGATGCTTGTACCAATATATTAAGCTTGTTCCAATGTATAGATACTTGTTTCTATACTAAAAAGCTGAAAAGTTACTTCCCACATATCAAACCCTAATTCTCCTTCGATATCTCAGCTGTCAATTCCAATTGAGCTTCTATGGCTGAGATTAAACCCTTGCATTACATAATAAAGACTAAGAAATGTTAGTCATAGGCTTGCTTTGCATTATGGGCCAAACCTAAGTGCTAGGCCTTGGGCTGGACTTGAGCTTTTGAGCTTGAATACGGGTCGATCTTCTAACAATTATTTGGTGGTCCAAGTGGCATTGGTCCGGGCTTGCATCAAGTAGGATTGTTCAGTTCGATGGCAAACACTGATTGCATCTGAAAGAATGTTCAGCAACAGACCCAGACAGGTATCTGAAATCAGATTTGATGAACCAGTTCTAGAATCAAAGATTTTGAAGAAACATAAAAAAACTAGGACTCTTTAAAACGTTAAGATTTTTTTTTTGGGGGGTCTTTGGAACTGAAACTAAATAGAAAGAAAAGATATGATCAGATCTGCAGGGGCTGGAACCACCATTACCACAACCTTGGAATCACCACTAGGGAGCCTACTGAATCACCACAGCAAGGAGGTTTGAATCACCACAGAACCAATGGTAAAATGCCAATTTCATTAATCAAATTCGTGTACAAGGCTGTAGCCTTTTAAAAACTTGAATGGAAGACTCAAAAACAGACTCGAACTCATAAAAGGGAAGGCCTAAACCAGGACAAAACTGATAAGGTAACTTATACTCACTAGGAAACTGAAATAATAAAGGTGACTAAAATAAGGCTGGACTCTTAGAGAACTATTCCAGCTGAACTAAAACACTAAATAACAAATAAAATAAAGAAATAGGACTCTAACTAGACTAACTAACAAAGGAAATCCTTTATTCATTCTTCCTACTCAAGTACCCATATTTTAGGCTCATTGAAGTGGCCTATTACAATAAAAACCCCATTGGACCAATGGCCCAACATGTATAGAAATACTAGTTGGTAGAGTTCCTTCCTTCTCTTGCAGGTTTGCTATTAAATGAGCATTTCCTCGATTTGCTGAACCCAACCCAAGACTTATTTCCCCTAAATAAGCCGACTTTTGCTGATTTATTTGCATCACTATTGACTGGTCCTACTGTTGTGCCTCCTTAAGGTTATTGGTAGAGCGCTTATTTTGGTCAACATTTTACATGCAATTTTTTTTCCTCCCTCCTGAGCTATCTCTCATATCCAAGTGTTCTTTGCTACCCTAATTTCTCCCTCTCCAAATCCTTTTCTTATCATCCTCATGCTATTCTGGCAACTTAATTACTTCATTGGGTTTCGTGTCCTTGGCCTACTACCTGCAAGGTTTCAAGGTTGTTGAATTCGTTCTATTTCATGCCCTTTCCAAGAAAGACAAAAAATACCAGCTAGTTCATATGTCTCTCTTATGGTGTTCAACTATTTTTTATTTAAAAATGACTAACTCCTTCAACTTCATAGCAAACCCTATATGCAGGCTTGGAACAGTTGTCAAAGTTGCTATTTCTCTCTAATCAAATGCACCTAACGGTGGCTGCTGGAAGCAGCTTCAGACTCTTCTGCCACTAGATCCAGGTAATCTAATCAGTCAAGTTTTAATTAGTAAAGAGATTATAGCATATTACCCAGCTGATCCAATATCAAACCAGGAAATATACCCAACCTCATAAGCAATAGGGCTTGGAAGGAGGGGAGGGGGGGGGGGGAGATGATTCACATGTTCCGCATGAGGGATACATGAGTACTTCTTGAATTTTGTGTCTGTTTGAGGTAGATGATCCTCTATAAGAACATGATCTTAGGCAAATAGCTGCTAGAAAGCTGAGTTACGGATGGAAGCTTTCCTCCCAAATGACTGGATGAGGGAAAAATAGGTTCTGTTTCTGTAGCATGCTTCAAACTGCAATTTTACTGCGACGGACCCCAAGCTAAGAATCTTTTTCAGTTATTTCAGTTTTTTTTGGCATTGAGATGATATGTCTTTGGCTTGATCAACATATTTTGGTTATGAATTTGTTAGAGATAGATTAGTGGGTAAAGGTGGATTTTTAGAGGTTATTGTTTTTGTGGAAAGGAATGAAGCACTGGCTCTTGAGGCAAGCATGTGCTCTCAACTTTTTATTGGGGCTGTGTCCATTCCAGTTGGTATTTTACTCAGGTCTAAATATCATTAGATGGATTTGCCAGAGGTTAGTACTACTTAGTACATTTGTCTATTAACAACTAATTTGGAATTCTCTATGTATTTGAATCCTCTCTCTCTCTCTCTGTCATGTAAGAAATAACTATATTGTTAATTTGGTGAAATAATATAGATATGATATCGAGTAAAAATACCCCCGAGATATTCCAATGACCATGGCACAATTCCCAAAGAAAATTCAAAATTCAGTGACTTGAACAAATCAGCGGATAAAATAAAATAAAAAATAAAAAAAAACCTAGGTTGAACCAACCAATCCTTCTTTGAATGAAATAAAAAATATGTGGCAGCAAAGTAAACTTTATAGCAAACATCACGATATAAGAATTAATCAGTTCATACAAGTGCTGGGGCTCCAAATCGGTTTTCAAGTGTTGATATCTTAGTTGTATTAGGAAACTTATTAAGGATCAATGAACTTGTCAGATTAGTTACGGCCAATCTCAGTTGTCAAGGCGTCTCCTAGGCATCCAGGCGCCATGGACGCCTTGTTGGTTTCAACTTGCGTCTAGGCCCCCTCCAATGCCGTGAGAACTATGCGGCCAATTCTGATCAATCTTACTGAGCATAGTTGTCAAGATGACAAAGTGACCCGAGGCGGTGGTCAGATGCCTAGGCAGAGATGGGCGCCTAGTCAATGCCTAGACGACTTTAGCGTCCATAACCATGAAAATTATCCATGTATTTGATGCAGAATTGATAGACGAATCTGCTTCTGGTGGAACTCAAATAAAAAAATAAAACAAAATAGAAACCCCTTGTTCGGCCTCCACTTTTAGAAAGTGTTTCTAACTTAAACTCTATTACGTACTATTACAAGTAACTTATGAAATAAAAGATAACAAAACATAAAAGAATTGAACTCCTATACTGTACATACTTAAAGAAAAACCTATTGGACTTAAATTCTAACAAAAAGATACGAAAAGGATAAGATGAGTCCCAACAGGCTGGAACACAGCTACTATAAGAAACAAGATAAGATAAAGAATAATTAAACAAATAAACTAACTAACACAATGTCCCACGATGGGGAGACTGTTGCTAGTTCAAATTTGAAACAAAACTTGCACCATGGGCTCAATTGTGAATCAAAAAATTGACCCATAACTAGAGCCGTGATCATGCTCCTACATCAGTAATAGTATTAGCCAGGTTAAAAAAAATATAAATGAGAAGAAAATGAAGAAGAAAAAGGAGGAAGAGAAGAAGAAGAGGGCAGAAGGACTAAGAAGGAGAAGAAGAAGAAGAATAAAAAAGTTAAAAAAAAAAGAGGATAAGAAGGAGACGGGAGAACTAAGAAGGGGTAGCCAGATGGAAAGAACAAGGAAAAAAAATGAAGCAGAAGGTGGAAGGAAGAAGAAGAGTAAAACCGAGAAGTGGCAGCCTGATAGAGGAAGAAAAAAAAAAAACAGAGAAAGGAGAATATGGAAGGTAGCAGTAGGTGGAAGGACATACCTGTTGGCAAATGCAGTTGAGGGTCACAGTCGATATCGGCAGTCGACGGTTGGTGTCACCGCTGTAGCTAAGGGTTCCTTGACTTTCTTCTTCATGTTCGACATTTTTTCTTTATAAAAAATGTATGATCACACATATGACAGTGTATCTAAGTCATATACACAAACCAGTCAAATAGCCAAAAAAGTCATCAACTTGCATAGTTGCATAACATAAAAAAATAAAAATAAAAATAAAAACTGTATATTTCAAAATGATGGCTGCCTATGTCACAAGCCTAACCACGTCGGACAAGCCTAGATGACATAATGTAGCTCTAAATAGGAGAAGGATCATATTAGAGGCCAAGCAACAGGATCTCAAAGGGGGCTGCTGGTTCGAATGGGCAGAATTAGGGTTTTTAGGTCAATTTCTAAGGTTAGGCTTGGGGGAATGGGGTAATTCTTATATGTTTTAATAGGCAGGTTTTAGGGAGTCTAATAATGTAGGTTTGGATGATGTTTAACTAAAAAATTGAATTTCAGAAAATTAGGGTTAGGGTTTCAGGTTTTGGGTTTTAGAATTTAGGCTGAAACTTGGGTTTTTAATGGGATTTTAGGGCTGGGGTTCTGGTCGAGTATCACTGGCAGGGAGAGGGAGATTCGACTGTAATTTGGGCTGAGTTGGATGGCTAGTTAGGTCTGGACAGGTTTTAGGTTGATTTTAGGTTTTACAGAGAAGTGGGGGAATTAGGGTTTAGCTGTTGGGGATGGGGCAGCAAGCTAGGTCGAGTGGAAGGTTTATTGTAAGGATGCTATGTCTGAAATTTGAGGGGATTTGACTGATAGAATAGGGCTGAACAGAACTTAGATGATTTAGGGTTTATGGGAATCAATTGGGATGGAGGATTAGAAGAAGGGGATGAATGAAACTAAATAACTAACTTACTGGTTGAAGAAGATCTTCAATGGAGGCAGCAGCTGTGATAGAAGGATAGAACCACCTTCCAGCTGTAGAGGATCCTCCCAGCCGTCACGGTGTAAGGTGTCGTAGGAAATCCACCTACCCTTCTTCCTTGATAGAACCACAAGGCAAACACTCACAAGGAGCAAAGGAGCAGCAGCAATGGCAGCCAACAATTCTGTTTTTTTTTTTTTTTTTTCAAATATTCAATTGTGGGGGAGCCTCCCACGATTGACTTTATTTATAATAAGGCCAAAGGTCAAAACCTGTTGAAATAGGCTGCTTACCCGATTGGGGTAAGTAGTCCTAGTTAGATTAGGATTAGCCCTACTAGTCCTAGCAGATTAGGATTAGTCCTAGTCAAGTTAGGAGTAGTACTAGTCAGTTTATGATTCTCTTCTTTTATTTTTCCCTTTGTTTTATTGTTTTTCCCTCAGCCGAGTCCTATTCTGGCATTCCTAGTTGTATTAGGAATTCCTAATAGGATTAGGACTGAGGCAACATTCCTATTTGTACTTTGATTAATTGTACTTCAATTCTATATAAATAAAGGGCCTTGGTGATCGGTTTAGATCATCTAAGCATTCATTCCCAAGGCTGTTTACAAAACCTAATACACTTAAACACATCCTTCAAAAATCGTGGAAAGGTGTTGCTAAACATAAAATAACTTAAAACTTAAAGTAAAAAGACCTAATTGTCCCTACTAACTTAAATTAAAAGACACTTAACTAAATCACTTAAATTGAACCAATTGGATGCAATCAACCGGTTCACTTTAAAACAGAAAAATAAACTAAGTATGGAATGGATAAAACATAGAATTGCAAACCTAAGCTATGGCTCCCAAACTAAGCCCTAATTTCAGGACTTCTTCTTCTTCTTCTTCCTACGGATGTGGGCACTTGGCATCATGACACCTTGCTGACCAAGGTGGGCACCATTCTGCAAACCAAAAGGCATGGGCATGCCTTGGCCATGCAAAAATGCATCTGCGCTTAGTATGAGACACCTTGGCTACTATGCTACTAAGAATCACACACACTCACACAGAGGGAAATAGTGATCGATTAGTTGCACCTTCTGACTTGCCTTAATTCATTGGTTAGGAGAACCTACATGACTGACGAGCTAGTAGTGCCTGACTTATGCTTGAGTCAATCAGAACATTTCCCAAAGCACATAGGAATACTGAACATGACTTCTACTCCCATCTGGTTACATTCCTATTTCCTAGACTTAAAACCGTATGTCGGTATGTCCTATTTAGTTGGATTATCAAAGGTATAAGAATTACAAATGAACCTCACGTTAAATCCCACTTCCCACACATAATAAACACTATATCTTCAACAGTTTCAAAGAAGTTGTTCCCATAGTCAAAGTATGCCACTACTATAACCTCAATGCTCTATATCCCTTCACTCGATAGGCTTTTGGTATGCATGTGCCTTCAACCTTTTAGATATGCAGACATCATTTAGATTAAAATTCTATTATTTCGTCCTATCTTATTTTTTCTCTTGTGTCCTGTCTTTAAATGAGTTACTGCTTGTGGTCTTAAGGGAAATACAGACAACCTCAGAATATTCATGTTTGGGTGAAAATGTAAATTTCAGTCTATATATTCAACTAATATGTTTTGAAAATATTGGGATTTTATTTTTGCTTTTTTAAATTTAATAGAACTTATGTCCTGGTAATTCTTGGTTGTTGCATTTGCTCTCCTACATTCATGAATGAAATGAGATCTACAATTGTTTATTACATCCATTATAATACTGTTTTGCTTAATCAGAGATAATGGACGTAGGTAGTAATATTTCTTTCTCATTTTTGCAGTCACTGAAGAAGGAGAAAGTTTTGCGGGTATTCAAATTAAATACTGGGCAAGATGATAATGCTGTAATGTTCATGGATGATTATTTAACCCAGGTTTGTTCTTTTTTCTTAATCTATTTGGTTCTAGATGGTCCGAAATAAATTTACTCTAATTTTCTGAGGAAATTGACTAATTAAGAATGGAATATTTGTTCTTATTTGTTTGTTCTGTAGTTGTTGTAGCATGGAAAATTTGGTTTGTTAGTCTATTGTTTTTGTGGAAGACAGTGTTAACATCTTTCAGGAATTGGGAGTGGTTGACAAATCTCTATCTTCTTGTTCTGTGAATAGATAGGGCTTGTGATGAAGGGGTTGGAAGCCAAAAACCAGGACAAAGTTGCTGTTTTTGAATGGTTCAAGACGTATGTTATTGCTTCCAAGCTAGAGCCTAGTATAGAACATCAAGAACTGGTGAGTCATTTTGAATATGGTCTAGCTTCTTTAGTTTTTTTATCTGTTTGGCTCTGTCCTAATTCTCTTAGTAATGCTGAAATTTCAAAATCTCATTTCAGTAATTTGTAATGTTTATATGATAATACATCTAGGATCTCATTCTTTCCTCACTAAACATTGATCATGTCTCTTTCCCTATGTAACATTTGTTTACTTTCTTGTTATAATGTGTATTTTTTTTTATTATCTAATCATAGCTCACCACTAACTTGAAAGGCTAGGCAAGTGGCAATATAGAAATGGGGGTAGAATTATAAATAAAGTGTTGTAGAAGTGAAGATTAATGCTTTGGGAAGACCCACCTTAAAATGTGTGTTTTCTTCAAACAAGTCAATTTGGTAACGGAAGGAGCACATGTTACATGCTACACCTAGCACGTATTAGTTATTACCAATAACCATGTATGATGTTACAATATCCGATCATCACTTAAGAGTGCAACAGAACAAGAGAAGAGAGAACAGAGAGGGCCAAAGGAAAGAAGAGAGAAGAGAGAAAAGCAAGTAGTTAGAACGAGAGAGAGCATGTAAAAAATGAGTCATGTAATAAGATAAGGTGAAGAATACATGGAATAAACCATCCCACCCACCCCTCAAAAAAAAACACTCAATTCAAGTTAGGCTTTACCCCAGCTACTTGGAATTGGCTGCTGAGAACCTGTTCTGCTAATCCTCTAAATTGAGGTATATTTAGAATCCACGGTTAAAAGTAATTTTAAACAAAGGGGAAAACTGGAAGAATATAAGGTAAGGACTAAGGACACAAACACTAAAATTATGTTTTGTAACTAAAATGAATGTCAGTAATAATATGAAGGAGTTTAGGAAGTCTACAAGCAAAAGCCTGGCGTGCTGTATAAGGGCTCTATTCTAATAATCCCTTGATTATGTTATGGGTGGAAAAATCTAACCTAACCCTTGAACCCACCCAACCCATCAAAAAAGCCTATGCGGGCTGGGGCCTCAACCCATCTAAAAACTAGGTGGGTTGGGTGGGTCATTGTTTGCTAGTGGATCAACAGTTAAGTCCCCCCATCCCCTCTTACTACCCTTCTCGTCCCCAACCTCCTTTCTGCTCCCTATGCTCTCTATCTTTCCCAAAGATCTTATCTCTGCCTAAACCATTCTCATTCACATCAGATCACATTCAAGAGAATGGGTTGCATAAAGGATTAAAGGGCATATGCAATGCAAGAGGCTCCCACCACTGCAGGGTCCGAGGAGGGGCAGATACGTACGCACCTTACCCCCACTTCACGGAGATGTTGTTTCCCGATTCAAACCCATGACCACCAGGTCACAATGGATCAACCTGGTTATATCCTTAACATAATTGCGAGTCTTAACCAGATCAGTTGGGATCACCCAATCCATCCCTTTGGTATTGAGAGATTTAAATCATTCAAGCTCTACTTGTGTCAAGGAGGGAAAATCCCGGAGAACCAACTTTTATTGTAAAATTATTTTGCAATTAACTAGGCAAACTAAAATAGCATCTTGGATGAAGTCAGTGTTGTTTAGTTTTGTTGAAATGGATATGAAAGAATCATTTAAAGCATGCATACTAGTTCCATCATCAGAGATTAATTGAGAATGGAACTTGGTTTTCAGAAGAAATTCTTTGTTCTTTCTGTTAATAGAACTGAATTACTGAACCTTGCTGGTATTGCTATAAGTGCTGCTATTTCTGGAATTCTGAACTGCTAGTACTGAATTCATATGAATTTTTGGATGCATAGTTTTTTCTTCAACCATTCATGCATGCCCTAGGTGGGGGCGCTTTGTCGCCTAGGTGCCTTGGCACCCCTCTACCACCTTGAGTCGACTTGTCACCGTGAGTCCATGACAACTATGGTGACAATCAAACCAATCCGATGGCTATATATCTCAGATCAACAACGCCCAAAATTACCAACTGAGAATCAATTCTAGAAACTAACAGCAGCCATCAATCCACAGGGCAGAATGGTTTCACACTACAGTCGAAGGAAGACATTGTATACCAGAAGAACACTTCAAAAATATACCACGATCTGTTGGCTGGATGATGAATACAGTACCTTCACTTTCTCAGATCAGAAAACTCCAAACATAAACCGTATGTTTGTAACAGCCTCACAGATATAACAGCAGTATATTAAATGACTTCCACAGGCATCAATTAATATCAACAAAGTATTTCACTTGGAGCAAAAACTGATATGCTTACCTCTGTTTTAGAATCAGAAAAGAAGAAGAGGAAGATATGACAAGAGCATCTCACTCATGCCTTGCTAGCTTCATACCAGCAGCACTAGTTTCCCACTAGCTTCACTGTTTCTCACAAGGAAGAACAAAGCACAACGCCATAAATTAGTTTGTTCTAAAATCGTTGGCATCTATTGCTGCCCTTTTCTTTTATTAATAAGAACCCCTGTTACAGAAATAGAAGTCCCAAAATAGAAACTAATATGTGGCACTCTTGACAGCCACATCCTACTACTAAATAGGCAATAATCAGAACAGAACAAATAACTAAAGAAATCTTCTACTTGGCTTTAAACATGAACTGTAAGTGGCTTTAAGGCTGGCTCGATGGGGCTTATTCGCTGGGCTCGAACAGTAGGTCTGGTTCTTCTCTTCCACCTCCTTTGATCTGCATCAGTAATATTACTTAAGTCATAGATTTCAATATTATATGGGTCAGATAGGTTGAGATGGTAGGGTTGGGTAACCCATGGGTGGAATGGGTTTTGGTGATGTTACCCATTTGTTTAATGGGTCAGGGGTGGGTTGGGTGGGGTATGAAATGGTTCAGTTGTCACCCAATCCAACCTACCCGATTGCTAACCCTAGATTACGCAATCCCATCTTCTTCTGTATGTGTCTTTATATGCATGCACCATGTGTCCGTGTCTGCATTTGTGTGTGTGTGTATGTGTGCGCCTGTGTGTGAGAGAGAAGAGTGAGAGCTCATGTCCAATTCAATTATGGTGCAGTGCTTTTTCAATATCATATTTTCCTAGAAAAGAATGGTTCACAAGGGTGTTAAGCTTGATGCATTTTTCCCAGATTAGTAAAACTAATTCCTGATAGAGTTCAATTGATAGTCTTTGACTTTAGGTGTAATGACATTTTTATTTAAATAAGAAAGGGGCAAAAGTGAAAGAAAAATCTTTTATGAATTGCATTTTCAAAGAATTATTGGACTTCATATTAGTTGGCCATGCAGTATGGCTACTTTGGACTGTAATTTCCCTTCTGCTTAAGCAAACCAGATTGTGTTCGTTCATCTACTTTCTAATTTGATTGTTAATATTTCATGAATGAAGCTTTGAAAATTTTATCATTTAAAAAGTGGAAACACAATTTTTGTTCTTTTGGCACGAGGAATTAAAGTTTTTCGGGAGGAATCTTCATCCACCTGTTTTCAATATTTACTAGTCTTTGTTTTCCTTTTACAGTTTTGGTACTCTTTGCTGCATTGCAGTGTGCACTATTATCGTTTGGGGGAAAGGTGAAAGATGAACACTTCTCTCTCTTGATCAATGCTGGTCTTCTTGTAAGTTGACAGTGAAATTTTTCAGTTTGAGCTTTCTATTGTTAGAATTCCATGTAGTTTGTCCTTTTGTTTGGATCTTTCCTCTGTTTTGGTTGCACATTCTTGTTGTTTCACCACTTGGCTACAGAAATTTGTTGTTGTTTGGGGGGGAGGGGGGAATAATATTATATTAGAATTTTGTATTTTGGAGGATTTAGCCTTACTTAGGACTTCTTTTGCCATTGTAATGGCCAAAGAAAGCCTTTGCATGCTCTATATTCTTCTATGATTATTTATTTTACACAATAGTATTTGTTAACATATTAAGGGTGTTAACTAAAGGGAGAGACTTGACAAATCTAGGAATGTTCATAAATTTATTCGTCTAGAGGTTGATGCTTAACTCGGAAAATTATGAATCTCTTACCAAGGATCAATTTTCTAATACTCATAGAATGAGATTCATTACATTTTTATGATATGGTTTGAACCCTCAGGGACATATGATATTTGGTCCCAAGTATCATCCAATTTGAGTTGGGTCCGAAGAGATTGCTGAGAACATTCTCCAAGTGGAACCCCCCCCCCCTCTGGTGTGTTTCCTTGCGAAAAGCTTAGCATTCTTCTATCCTTTTCTTAATAGTAAACCCAATAACCAAATCAAATTCAAGGAGGGCAAGCTTAACTACGTGTCTTATGTCAAACCACTTGAAATTTTCTTAGACTCATTTTTGCTGGGGCTGTAAGTCCAGGCTAGAAGATAATCATTGTTCAACCTATATCACTTCCATCTTCCAAGTGTCGTCTTGCAAAGAAGTGTATCTCTGTGTGTGATTGCAGGGACCCAGTTTGGTAGACTAGCCTGCTGGTTATGCTAACACCAAGAAACACGAAAAAACAAAACAGATTAAAGCAAAGATGACACAGAGATTTAACGTGGTTTACACACCAATGTGATGTGCTACATCCACAGGTGAAGCTGAAGATGATTCACTGTGTGATGGAAGAAGAAATACAATGGAGATCTCTGAAGAGCATCCAAAACTCACAGCAAGAACTCTCCCCAGAAAACCCTAGCTCGAAAATCCCCAAATCTCTCTTATCTCTCACTTACACAACAAGAAAATAAAACAAAAAATTACTCCTCCAAGTCGGATCAATCCATTGGTCGGGTCGTACCATACCTGTCCATCACAGAGCGAGGCAAACTTCAAACGGGTACAAGAATTCGAGACACAAAACCCCTACAATTCTGTGCAGTGATCAGTTACAGCCTGATCAGGAAAAGTAGAAAAGTGCAACTTAGAGTTAGAGGTGATCTTATGTGATGTCCATGATGAATTTTAGTCCTGTTTTTGAATTATTGTTTTTTTAAAAGAATGTTGTTAATTGTTTCCTCAATCTCTTAAAATTCTGCTCAGTTCCATAGGATTGATATTTTCACTTTTTGTGTTGGTTACCAATTTCTTTCCTTTCATGATGTTTTCTGTATTCTTTGTAGACTCGTCAGCTAATTGATTCAAACATGTACTGGTTTGCTATTCCAAATATTGGCTCAATACTCAAGGGTCTTTCTCAGGTATTTATCTTCTTATGGTAATGCTGTTCGCTTCTTAAACTAGATTTGTGATCCCTTAATAACTTATTTTAGCTTTTTGTCTACTAGATTCCAAAATGTGTGAAAGTTTACATGCATTGCACTACTTTTTTACTGTTGTTGTCCCTTTGAATGAATGTGGATCAAACAACATTTGGATGGACGGTCATTTAGATGACACTTCTTCTATTTGAACTGAACCCTAATGTGGGTTGAACCGAGGCATGGAGCAACAAAAAAAAAAAAAAGAAGATTTGCTTTGTGTTTGGTCATCATTGTAAGAAACATTTCTTTGGTTAACTTAATCCTAGATTATGATGACAGGAAAGGAAACATCCCTCATTCAGATTCATGATTTTGTTGCCTAATGCATGTGAGATGGTGTCTTGTAAATTGCCTGTTGATGTACTTATACAGGATTATAAGATCTTTGCCATGTTAGTACAACATTGCTATGTTTCATTTTCTGGTCAGGAGTTAAATGCCTTCTTCTGGCTTCTAATAATAGTTCGTCTCAATTTCACTGATCTGCTACTCTGAATTTCACTGATCTACTATTAATATTACTATTATCCTCCTTCAAAGAAAGTAACAAAAGAATGAGGAACAACAGGAGGGAGGAAGAGATTGCCCAGGAAAAAGGTATGCATTGGAAGAAGCATAATTCTAGCCACTCTTGGATGGTTGCCTACAAGGGGGAAAAAATTAGTACACACCCAAAAACACATGTATGTTTGGGAGTTTTACGGTATCCATGTCAAACACCGACACACATGTACTTGTTACTTGGGTCTTTATTTATGAGAGCCGATATCTGGTGGTGTTTTCTAGCTAATTTTGTTTCCTGTATCTTTATTGTGAATCATCTTAATTATTCTTTCAGGGAAGAAAAGAGCTCCTATCATTCCTTAACCGTAGGAAATACAAAGAAATGTTGCTTGCCCCTCTGGAGAAGAAGCGCCTTCGCATGTCTCCACTTGATATGCGCTTTCATCTTCGGGATCTAATTGGCTCTGGGCACCTGAAAACATTCCAGACCCCAACTGGCTTGGTTGTTCGGGTCTCTAGGGATTGAGAATATAAGGTACTCTCTCTATATATATGATGGTTTTAAAAACCGGAATCGGGGATTGAATCGGTCAGAACTGATTCTGATCCGAATCGGATTGGAATCGGCCTGAATCTGTCCAATCCAAGTGATTCAAGCCTTTTTAATGCCTGAAGTAGAATCGGCCCATTGAATCGGTTAAAAAATTAATTAAAATTTGAAATAAAATAAAAAAAATCTACCATACGTGTCCCACTTTGACCGACCCATTGAATCGGTAATTTCATCGTCTCTCTTCCTCTTCCGTTTCCTTACCCACTTTGACCCTTGCTCCACCATCAATGGCTTCTGCAGAAGATCATTTGCAGCTCCTAGACCATATCTTCAGCAATTAGGGCACTTGATTCTAGATCATTTTTTTCTATACTAATTGTCCCAACTTGGACTCCCAAGACCATTTCTTGCTCCACCATCAGTCAGAAGGATTCATTGTCAAGCCAGATCGAATCCCAAGAATTTCTCAGATATGTAAGTACCCACCAGAATCTCTCAACCTGGAGGTGCACAACCAGATTCTTCTTCTCAGAGAAAGAGGATCATCTCTAATGCCTCAAACCCAGATTCAGGATCATTGAAGACAAGTATGCCTCAAACCCAGATTCAAGATCATCGAAGACATGTATGCCTCATACGCAGATGCATAAACCAGATTCAAGATCATCAAAGGCATTATTATGCCTCAGACTCAGACCCTCTTCCCGGATTCAAGATCATCGAAGAGATTATGCCTCACTCAGACCTAAATGGTGGCATACTGAGCCTCATATCCATATTCTTTGTCAAAGACACGTACTTTGGGTTTTAAAGAAGATGACATGGAATCATAATCGAACGATCCGGATCGGAGCGGCCGATTTGATTATGAGTCATAACAGCACGATATGAAACGGTGAGAATTGGGATCGCTGATCGCCGATTCCGATCCAAATCGGCTGATTCATGATTCTCTCTCTCTCTCTCTCTCTCTCTCTCTCTCTCTCTCTTCCCCGGGGGGTGTTCCAATATCTGTCAGAAATCATATCTGGGTCCAGTGAAGTGGCAGTAGACAAAAACATTCCAGGAAGCATGCAGTATTAGAAACTAATTCCAGATGATGGAATCTATCTGGAACAGCATGTTGTAATAGGTGTTCTGCTTATCTATTCAATCGTTTATTTCTTGTCTTGTGTTTGAGTAGCTTTGCCATGCCCTCACTATCGAAAAATGAATAATCATTAGTATGGTCACTACAGTGAGCCTGTGGGATGCTAAAAGAGAATTTTTATGTTCTTGCTCAGATCAAGCATCAGCTAACTCTTGTATTAAGTATTCATCTTTTTTTTTTTAATAGTAAGATAGCTCTTGCATTAAACTTCGAAATGTTTTTTTTTTCTTTTTATGGAAAATTTGATTAGGTACCACAGAATATGGTGAAGAGGATTTAAATGTGGAAGTACCATTTGCAAATCTCCAAAAAAAGTGTCAACAGGGACATGGTCCAAGTGATGGTCACAATTAGCAGCCAGCTGAAATTCTTTTCATTCTCCTTGTGGTGCCAGTGTGGCCACCAAACCAATGGATCAATTGGCTTTAAGAAAATCTCCAAAGCAGCAAAGCACGAACTGTTTCCACGCTATTTGCTTTGCCTTTCAGGTTAACAAGATCAGCAAGGGTGAGGGATTGGGTTTTTTAAGTGATGATTAGAGCTATCAATATACCAAATCTTGATTTTAGTCCCACTTGAATTCAATCCGAAAAAAAAGGTGGATTATAGTGTACTCTTATATAATTTAATTAATTATCCGGTCTTATTGTAATAAATATGTTTATAAGATTAATTATGGATATACCATTGTCCATTGTATTATTACACTTTTTTTTGATAAATCCCTAAATACAGTAGCTATTATTATCACTGTTGTAATTGTTGATGGTACTTGATGGTCTATTCCTAAATATAATTTGGAAAAGGAACATTAACGGGTTGCGCTCTAGGCATGGCTCCAGTGCCTAGACACATAACTGCCTTGCCCCATGGGATTTGCCTTTGCATGGGGTCAAGGTGGTCATTTCGAAGACGGTTAGGTGGTTATTGTGTCTAGGAGTTGGAGCCATGCCTAGAGCGCAATCGGTTAGCATTCTTAAATCCTATAATTGTATTTTATATTCTAGAAACAATTTTTTATTACTAATATGGTGGCATTTATTGTCCTCCTACTTTAAATATAGGGATATCCAGATCTGTTTTTTTTTCCAAATTCAATCATATTCAAAATTGGATTTGCTACCAAACTCCTTTGGATACAAACATGTTTGTCCATTAATTTGTCTTATTTTGAATCCACAAAACCTATTGTAAACTCTCTTGCCATTAGTTGTAGATT
Source organism: Telopea speciosissima (assembly GCF_018873765.1). Taxonomy (NCBI): domain Eukaryota; kingdom Viridiplantae; phylum Streptophyta; class Magnoliopsida; order Proteales; family Proteaceae; genus Telopea; species Telopea speciosissima. The sequence goes on from NC_057925.1 coordinate 51,650,740, forward strand.
CCATCTTATATTAAAAACCAAAACTTGTAATGCATTGTAGTTGTAATACCTAAGTCTAAATTGCTTGCAAGTCCTTCCATGCCTTAGCTGTTCTACTATCAAAGAAGCAACTGTTGAGATGATCTACGACTATAGTTGTGTCTTTGTGATTGTAGACAACCCTGGTTGGGGGTAATATTGGGGTGCATTTATCAAAATCCTCCATCGCATCTACGATCACAAGTGGAACACGTTGTAGGGGTGGAGATTGGGAAGCAGATAGCTCCGCTAGAAAAGCGATGCTATTTCAAGTATTCCTCCTATTGGACTTCTTATGTCTGTATATGGATCGAATAATAAATATTCTCTTTCAAGTGGTTTATGAGTTGTTCAATCAATTAGTTATGAAATACCATTAATTATGTGTGTTATCAATATCTTTACGTGCGGTTAGTTGGGAAATAAGTCTTTTTTGTTTTAAATTTACTCTTAACTTTAAAACTTTTTATTTTCACTTTGACTTTGGAATTGTAATGCATTGTAAGTAGGGATGCAAATGGATCGGCTTCAGCTCGGATAGTGCTATATCCGCATCCGCATCCGATTAGCTTTTGGACGGATACGGACACGGATATGAATTGGATATTTTATCCGTGTACATGTAAATATAGCTGTTCGGAAAGCTATTGCCTGTCCGTATCCACATTCGTTTAGCTTCGGATGGATTTCGGATAGTGCTAAACGGATACAAACACGGATACGAAACGTATTTCGGCTATTCATTTACACCCCTAATTGTAAGTTGTAATACCTAGGTTTATTGTTACCAAAAAACAAAAAAAAACCTCGGTTTAAATTTTTTTTTGTTCTGGCCTTTTTTATCCTTCTAATTGTTAATCTAATTGGGTCTGTTAAAGGTAAAGTGGGTTGGTCTTTCGTGGGCCCCTCCTGGCCCCTTTGGACCTGTTATCCTGTCCCATTTGTGGGTCTGTCTCTAGTGGACCCCTTTGGGTCACCCCTAATAGGCTAAATTCTAGCACCAAAAAACAAATTTAATTGGGCCCGTTAAAGGAAAAGTGGGTTTGGGTTTATTCAAAATAGAGTGTTTTACAAAACTGATTAGACTGACATCAAGAGGTACAAATGTTTTTTAGGATTCAAAATGGATCTTGTAAAGCTAAAACTAGATTATTTCATTAAAAAAATAACCTAAAACTATTTCATTCTGTTAAGTGAGATTATCTTATATCTTAAATCATGCTTTTGAGAGAGAGACAGATCAGTGAGATTATCTTATATCTTAAATCATGCTTTTTGAGAGAGAGAGAGAGATTATTGAAAGATCTTATATCTTAAATGATGCTTTTTGAGAGAGAAGTGTCTATTGGATCTCAGGATCCTTTGCTCTCTCTGGTTGCTTAAGAAGTGAGGAAATAGGGAAAGGAAAGTGAGATTCTCCTGTCGGCCGTTTTGGCCGTTTTATTGTCCAGAAGGTTGAAAATAGAGGTAAGCTTAACTTTTGGCTTTTTATTCTTATAAAGATTAGGAGAGAAAGTGCTTTTTCCTCTTACATTTATATTGAATGGAAAGTATTTTCCCGTCCATTAGAAAGTGGAGTTTCTAAGACGCTCAGGGCCAAAAATATTTCCCAATTAAATGTGATTTTACCAACTTTTTTGACAACTTTTTTTTTTTTTGGTAATTTTTGACAACTAAATGCAGCGTAAGAGTGTCATTTGGAGAAGCTAAATGATACCCAGTGATAATGATGCCCCTCTTTAATATCTCTGGGTAAACGCCAAACCCATCCTACTCATTGCCTTCTTTTACACTGTTACTGCTACAACTATCATGAATCCCACTATCCTTTCATAACATTTCTTGAAACTCCATCATTAACCCATTGAGGGTTGCCAATGGTCTGATCTTCTACCTGGAGGTGTTTGGTATGCATTCTATGTTGATATTGTATTCTTGGATGATAAAAATAGTTATCCTTAATGTTCGAGAATACGAAATTGACCTAGAATGTATTCTAAAAATACATACCAAACACAGCGTAAGAGTCTTAGGTTCAAAACTTCCTGCAAAAGATTTTAGGGTTTGATGTTTTGAGTCATTTGGTTCCCTTCAATTCTTAAATACAAGATCGCAATCAATATATCTACTTGTGGGATTGAAACTAGGGGTGCAAGTTAGGCCTTGTCGGCCTGAACCCTCCAAATAGGGTCTAGGCTGAGATTCCATGGCCCTGAGGGCGGGTCAGGGCTGGAAATATCTGGCCCTGAGTCGATCAGGATCGTGTCAGACCAAAGTTGAGCCCGGCCTGGCCCAACTCTGTTTTAAGTTATGCTATAAAATATGGGGCATTGTTCTCTATATCACAGCGCGGGCTATGCCCAGGCACATGGGGGTAGGCGCAATGACCACCCTGCCCCCTGAGTGGCAGGCCCATGTGTCTGGGCGCAGCCTGCACTGCGGCACAAAGAACATTTTATTATATAATATATATATTTTAAACTTTATATGTCACCCACATTTTATTATATAATATATTATATATGAAGATAATAAGTGATTTAATACATATTATTCTAGTTTTATTTTATATAAAATTGATAATTTTCTTCTTGGCTCAGCCCAACCCATGAATCTGCCTTCCTCCTCTACATAATCAGGGCCAATCAGGGTTAGCCCAACGGCCCCGACCCAACCCTGAGGGCGGATCAAGGTTTTTTGGATTTTCCAGGCCTCGAGTCAGGGTCGGGTTGGGCTTGGGCCCAGCTAAGGGGACTCAGGGTTGGACTGAGGTTTTAACAAGCCCGACCCAACCTGATCTTGTTGCAGCCCTAATTGAAACTTTGTTAACTGTAATCTTACCACTAGAAACTATCCTTCACCATTAAATTCCAGGAAAATTTTACTAAATTCAAGAAAGCTTGTGATATTTTTGAATGAACTTATGAAACTACACTACATAGGAGTTTGGATCCTTTGCACACCTTGCAGTATGGCAAAGGATTTTTATTACACTAGAGTCTGGATCCTCGGTCGTACTGTAGGGTGTGTGGTGCACATCTTGCGGCACGGCACACATGGCACATGTCCTCTATTGTGCCACAAGGCACTGCACACCCTACAATACAGTAGAGGATTTTTATTACACTACATAGGCGAAAACTCGATCCTAAATGAAATATTTCTATCCGACAACATTTTACATTCAAATGCTTTACCTTGAAAATTTTTCTTAGAACACCTTTCAGTCTTAATCATGTCCCTTGCAAATTCATTGCAAGGGATTATGATTATGTGCCAAAAGCTTAATATCCTTGACTTGGAGAAAAAGTTCCATAAAGATGCTTCCTAGTTTTAAGGTCATTTATTCATAACAAGACAGCTTTGGTACTAATTTGTTAGCTATAAAGTCCTCAAATAAGCTAAAGAGTGAAAAAGAAGTCCTATCTTAGGCTTTAAAGACTCAATAAGGTGGCCTGTTCTTACATCCTTGTTTCCTTTTTTATAACAATCTTTTAGAGATAATTTTTAACTTTGGAGATGATGTGATTTTGATTTTGCTTTTGTTAAACGCATACCTTATAGATATATCTTTTATGAAGGAAGGGCCCTCACAAAATTAGAATCCTTAATTTGATTAAACAAATTTCTTGACTTTCTGAGATTCTTTCTAACTTCTACACGCATCACCCAAACGGTTATTTTCTCTTTATATTTATATTTATATATATTGTCTTGTCTATTAATACCTAAGAGGTTAATACTTTGTAGGGCAACTTTCTTCCATCACTTCTGTCAATATAACCAAGTAAAATGGCCTTCATTAGGTTTTGCCACGTTTTCATTGGTTCTTCACAAGAAGATGATCTTCTTCTTGAGTCTGGAAGAGGATAACGTGAGAGCTTCTTTCTTTCTTTCTTTCTTTCCTTTTTTTTTTTTTTTTTTTAAATTTTGTTTCTTCTTAGAATGGGCCAAAGTTGGACCACTGACCATGGATGTAATTTTCAGTGTTAAACAACCACTTGACCAGTTCATGTAGTTGAAGGATTGGTTGATGCTGCTATCAGCCTATCCGTGACTAGACTTAAGAGGGTGAACTGGGAGTTTTTTAAATTTTTTTTTTTTGGGTTTCCTTCACCTACTGCCAACTGCTTAACTACCAAGAAATGTGGAACACACTCTCTCTCTCTCTCTCTCTCTCTCTCTCTACTAAGATATTGTATTACATTACTTGGAAGGAGAAAATTTAGAATATGGACCCAGTTTATGTCCATCCATGGTGAAGAAAGAATATCTTCATCCACCTCATCTGACCCTTTGATTGGGATCGGAGAAGGGTGTTGTTCAAATCATGAATAGTAAAGAATTAAAAAAAAAAAAAAGGCGTACCCAATGCACGAGGCTCTCACCATTGCAGGGTCTGGAGAGGGTAATAATGAACGCAGCCTTGCACTGCTTTTGCAAAGAAGCTGCTTCCATACTCGAACCCATGACCACATGGTCACAATGAAGCAACTTTTACCGTTGCACCAAGGCTCGCATGAACAATAAAGAGTGGGAGTTAATAATGATGAGCCTAGAGTCCAATCGTAGCGACACATCATCATTGGTGAAGAAATAATACCATGTGTATATAGAATGCGACCTAAAATGATGCAGCAAATAATGGAAATCGCAAATAACTATCACACAATGTATACAAGGATTTACGTGGTTTGACAAGATTTCCGAAGTCCATAGTGAGATGAAATCTACTTCACTATCAATAGAGAATAGGGTTACAACCACTCATCCTTACTAGGGATGTAAATGGATCTTATTCGGCTCGGATAGTGCTATATCTGCATCTGCATCTGATTAGCTTTCGGACGGATTCGGATAGTGCTAAACGGATACGGACACGGATACGGATCGAATATTTTATCCATTTACATGTAAATATAGTTTTTCGGATAGCTATAGCCTATCTGTATCCGCATCCATTTAGTTTTTTGATAGATTGGAATAGTGTTAAACGGATACGGAAATGAATTGCAGCCCTTCATTTACACTACCCCTAATCCTTACACCTCCTGAGATTTTTTTTCCTTTCGGGTAAGTCACCTCTCTGAGATATGACTGCAGTGAGTTTCTCATTGATTTTAGCATTAACAAACATCAATCTTTGGGAGGCGGCCTTCTCATGAATATGTCCGGCTCATCATTTTCACCACACCCAGGTGTAGTCGCGTAGATGATGTTTGTACAACATTTCTTTATGTGGGCACTCTTGGATTCTATGTGATCCCTAACACAAGAAACATCATGACGTTGGTTTTGACCCGATTAATTACAAAGAAAGAATCATCGTTACAAACATATAGTGAAACCCTATACAAACAATTTACTGAAATATCCATGTAATCTTTTGGGCCATACGACCTCTTAACAAATCTTGGGAATCAACCAACTTATGCAATTTGGATCCTCTACTGCTGAGCTACCCGGCAGAACCGTGCTGCCCAGACACGATGTTGTGCGCAATGTCCGCCTTACCCCTATCCAAACGTCTTGCCCTAGTGGGGGTAAGGCGATCATTGCTCGCAGCACCATGTTTGGACAGCACGATCCTACCAGACAGCTCGACAGTAGAGGATCTAGATCCCAACTTCTGCAAGCAAGGGAAAACAAGACATAGTACCCCCAACAGGGTGAAGGAGGCAATATATATCTCCTCTTGAAATACCATCCAAAAAACTGTTTTCTCTCCCTGTGGAAAATAGACTGGTGACAGTGACCAATCAGTAATGTGTCCAAATGAAAGATACAATTATTCACTTATTATTGAACTACTGTTTTACATATGAAGAAGCTCTTTCTTCCTTTATTTGAAAATGGAAAAGGACTCCTAACATGTGACCAAACAGTGTACTGATGAAGATAAATGGATGATCATTGAGATGCACAAAAGTTATTAAAAACCCATCTTTGTTTGCAATTCACTTAAGCAATATAATTGACCCACCACAACTTAGCTTTCTAGATCAGATATTTTGTGACCAATGATGTTGAAATTTGAGTATTAATTATGGGTCCTAATCTTTAATTTGTGATGTGGCTTATCATTCCTTGGACTCTTGTTCTTGTTCTTAAGTTCATAACGTGGCACTTAGTTCCTTTTGTTTATGTTAATTATTTGAACTGAGCCTCTTCATCAGTTACAGAAAAAATGATTCATAATTATTAGATATTTGATGCTTTAACATTACTGATAAAAATGAATTTTCAATATCTGTTCTCAAATTTGTGAGCTTTCTCAATAACCCATTTGTTTCAATTTTTCATTACAAGTATTGCAGATACAATTAGTATATATATGTAGGGGCGCTGTTCTCTATGCCGCAGCGCAGGCTGCGCCCAAGTATATGGGGGTTGGCGTAATGATCACCCTATCCCCTGAGTGGCAGGCCCATGTGTTTCGGCACAGCCTGCGCTGCGGCACAGAGAACATTCTCCCATATATGTATTATAATGTCTGTTTATGCTCTCCATTATTGAAAAGAAAGATACACAAAACAGATCAATAATGAAGGAGATGTTTGGTGAAAGAAATAGACTTTTTTGTATCTACTTTAAGTGAGCTAGCTTCACTAAATTCCATTTCATTAATGCTTAACACTCTTGCCCAGAGAAGGAATATTGGATTAGCCATATCCACATAAAATCCAATTTTTATGATTTGCTTTCTTGATGAAATGTGGGGCCTTCTTACCCAACTCATATGATTACCATCCATAGAGCCTGTGGCTGATGATGTAAAATCTTTTTCATATAATCTAAAAAAAAAAAAAAATTATGTTTCAAGCTTTTAATTGTACCAATAATTGTAGGTTTTATATATATATATATATTTATCAGGTGGATAATGCTTGTGGAGATCAGTTTCCCTCCATTTCAAGTTACCAACTAAATCTTTCTAATTCTAACTAACACATGTCAACACTTAGAAGACATTCCTTCTTCTTCTTCTTCTTCTTCTTCTTCTTCTTCTTGCATTTGTAATTCTCTTAATATGAAGAGGCTTAAAATATCCTAGAGCTTTTAACATTTGATACTATTTATTAATGTATAGAAAGAAGGGGGAAAAAAAAACTAAAAATGTGGCATTTGTGACTGAAAATTAAAATGTGATATTAATTAGTTCATTATGAGTCTCCCTTTATCTTAGGAAGAGCGCATGCATGCATGCAACCACAAGATATGTGTTGTGTATTGATCAAATATTTGGGAACTCAATAATAGATTATCGGATTCAGAAGACTCAATCTTTGCAAGTTGCTCTGCTTTATTTATGGCCCCAAGCAAGCCTCTCGAGCATGGTTTCATAAACTGTCAAAGTTTCTACTTCAATTTGGTTTTCATGCCTCTCAAACAGATAATAAGCAAACTTGTAAAGATTGAGTCCTATTGAATCCGGTAACCTAATATTGAGTTGCCATGTTTAATATTGTGAAACCGTATTTTCCAAAATGCTTTACTCCATGTGGATATAATAATGGATGATCGAAATTTCAATTAAGCAAGGCTTTTTAATTTCCTGTACTCTATCGAAAGCAAAAGATATGTAGCATAACCATCTAGTAGAAAATATTTTTTTTTTCTGATATATAACTTTATTGTAAGGTAAAAAGTTTCTTGCACGACCGTGTTTACAACCGTTAGATGGAGATCAGAGGCAGTGTACTATACATGATCACGCTCATCCAATAATTGAAAATACGACTATGAACCATGCACGATCGTATACGAAAAACTCACCCCTTATTGTAAATAACATGAATCTTTCAACTCCATATTATTGATTTGACTACATGATAAAGATCAGATCTAAAACTGTAATCTTTTTCAGAAGATGGTCCATCTTAAAGTTTCATAGTAGTTGATCAAAATTTGTAGAGACAAACCCTACTGCTTAGGAATGAGATGGATAATGATCATCAACTGATTGATGGGTCTCAAATAATAATCATTAACTATCTCTTGTATGTATAAAACAAGGTTGTAATCAAGGGAAGTCATATCTCAAGTCTTGATCTCCATAAAGCTTAAAAATAATATAATAAGGGAAAAAGATACTGGAATTGTAGACATAGTTTAATTAAGTTCTTAGAGATGGGAATTGTGGCTAATTTGGTGCATTTATGGACCAAGATATAATGTAGCAGCAATTTGCATGCATGCATGGCTTATAAAATAATATTATTCTAGTGTTTCTAAAGGTAATCCTGATGGACAAAATTTCAAGATTCCTTCTCATTTTCACCTTTATTCCCCTTTTCTGTGGTGGGAAAGGTAGTGGGCTAGCTAGTAGGTAGTGAGACCTCAACCACCATGCCTGATTCTTCATCAGTCTTGTTTTACATACTCCTTTAATTATCATCATCCACAAGTAATCAGATTTATTTAAAGAAGGGAGAATGTTCTCTGTGCCATAGCACAGGCTGCACCCAGACACATGGGCAGTCTGTGCAGGGGGCAGGGTGATCATTACGCCCACCCCCATGTGCCTGAGCACAACCTATGCTGCGGCACAGAGAACATGCCCCCTTTAAAGAATTAATAAAAGCTGATTTATAGTCTTTGATGGTGGCTCATCAGATAAATTGAGTTGCTATGGCTTCTAAAATGGGAACTCTGAAATTAGATTTTCCATGATATAAAACATTAAATTAGACTTCCCACGATATAAATAATGAATTTTTTTTTTTTTTTTTTTGGATAGCTTATGTTTGTATTACAATCAATGTTGGTTATAAGCTGGTTCTATGGATGTGAGTTAGGATTTATAATTTTTTCTATAAATAATGGAGTTTTTACTTGTCATATTTATGGTCTCAACTAAGGGACAACTTCTGATAGTCTAAGACATTTGGCCCTCCTTCAAAAGGTTAGCTTACAATAAAACCAGGGTTGAATGTTTCGGTCTAAATGATCAAAATCTCCGAGTTGTCTTTGTTTCGAGTCTTGCCAAAACAAAACACATGGTCAAAAAGTTTCTATCCTGGGTTTCAACTCAGGGAGGCCTAGGGTCGGAAACCCAGTAACAAAATCTCAAAATAAAATCCGACATGTCTCGGTTTTGACCTGATTGAAACCAGATCCGAAACCGAGATCTCAATCCTTAAATAAAACTCAACCAGATAGAGCAAAACTAATTAAGCTAATATGAAACCAATCCATTGGTAATAGAGTGATTTTGAGCTGACTACTCCTCTTGACTATTTTAGTTTCTAAATCATGATAACATGATCGATGATCCATTACTTATCATAAGAAAATAGTTTGCCCATTTAATTAGAGGAGGAGTTTGGGGGGGGGGGGGGGATAATTTAAAGGGGCTAAAAAAAAAAAAGGAGAAGAGATGGGAGAAGTATATACAATAGAGAATTCTTCTTTTTATTTTTTTATTTATTTATTTATTTATTTTTTCTCTCTAAAAGAGAATTTACTGAATAAAAAAGCCATGTGAAAAGCCTGTAGTTTTAGATAGACAAAGGTCATGAGCCAAGGCATCTGCTACAACATTCATAGCTCATGGAATACATTAAAATGAAATAGAAATAAAAAATAGAAAAGCGCTTCACATCATCAATAATGGCTGCTACATTTAGAGATGGGATTCGGTGCGGTTCAAGAATGTAGCTAGAAGACGGCCTCCTTACTATCCAATTCAACTTATTTTTAAGTATATATCTCCATAAAGTGTGAGCAAAAAGATGATTCGCAAGAGGAAGCTTTTTGACATTTACATTGCCAAAAATCACTTAGGTTTTGGCATATCTCATTCTAACTTTATTATCTTCTTGGCAAAAGCCCAAATATATTAATGTTTAGCTGATTTTCAGTTAAAAATGTCTGTATTTTGTTGGACATGATAGCTTCTTTGATTTTTCTTTTTCTTCCCTCTTTTACCCTAAGAGATGACCTCAATCAAATTACTTGAGATAGTGTAACCAATACTTTACCAATTGTTAATGGAGCCAAACTATCACCTTGAGAGATTTGAACCTTTGGGAAAAGTTCTTCTAAAAGTGGCCCGCTTAGAAAGGGATCTCTCAGTGCTTTATTTTTGCAACGCAAAAGAGTGATATGACAATTCCGACGGCTATATATCAAGGAAATGATATAGATTGCATCAAATTTCAGAACTTAATTCAATCAAATACTCTCTCATGTATTGGCATGCATCCCCATGTATGTCATTTTTTCCTAACTATAACATCAATTACTATTATCCGTTCTCTCATATTTATCATTTTAAAATTTCCAATTAGGTTGAAACTTTACATGTAAGCAAGGAAAATTGTAGTGTGACTACTTAGAAAATTTGGGCCTTACTTAAACTGTCACATGATAAATATTGAGCGGGCGTGTGACCCCTCCTCAGGGGTGGCAAAAATCATCATGACCCAATAGGACCGATTATTACTCATAATGATTCGGTTTTGGTTCTGGGTTATTAAAAAAACAAATTGTTTCAATTTGGTCCAAGCTAGATTGATGGGCATTCGATAGGATCAATCATAAAACTAAAACTGGTAGCCAAACCAAACCATCCAAGGAAGTGAACCGATAAAAACCATTTTTTTATCTCCCGATGACAACGGCTTGATTGCATGACCCTGATTTCCATCTTTTGCCTGCTATAAAGTACAAAACCTTCGAAAGAGACCTTCAAATATGTATGGCCTTGTCCGATTAAAATCGAATCAAACCGAACCGAACCGAAACAAACCAACAGTCCCAATCCTCTTATTAAACAAAAGAAAAAAGGGAAAAAGGTTTCGTGAAAGACTCAGTTTGTGCAATTCCATGTCATGTGGTTTCTATATTCTATATTAATGGAATTTTAGTTTAAATGACACAAGAAACAAGTTGATGTCAGTTGTTCGATCAATCTCAGATACCCTAGAGATCATTATATGATTTTTAAAACTATACCCATGATATTGACCACCAACCCTATCCCCCAAACCCTAAAATAAAGAGGGGAAAAAAAAAAAAAAAAAAAAAAAAAAAAAAAGGGCTGGTGGGGGAGGGGGAAGATTGTGAGTTGCAGAAGAAGAAGAGCCCGTAACTTATGGGAGTGGATTAGATAAAAAAAAAAAAAGAGTGTGAAGACGTGACTCTTTATACAACATTATCTCCTACCAAACAAAACATCCTCTTAATAGAAACCTTAACCCTAGAATTTACAATTATGATATTCAATCATTGGATTCTTTTACCAATTTTGGGCCATGCAGTACTCAGAAGTTTACTTCCTTAGTGCATACATAGCTCCAACAACTGTCCCACTTCCACATATATATGGCAAAAAGGGTGTCCAACATGTGTCATCCTTTTTTTTGTGTGTGTGGAAAAGATCTATTTGCCTTTCTGTGTTCAGTCATGTTATTGGTGTGTGGCGCAAATTTACCGAAAGCTGGCTGCATGTTCAACCCTCTCCCAGTAAATATATAGAAAAAAAGAACGTTGCTTGGTTGCGTGGCTTCTGCACCTAGATATAGGTGCACATGAAATTACTGCTAAGCCTCTCCTGAAATAAAAAATCTCATCTGTGTTTATGCCCCTGCATGTACTCTCATTGACCCCCGTGCCAATACAAGGGTTACATGACCAAACAGCGATCTTGCCCATATATATATTTCCTGTCCGGGAGCATATTCTATGCCGGCACGAAACATCCACTCATAGCCCACCTTTGGTGTAATTAAAGGGGGTAGGGAAGTCATTACATAGGGTAGGAGAGAGAGAGACGCAGCTGTCCTGGGGCGTAAGGTATGCTTTTGGACAGAAAAATATTGTCTCAAAAGAAGAAAAGATTCACACACTATCCATTTATAGGTTCTTTCTCATGCTCTCTTACAAAAAGTGAGGGTATTATTTTAAATAAAAAACTGTGGGATCTACATGGATTGATACTTTTTTCAAGTCACTAAGTGGTGGTAGCATGTAGATTCCTTCCCACGCTCGTACTCGTAGTGTGAAAACCTTCTCCCAAAAGATATATGTGAAAAGGCCAAAAAGTATAAATGTTGTTGAGCCTAGAATAGGGTAAAATAGCAACTTTGTAACCATCTCTCTCTTCTTCACATGAAATGACCTCGTTGCCTTCCATTGCCCGATACGTTGCACTTCATTTGCTCACTCCTCTATGCCACACCTGCTTAGAGAACCATCTAAGGGCCGGTGGGAACCAAAAGTTTGGAACCCATCTTTGTTGTTAAAATAGAGGGAATGTTTGGAATCTTATAATAGGTGTTTCTATCATTCTCAGGTGAAACTTAGAGCTCCATTATTTTCAACCTTCATGTGCCAATATCATATGGGCCCTCACATTTGAGTTGTTTATCTATAATATAAGCTTCCAATTAGTTTTTGTCACTCATCATATTGATTCACAAAGTGACAAGTTTTCTTCTCTAATTTATTTAATTTCATTATTAATTCTCATCACTGTCCATAATTTGTTCTCTTCTTCATGATTTAGTCCCCCACCCCACTCCCAAAAAAAAAATTTTGTGATGGACCCTAAATCCAGCATCCTCATTGGATGTTGCAGCAATATAGGATTAAAGAAAATATGATTTGTGGGCTATATATGTAATTTCTCCATTAGATCTTAATACCTATAGCTTATCAATTTTTTACTCTAATTAATAATACTTTAGTACAAATCATACCCAGTTCTTTCCATGTTTTAGTTGCCCATTTGATTTGATTCTTAATATGAAAATTCTAAGATCATATCCCCTCATTATAATTAGTTATTTTGAGATTTCATTAATTTTTTTTGGAATGGACTACCATATAAAGGGCTGGTCCACATCCATTGAGTGAATTATTGCTCCACAAGTAAGCTATACTGGAATCATTATTATTATATTTTTTTATTTTTCTCAAGATTTCTATATTTAATATGTAAAAATAGGGATGTGAATGGATAACCAAAAATCTGAGTTCGATCCACATCCGTATCGTTTAGAGACATCTGTATTCGTTTAGAGATATTCAGAAAATTTTCCGAATATACTGATAAAAATCCATCCAAAAAAAATTGAATACTTAATAATAAAAAATTAAGTAAATAATGATCTTGAGGGTTTTTGAAGATTCTAACATGTTCTAGAATATTAGGAAAAGAGAATCATGATCTAAGAATTATAGATTGAGAGTGAATATATTGTGTCCATTACGGGGAGGAAGGTCCAGGTTACGCAAGGCAGAGATGTAAACAGATGGTCGAAAATCCGACTTCAATCCGTGTCCGAATCCATTTAGAGGTATCCAATAGTCCGTGCTCGACCAGAGAATATTCGGATCCGATCACATCCAATACGCATCCGAGCCGAATCCAAGCTGTTTACATGCCTATGTGGAAACAGTTCATTGGTACATTGATATGTCACCACATGACATGGCATTTATCATCATCATTATCCTAATAGAACCTTAATCAGAAACTAACTCTTCAGTAGGCCATGGTCAAGATTTTGCTTAGATCAGAGTCCCTTAAACCCTTCTGATCAAAATACAATAAAGTTGAAGCTGAGCAGCTAATTGACACCTAATATGAAAGCTACCCATGTCTTTGCTTGTTTTACAAATTTATATTAATCATAAAACAATGATAAGAAAGTGGGGTTTTTGCAATTTGGACGTTTTCTCTAATTTAATTCCATAAATTACGCTTATAGATATAAATTATTTTCAAAAACCTCCCCTTCCAAGTGCCTAGCTAGAGATTAATTGATTACTTGTGCTTATGGTTCTTCCTTGATCAAACCCTCTTATTATTATAATATATATATATAAGCTTGTTGAGGACTCCTCATGACCTGCAAGAAGGCATAAAAGCTTAAACCAAGTAAAACCTTGTCATCTATATAACATAAACCAAAAACCCAACTCAGAGGACTTTTAAGGGACATTTGAAATCAAAACCCAATAATCTCCTTCTTTGGTCATTCCCTTTTCCCTCCAAAACAGAAAAAGATGAGTTTAAGGGACATTGAAGCTACACTACCTGCAGGTTTCAGATTCTACCCTAGTGATCAAGAATTGGTCTGCCATTATCTATGCAAGAAGATTGCTAATGAAGGAATCTCTAAGGGAACCATGATTGAAGTGGACTTGCATACTTGTGAACCTTGGCAGCTACCAGGTTAGTGTTCCATCAAAACCCACTACTTTCTTCTCTCTCTCTGTCTCTCTCTCTCTCTCTCTCCTCTGCACCTGCACACATTACTTTTGTGGTGAATTGGTGCTGTTTCAAGATTTATTCTCATATAAATTGATAGAGAAATTTATAATTGAGAGACTGCCTTGACTTGGGTAATCCAAACTTGCATGATTTTGGAAGAGAGAGAGAGAGAAAGAGGCACTTCTCTCTCTCTCTCTCTCTCTCTCTCTCTCTCTCTCTCTCTCCTTCCTGCACACATAACTTTTGTGGAGAATTGATAATGTTTCAAGATTTATTCTCATCTAAATTGATAGAGAATGAATAATTGAGAGACAGCCTTGACTTGAGTAATCCAAACTTGCATGATTTTTTGGAAGAGAGAGAGAGGCACTTCTCCCTCCACACACAGTGGTTGCTCTCTCTCTCTCTCTCTCTCTCTCTCTCTCTCTCTCTCTCTCTCTCTCTCTTACCAATTTTAGCTTCTATTTAATTTTCTCCTTTGTCCTGCACAAGTTTTTTAGTCCAAAAGTTCATTCTGGTTTCTCTATTTACCACTAAACACCCCTAAACCAAAATCTTACCAATTCCAGTTACTGACTTTCCTGAGTTCTTATTAACTAGATTTTAGCTCTCCAAACTTAATTATCTCTATAGAGTAATAACAGTTTCTCTAATAAAAATCTATCAAATGGGTTTAATCCTTAAGAACTTATTCATCATTTTATGCTAGATAGTTCTTCTCTTTCTTTACTTTCTCATTACAGCTAAGTTGGTAGTTTAGGAGGTAAGCAATTAAGTGAGAGGAAAAAGAAGGGTTTACAGTCCAAGCTTTGTGTGGTTCAAAATTCAGATTATAATAATGGTATACGTGGAAAGGGCGACAAGAACTGTCTCACGGAAGGATGCATAATTTATCTTCTATGTATATGCTTCTTAAAATAATGGATGTTTCGTGACCTAAAAATGAGGGATGACCTCTTCTCCCTTGATATATATATTTGTATTGAGAAGATAATAAGGAATCTATACTTAGATTCTTTAAGACATACTTTTAAGATTCTAAGTATATCCAACTAGAAGTAGAGATACCCGATTGATACGGAATCATAGAGCCCTTTATATATAATTAATAACTATGTGGTAAAGGTACCTTTTTTTTTCTTTCGTTTTTTTCTTTTTTTTCTTTTTTTCTTAACTCGAGCCTCTACGATTTTATTAAAGTGAAACCAAAATAATAACGAATACAAAAGGCCTGTCTAACCCCAAGCCCAAGCAAAAACACTAGCACACAAACACTCAAAGAAAGAGCTCACAACCAAACTCAAACAGATACAAATTTATAAACTTAAAACTGGAAGACCAATTGCATCCTCACGAGAAATCCTTCGAAGATCCTAATGTAAGCTAGATTCTCCGTCAAAAACCGTATCCCTCTTCAAATCATAAGTCAAATTACTAAGAAAATCCGTAGCCCTATTCCCTTCACGGTATGTGAAAGAAATCAGAGGTTTAAGAGAGTCGATCAGCCCCAAAACTTCCTGAAACCAAGGGGACCTATTAAGTAATAATTAGACTGAATGCACAGGCTGCACCCAGACACATGAGGCAGGATTTTGGGCATTCAAGGGGCGGGCCGGTTATTTCTTCCACCCCCATGTGTCTGGACGCACCCTATGTCCCCAGTGCAGAGAACGTTATCCCTTATATTACGTAATTAAGAATATCACTTATAAGTTCTTGGTGGCCTGTGTACGTGGGATGTATTAAGGTAGGGTCCAATATGATCCATATCTAAATCTACGTATTAGTGTTGTTAACAAGAATTTCAACTTCAACCTATTTACATGATCTGACCTTGTCCTATGGATTGGATTTTGTTATTTTGCACTAAACATTATTGTCTACCTTCTTGATCAAATATCTATATATTGCATTTGATCCCATTACTTCTTATGAGGTAAGAAGCTATTAGTTAGCTATAGAGCTACGGATCTATCAAGACACATTCTAGGGTTCACATAATTTTTTAGTCATTTTCCTTTTATTTGATTCCTAGACGTGTAACACTAATTGTGAATTATGTGGATAAAGTCAAAAGATTATTGATTTCGTAGTATAAAAGACCTATGATGTATTGTACTTAAAAGGTTTTCATCATCAATAAAATGAGTTAAAAGTATCTTAGTTAGCTACAAAGCTACGGATCTAATCCATCAAAACACGTATATAGCTAGGGTTCACATGACTAACACGTCATTTTCATTTTATTTGTATCCTAAACGTGTAACACTAAGTTAATTGTGAATTATGTTGATGAAGTCAGAAGATGATTGATTTCGTCGTATATAAGACCCCAATATATTGGACTTTTTCCCTTGCAATAGGAATTTTATTTTAAATTTACTAAATAAAAAATAAATAATTTTTTTAAGGGAGGATTGAGTGTTAATTTCTAATTACCACGTGCATTTAGATATTTGTCATGTTGATTACATGAGTAATCACTAATACTTTTCTGACCTCTTGGGTTTTGATATATTCATTGAGAAGGATGAGATTATGATCAATCAACATCCTTTGGATGCTAGTATTATCCTTTATTTACTTGTAAAGCATGGAACTAATTAAAATATAAAAAGTTTGAGCCCCTCCTTCCTCACCCCACTATTATTATCCTTTATTTAGTTACTAAATTTTTTTTGTTTATTTTCATTGATATCATTAGAAATATCTCTCAAATATCATTCTAAGGGTGTACTCATATTGATAATTTTCAATAAACCCAAAAATTTAATAATTATGATGGTTTAATTTTTGAAATTAACTACAATAGTTTACTTCTAATGAGTTGGATTAGAGAGAGAGAGAGAGAGATATGTGACCAAATCATTAGGTCTATATTATTAAAATTTTCCAAAAGATTAGGGCCAACCCCCCCCCCCCCTCCCCCCACACTTTAAAAAAAGTTTAGCTGGGATGATAGAATATACTTTAAAGATTACAATATTTCCTCCTAAGCTCATTTAATTAAGAAGAGTTCTGAAACCCTTCTTCTGTCATCTTGACATCAGAAAAAGTTAGATTCAAGATCTTTTTAAATGTGCCATAGAGAATATTCCCTCCTACCTTTTGAGGTGTAATTTGTTGATGGGATTCTTTTATTTGCATGTAGAGCTTTAATTTATCACACAATCCCACTCTTGACCAGTACTCAATTTCCTTAGGCTCTTCTGGATTTTTAGGTTTTTTTATTTCAATGCCATGTTGAGCTTAAATCTTCTTTCTTTTTTTCTTTTTAGTTTTTGGTACAAACCCAAATAAACTTGCAACCTTTACTGTCAAATTTCTCTATCATGAATCGAAAGACTAACCCTTACTACTATTCTTCACCTCCCAAATACACCTCCAAGAATCAAACCATTAAAAAAAAAAAAAAACCAGAAATTTTCATAAATTGAAGGGGACAGACCGACAGTGGCGGCAGCCACTCAACCATTGTGCTTTCTTGATTACCTGCTATTAATTTTGACATTTATCAGATTAGTGCATAGAGAACTCAAATTTGAAAGCTAGCCGTTAAGGAGAGGATGTCTGAGCATGTATGACTCTTCATGTATATGCATCAAGCTACTCACTTCCGATGTGGGATTATTATTTTCGTCTTCCGCGTGGAACCCAACACGATCAACTATTAATACATACACATAATGGAGATTACCTCTCTCTCTCTCTCTCTCTCTCTCTCTCACACAATTAGGCTCACATATGAAAAATATTCTTGCATTGTTATAAGTTGTAGTCATTCTTCTATGTGATTAAGAACACTACTAACTCACACCCACCTTATATGTACTAATACTTGTGAGGTTTGTTACAGATGTGGCCAAGCTCGGTGCCAATGAATGGTACTTCTTCAGTTTCCGGGACCGTAAATACGCTTCTGGCCTTCGAACCAACCGGGCGACGATGTCGGGATACTGGAAGGCTACCGGAAAAGATCGTCCGATATACAAGCCCAACTCGCGTACAATTGTGGGGATGAGGAAGACATTGGTTTTCTATCGTAACAGAGCTCCAAATGGGATCAAGACTGGCTGGATCATGCATGAGTTTCGTTATCAGCAGAATCCATATATGCCTCCTAAGGTCTGTTACCACCCAAAACTCTCAATCTCTCACATGCACACACCGATAAAATAAAGACACTACACTACAAGAAACTAGTTAAGATGGTGTTTGGCTGCAGCTTTAACTCTATTTGGAATTAGGGGTGTCAATTCTAAGCCCGCACCGGTTAGCCCGATAGAGTCCAATCAGGAAAATCCGAAACTGGTCTAGACCGTTTATTAAACCAACTGGCTCAAGCCTGGATCGAATAATATTCTGTCGTTCCCATTGCGGAGGTCCTACCTGACGGTTGTCCTACAGGGACCGATCGATTAAGAACCCGACTCAACCCGACCCTCTATAACTTATATAAAATCCCTAATGGGCCTAAGCTATAGGATCATGGTTTTGCTACTTTGCACTAATCCGATGGGAATACCTGCTGCTTGCTCATGAGTTGGGCCTAAATGGGCTCTAACTGGGCTCTAAATGCAAAGCTATTCCCATTTAAATTCTGAAATGGGTTCTAAATGGGCTCATTGAACTGGGCTCTAACTGCATAGCTATTCCCATTTCAAACATATGCATTTAGAGCCCCCAGTTAGAGCCCATTTCAGATTTCCAGGCAATGAGCCCGGTTAAAGCCCTTCCAGTGCCAAATGGTGCAACAGCTAACCTGAATAGTACTACCCCAATTAAAGCCCGGGAACCAACTGACCGTTCATAATTGTGTCCATGCCTGCCATATGCAGACCCGACTATCTATTCGGACGGTCACGAAGCGAGGGAAAAAATTGAGAGGCCCAGCTAAGCCCGACCGGACCGACCAGTTGACACCCTACGGCCCTACCCTTGATAACTGATGAAAGCAAATTGGTTTGGGCCTTGGGCTGGGCTTAGCTTCATCAAACGTAGTAATCAATTGCAGGAAGATTTCAATGTCCTTATATGTTTATGGTTGATTTGAATGGCATGCAGGAAGATTGGGTACTTTGCAGAGTCTTTCACAAAGGCAAGGGATCAGAGCATAGGGAGAACCCTAGCCAATTGGCAAATGAATTTGACACATCAAATGGAGCTTCTCCTTCAAATATATCCTCATCTCCCACTACTATGTACCAACAATCTATCTCATGTGGGTCCCACCAACAAATCAACTCATTTCCTCAACTCTTACATCATCATGATCATCATCAAGACCACAGTTTGCTAAATTTAACAGTTTTCAATTCCAATATTTCTCCACAAGAGCAAGAGAGCAAGAAACCCTTCTTTGAGATTCAATCTAGAACAAGAGGTGATCATGATCAGTATGGATTTCTACTGGATATGGGTTTGGAAAATAACAACTTTGGGAATGAAGAAGCTTCAAGTTTAGAGGAGATGGAGTTTGAAGATTATAACAGTATTGTTTTTCTCTAGATTAATTGATTGGGTTAATAGTTAGTGATACTATCTAGAAACAAGAATATAATAGTGTTAATAAATAATTAATTAATTAATTAAATATACCATAGCTAGCTACCCCATTTGTTGATGCATTGTTTTGTCTGTATAGATCATATTAGGTGATGTTTGGTTTGGAGTTTAATTAGATGATTAATACTAAATGTTAGAGAAATTTGCTCTTTTTTGGGGCTTGTAATTATTTTATTTATGTTAGGATGTATATATCACATTAATCGAAATATATGAACATCAGTCATTTTTATTTATTTTAAATCAGTTTTGGACTCATTCTTTCCTGTGGAGATGGGTATTAGTTCATTAATGTATTATGTAATTAATTTCTGTTTTCAGAATCTATCTTATTCTCTCATTCAGTGATTTGCATTCACCAGAGCTACAAAGTGTATGCCACAGTGGATAATCTTTCTTAAGAATGCAAGAAATGATCTTGTATTATTGCTTTTTTTGTAATCTTTCTTTGGGATATTTATTTGAGTGTCTTATTTTAGTTTCAATTTTTGTAGTTTAATTATGCCGTTCTGTTGTATTAAATGAATGGGGAAGAGTTCTTTGTGGGGGGAGCGAGGCCCTTGCGTGCATGCGGGGCTAGTGAGACTGTGAGAGTACGCGTGGAAGCATCAACAGGATGAACATTTCCACCTTTCATGGAAACGGGGCTGCCTTCCCCCCTGTGTTTGGGCATAGGGGTCACATTCCCCCACAAAGTTCTTTTTTCCTTAAATGAATTTAAATAAAGAAGTTTCAAATTAAATTTAAAAAAAAAAAGATTTTGTTTTGCTTTTGTTGGTAATGTACTAATGTGGCTATTGTAATTTGAACCCAAGACCACTTTGGATTTTGCTTTCTTAAAAGCAAACAGTGCTTTAGTTCTTTAGTTCCACATGAAAAGAGGGAGAGAACTCAAGCTCGTTTATATTTAGTTATGGAAACTATAAGCTATAAAGGTTTTTTGTTTTTTAGTGAATAATCATTATATTCAACAAAGCATCCAGAGACGTTTCCCAGAGGTAGCCCCAAGGGGGGGGGGGGGAGGGGGGGGAGAAGAGGACGGGAGGGGAGAGGCGTTGCCCAAAGAGGCCGCCCTTAGGGAGATTGGATCTTGTGCAGCTGTGGTGGGAGCTGCACTGTGCAGCACCAAAAACCACCCTAAATACAGGGGGAGGGTGGTCATTTCACATGTGGGGCCCAGGTGGGACCCACCTGTGAAATGACTACCTTACCCCTATTTTTTCTGTCGTTTAACGGTGCTGCACAGGTGCAGCTCCCACCACGGCTGGATAAGATCCAATTCCCACTCAAGAAGGAGATAGGGAGACACCAACTAGAGACAGTATGTCTATTTCTGAGATTGTTAAGAACCGCCTGAATGTTTGAACCCAGCATACCTCTAATCTTGAACCCGATGGTGCCCCAAATTAAGTTAAGAGGTCTAGATTTGTCAGTCCATCTCCTAAGATTTCTCTCATGCTACATGTGGTACAGCGAAGCACAAAAAATAAGTTTGTCTTCAAGATCACAAGAAGATTTTCCATGGAACGAGAATCTAACCAATCACCATTCATGCTCCATGTTGCACATAGGCCTTCGCCCCGGCCAGCACTTCCAAATAATACCTTCCCACAAGGAACGAGAGAAAGGGCACTCGAAGAACAAATGCTCTACAGTTTCATCCCCATTTAAACAAAGAACGCAAGAAGCAGAGATCAAAATGGACCTAGAACAGAGTAAGGCCATCATGGTGAGTGCCTACAAAAGGATGCACCAACAAATGAAACCACTGCAGACCAAAGAACCATCGGACACCTGGATCGAATCAGTTCCCATGCCAAGGTATAAGGATTCTTGAAGAGAAATATCCCTCTTCCCATATGTCAAGGATAGGTCCAGGGGTGTTTTCCACATGCTCACCAAGCCAAGACTTGTGCAAGTACCTGACCATCCCAAGAACATTTCCACCTTTCGTCATCTCGTGAACCATGCTGGTGCCATTGGACGCTGCCTCAGATGGGGATGACATCATTCCACCAGAACCTCACCTTAAGCTTCTCCACTGAAACAAGATCCCTATTTCATGCTTTAATCTTGGGGTTGTATTTGTTATGCATTCTCAAAATAGATTATGGGTCTTGAATGCATTCTGAAACCTGATTCCTCTCTATTTCTTTCCTTGAGAATACGTTCTAGACCCAGAATATATCCTGAGAATGCATACTAAACACAGCCTTACTTAGTATGCAATCTTTTCATGTTTTCTACAGAAAATTAAATTTTGCAGTTCAAGTTTGTCTTACCTGATTATGATGGCAAATTGCAAACTCAGATGATGATTAGAAAAAGTAGATATGCATTCATGAAAGTCGATATAAAAAAATTAAAAAAAAAAGGATACAAATAATATGTAAATGAGCAGCAACTCTTTAAGGCAATAAACATAAAACCTACCTTCATTATGCATCAGGTTTCATTGAACAAATTTTCTGTGGTTGAAATATGCCAAAATTCCCCATCCAAGAGGATAAAATAATAATAATGACAAAATGAGCTGAGACACTAAAATTGTAAAAAAAAAAAAAAAAAATTGCAAGTCACCGGCTTGTTTACAGCAGTTAATGAAGTGCTCAATGAAGAAATTAGAAGGATAAAAAAACCCCAAAAAAAAGTCTAAATACTACCACCCTCAGACTCGGCGAGTTTCTTCCTTTGCTGGTGCTCCGCAACTTTGTAATCCACCACCTCTCGGAACAGGTTTGAATCAAGCACACAGTCATTGCTTCCATAAACAGCAGCTTGAACACTAGCCATCAACTTTGCTATTTCTCTTCCAGAAAAGCCCTCAGTTTTAGCAGCTGCTTCCTGAATAACTTCCTCGGACAAACCCTTGATCTCTATCCTCTGTGGTTCTTTACGAAACAGAGACGAAAGCCAGCCAGATTTACTTTCTCCAGCCTTTGCAATGTACTTGTCCAGATAGAGCTTAAGCATCTTGAAGCGTTCTTCTTCCCCAGGCACTGGGAATTCGAGGACCTCATCAATACGGTCAGCAACAGCAGAGTCTAGATCACCAGGCCGGTTGGTAGCTAGAGCAAGGACAATGTCCTTGGACTGGTCACCTGTGCGAAAAAGGAGAGCGTTAAGGGCACTCCGTTGCGCTTCACTCATGTAGATTTTGTTTCGCCTGCAAAATCAGGCAAGCAGATTCAATCATCTCAACAAGTGTTCTCAATGGGGGCAGAAGATAATGGCCCCAGAGAAAGGCAGCAGCATATGCATGCAAGTCAAGATGTCTGTAAAGACAGAAATGCATGACATCCAATGCACAACAATTTTTTTTTTCTTTTAAAGGCACAACAAAGTTAATACTATCAATGACTTCTTATCAGGGTGACCAAGAATACAGAAGCCTCCACGGGTTGATTGATTTAGATTATTTCCTCATTTCTTCAACTGGTAAATTAAGACCAGGCAGATTAAACTATCTCAAGCTCAAATTTCCAATGTCCCTGTAAAATAACTTACTGTTACACGTAACCAGCATCCACAGTTTTAAAAATTAAAAAAAAGTCAAAGTCAACCGATTAGATCCCAAACATTCAATAAAATGACTTCGAAGAATGTCCAAATTATTCGTTAGGCAACTGTGACCACCAAGAACTAGAAAATTTCTAAAACTGAGACTAGTTAGGATATAAATTTGAGACCCCCTTGACAGCTTGATTCAACATGTCTTTGGCTAGAAGGTCTCTTGGTGTTGGTGATGGTGATGGGCTACTTCGGAGATACACTGTATAGGGCTGTAAATGCAGTATAGTTGCAAGCTGTTCTTTTTGTTCAGGCCTGCTTTCAAAGCCCTGGAACATGTTATTCCCCCGAAAAAAAATAAACACACGCACAGTGTTAGTTTCATATCCATCAAGGAAAAGGAAAATGCTACAGTTATCACAGCATGTGTAAAAATGGACAGTGTAGGCCCAAACTCGGTGATCTATGGCAGTGCCAAACAGATCCCTCTTTGCCAGATGTCTGATAGTTAGTGCTAGGCAAATAGGACTAATCCCCATAACAAAAATTGTTTTTTCAACAATCCCTTATGACTTGACTTTTCTTATTTGACCATCCAAAACAATGGAGTTTACAGGTTGATTAGGACCACCCAGCTACTAGATGATTGGAAAACCCAGACAATTACAACGGCCTAATGCAAACCCGGGGTTGGAAAACCCGAATCAGATCGCTTACAGGGCCACTCAAGTGTTAGTTAAGTCAATTCAAAGGCACAAGTGGCAACACAGTAAATATTTGGAAGTATATAAGACCAGTGGCAGAATTGTACATAAACAGAACTTTATAATAGGATAGCAATGTCGTAAATTAATGGAATTCAAGTGAATGGGATGCAACGTATTAATGAAAAGGGTAAACTAGGATTGGGAAAAATCTTAATGGCAGGTTGTAATTCATAAGAGAGAGGGGTAATTATATGGAAAACAAAAGTAAAGAATCGAAATTAAAAGCAAAAGGAAGAATCGTGGAAGAGGGGTTGTCTTCTACCTCCAGCCAAAACAAGAGGCAGAAACCAGAGGTAAAACAGAATTGATGAGGTTAGCTTTTCTTACTCACAACACCACAGCTTGACCTGAGGTTTCCGATAATGAATCGCAGCAACAGTCCTGCTATAAAGCCAGCACTAGCAAGCATTAAAAACCCAGAATTCATGATGTTTCAGAACCTGCAACTGCATCTGGCGGTAAGTTAAAGTTCAGATCTGGATGAGGGTGAAACCATACTTAAGAAGGTGACAAAGGGGAAAAGTTTCCTAGGGTTTAGCTCGCCTATGGTAGGCAACGTATGCCCAGATTCTTAGGTAGAAAGGAATTTGCATCGATGGAGATCGACCCAACTGTAATCGACTGCTACTACTGTCCAGAAACAGGGGATGAAGAAAGATAATAAGAGAAAGAGAAGAAAATTGCACAGAAGAAAGGGGGGGGAGAGAAAGGCTACACGGCCTCCATTGGCTCCACAAACATGAAAACTCCAATTCAAATATTTAACTCATCAAATCTGATAATTGTTTGATTACACTGATATTTAAAGAAAAACAATTAAAGACTCTTAATAAAACTCTAAAACTGAAATTAACCTTAACTCTAATGGACTCATAACTTTAAAAAATCCTAGATAGACTCTACCACTAAATAACCTATTAAAACTAAAAGTCTAAAACAGAAAAATCCTAGATAGACTCTACCACTAAATAACCTATTAAGACTAAAACAAAAAATTTCATGATAAACTCACTAATAAAAACCTTATTAAATAAATAAATTAAATACCCTACCGAACCCAAAGACCCAATTGGACCCAGTTTGTCTTCACCTGGATACCCAAATGGGTTTGGCTCAGTCCAAGATAATGCACCTGCATCAACTTCCCCAATGTTAGAAAAAAACTTGTCCACGAGTTTTAAAATGTCAAAGGATCAACATCGGATGATTTGCACTGTCGAAAAAGCCATAACGCACAAAAACTACGAACCGAAGTTCTTTATCAAAGTAACCGTCGGGAAACATAAAATCGATCAGCTCATAGAAGAGATCCTCAACAAACGGTGTCTCTTGAAAAGGAATCTGTTTTGGGAACTGCACACCTTCAATCGGATCATCTTCGACTCGATTGACAACGATCGGTTCGGTCACCTTGTCCTTGCTCAATGTTGGTTTATCATCTTGCTGGATTTCTTCCTTAGGCAACCCATGGATACGGTATTTACGTGACATGTAAGGAGACGTAATACTGCATAAATTCTCCTCACGGTCAATCCTTTCTCTGTGGTCTTCCAACCATCGTCTACCCACCTTGATGATGCACTTTGAAAATGGAAATGCTCGACATCAAGCACCATCATAAAAACTACGAGGAAGATGAAAAGCAATGAGGTACACGCCACCACCTTTGTCAAGGAACTCATCAGTTTCAGCAGCCTTATCCACTATCGCTTGGGATACGATGCTTTCCTCTATTTCATCATTGATATATAGCATAACCACGCTTCCGTTAGGTAGTTGAACACGAGTACGAAAGAGGTAAGAAAGCATTTGGCCAAAGGTAGGATATTTGTATCTGATACCACTTAATGCAAACCCGGGGTTGGAAAACCCGAATCGGATCGCTTACAGGGCCACCCCAGTGTTAGTTAAGTCAATTCATAGGCACAAGTGGCAAAACAGTAAGACCAGTGGCAGAATTGTAAATAAGCAGAACTTTATAATAGGATGACAATATCGTAAATTAGTGGAATTCCAGTGAATGGGATGCAACGTATTAGTGAAAAGGGTAAACTAGGAATGGGAAAAATCTTAATTGGCAGAATGTAATTAATAAGAGAGAGAGGGGTAATTATATGGAAAACAAAAGTAAAGAATCAAAATTAAAAGCAAAAGAAGGAAGAATCGTGGAAGAGGGGTTGTCTTCTACCTCCAGCCAAAACAAGAGGCAGAAACCAGAGGTAAAACAGAATTGATGAGGTTAGCTTTTCTCACTCACAACACCACGGCTTGACCTGAGGTTTCTGATAATGAATCACAGCAACAGTCCTGCTATAAAGCCAGCACCAGCAAGCATTAAAAACCCAGAATTCATGATGTTTGAGAACCTGCAACTGGATCTGGCAGTAGGTTAAAGTTCAGATCTGGGTGAGGGTGAAACCACACTTAAGAAGGTGACAAAGGGAAAAAGTTTCCTAGGGTTTAACTCGCCTATGGTAGGCAACGTATGCCCAGATTCTTAGGTGGAAAGGAGTTGCATCGATGGAGATCGACCCAACTGTAATCGACTGCTACTATGGTCCAGAAACAGGGGATGAAGAAAGAAACCAGAAAGAAGAAGAAGAATAAGAGAAATCGCACAGAAGAAAAGGGGGAGGAGAGAAAGGCTACACAGCCTCCATTGGCTCCACAAACGTGAAAACTCCAATTCAAATATTTAATTCGTCAAATCTGATTATTGTTTGATTACACTGATATTTAAAGAAAAACAATTAAGACTTTTAATTAAACTCTAAAACTGAAATTAACTTTAACTCTAATGGACTCGTATAAAATCCAAGATAGACTCTACCACTACTAAAACAGAAAATTACATGATAAACTCACTAATAAAAACCCTATTAAATAAATTAATTAAATACCCTACTGAACCCAAAGACCCAGTTGGACAAGGTTCATCTTCACCTGGATACCCAAATGGGTTTGGCTCGGTCCAAGACAATGCACCTGCATCACGGCCCTTATCAGGGGAGAAAACATGAATAAGAGTAGGTATCAGATGTCACTTACTCGCACAAGAATGCATCTGCTTCATCGATGAAAAGCAAAAGACCTTTCTTAGACTTCTTAGCCCAGTCAAATAACTGGTGTATCTTGGTAACAGCCTGTGATCCCAGTGGTGCAACATCACCACCAGTCATCAATGCATAATCCAACCCCTGAGAGCACATTAAACAGGTTTCAGATGAAACACAAAACGGAAGCAGATAATTCAGAAGAGAAGTCATTGGCATGGCTTGGAGGCTTCAACACACACATGCTACAATCCACAGTAAGAAAATTTTCATAAGGGCAACCAAAAATTGAGCATCCCGCATTAACCATGGATTGAAGAGCTCGCTGTGAAGAAGTGACATAAATATGTAATACCTAAGCTACCAAATCAAGCCTCATAAAACAACATGCCAACTACTTTCAATTTTTTCATCATAAAAAGGCAGAGAAAAGGATAAGATTTCATACAGATTTTTGAGCAAGTTCTCTAGCAGCCATAGTTTTCCCTGTTCCTGGAGGACCATAGAAAAGCATGTTGCGGAATGGTGCCTCGTGAGATTTTGTATTTGCAGTAGCTCTTGCAAGCTGCACAATTCTTTTTTGAAGAGAAGGGTTCAGAATTACGTCTCCAAACCCATTTCCATTTTTGGAACCAGACATTTTATCCGCTTTATGTGAAAGCGTGCTCATTGCACGAGAGAATAAACCTGACCAAGGGTACTTCCCTCTGGAGGATTCTCTGATTAGCGATGGTTGTCCTAGTATCCTGTCAACATAGCCCCAGATCACCCTCGCACCTTCCCTGCATGGGGATAAGAGATAAGAGACACTGATGAGCTTCCATTCCCAAAAACAGCGACCAATAATAACAAATGCAAATTTGGATTGTAATATATGTCAATGTCAATGTCAATGTATATATCATAAAACACATCAAAGATATCAGAGTCAATTGAGGAAGCTTAATTAGAAGTAACACACGCTATATAGAAAAATCTATGAACTAGCTTCGGTTATTTCAATTTTAAAAACTCACCAGTGGAATGGCCTCTATAATCAGTCAACACTTAAATAAGATAAAATAAAAAAAGGAAGGTTAGTCCACCAAAACTGTGCCTCGTCCATGTACTGTAAAGACATCTGGTTGACCTCACACGATACTGATGCAGATCTAAAGACATACTCTTGAAGAAAGAAATCCAAGGGGTTAGGCCAATCCGTGGCCTAACAGTTTCTGTTTTGTTTTATTTATTTGCTTTCATATACTTGGCTTATTTTAAGTCTTTGTTTGTTAATTGAACGGTGGTCCAATTCTGGTCCAAGTTGTGGTTCAATTTAAGTGAATAAATTTCAGTCTTTTAAATTAGAGTGCATCTAATAAGTGAACCCAGCACTTAAGTCTATATTAACTAAGTGGTGTTAGACCATTTATTAGAGTCGTCTATTGACTTCAGTGGCCAGCACATTTAATGGGGTAATCTATATTGACCAAGTGGCTAAACATGTTTAATAGAATTGGTTGGGGGCTTGTCCTAGTCCAACTCCCCTTTTGATTTAGATTTATTATATAAAAGAACTTGCATGAGAGGGTTCATCACCTTACTCGTCATTCTGAAATTGAAGTTTGTTGTTGCAACTCATCTTCTCCATAGAAAAGCCTTGTGTTTGATCAAGGAAGAAAGGGTTGGTGTTTGATCCAACTAACGTCTTGCGGTGTGAAGCCCGGGTGGATCTATCTACTGTTATTTCCCTCTTGTTACTGCTGGTTTATTGTTACCTAATCTCAGATTCAGCCATCAACAAGTAAGTTGTTCTTGAATGTTCTGTAACTAGAACCTAATCTTCTCATAGTTCATATGCTAGGTTCTCTTTTTAGATCAAGCACATCAGCCACTGATCTTTCTGAATCATTTTCAACTTTTGACATAATGTCCATACCCTCATCCATGAACTTGAATTTCAGCATATTCTGACTTGCTGATTTCGAATTATTAGAGTTATCCATGTTCTGCCCTGTGCTTGATCTAGTTACTGTTTTTTGACCAAATTCATTGATGTCACATCTGAAACTTATGATTTGATTTGTGCATTGATTCCTGATTTTGTTCATTATCTATTTCAGATCTGTTATCAGTATATAATTGATTACTTGCTACTGTTCTTATATATTGATTTCTGACCATAATACCCCTAGGCCTGTTACTACTAGGACTCACCCATATCTGTTGATCTGATCATCTGGTTAGGCCCAGATTTTCAGTAGGCCTTCCCCTTCCCTTTAGTGAACTTGACTTCAGTCTCATTACCTTTTGACAACCTGATTTGCTACAGTGTCTTCTCCTTAAATCTGGATTTTATTCTCTGTGAAAAGATCATGTTTGGTTACTGTTTTGATAATTCAAATTCAGTACTATATTAGATACTTTGGATGGAAAACATGCACTTAGATAATTCAGACTTTTAAAAATAACTGCATAAAACTAGCCATACTTTTGTTTCTCCCTACCTATAGAAAGGTTGAAAAGTAACAGATCCTCTCAAGAAGGAAGAATTCTTTATTCGTGAAGAAAAAGGTCATTTAAGAAGCACAAGGCAGAGAAGCAAACAAATTGCCAACAAGCCAGGTAAACGCCATAAGTCAAGAAAGAAGAATTCTTTATTCATGAAGAAAAAGGCCATTTAAAAAGCACAAAGAAGAGAAGCAAACAAATTGTCAACAAGCCTGGTAAACGCCATAACCATGACTAAAGAATGATATCTCCCACCATATATGTAGCTTCCTCTGCAAGAGATTTCACAGGAAACCAATAGACTTAATCAACTAATTTATACACCTTAGACATGATGTAAGGAAACACCAGTAAGAGATGTCAAGAAGCAAATCTTTGATTGGCATCCAACACCAAAATAAGCAAATCACTGAAAAGCATTTCCTAGCTCAGAGTGCAAAGTAAGAAACAACATATTACAAAATGAAACAACTCTACTTCTGTGTTCTAAATCCAGTCAACACCTCGTTGTGTAGATGCCTGCAGCAAGAGCTGTCACTCCACCAACAGCAACAACCAATTTATTCTGATCCGTTAATATAGCCCGCAAACCACCTACAGGAGATAGAAATCCCTACTCAGTCAACCTTTTGAATTATATTGTATGTAATTCATATTAAAAAAATTTTAAAAAAAAAACAGCATACAAAAAAATTCAGTTTGGACTCCAGTTTAGATCCCACCCTCTACAAGCAGCAATGCAATCCACATGCTCAACAGATTTCATTTGTCAGAGGAATTTAGACATTATAAATCCAACTAAGCACAAGAAAAAACCCAACAATTTCATCTTCTTTTTTATAATTCCTTCTAGGAAAGAGGAACCTGACAAGAAGCCTCAAAGAAAAACCCATCCCAGAAGCCCACACCAAGCATAGTTCGAGAACTTGCGAGATCTCGGCAAGTTTCTCGGTTTTTTGAGAAACCGAGACAAGATGGAATACGATATAAAATAGTACAAAATCTCGCCGAGATCTCAGATTGACCCATAAAATGACCCATCTACTTCATTATTTACTTACCTAACTCGACAAAACTCGACATATCTCGGTCGAGTTCTGTCCAAAGCTCCCAAAACTACTCTCTTCTTCCCCATTTGAAGTTCCTTCTTCATTTTATCTGTAGATTTCAAGACTTGAATTTCGGGAGAGGTGATTCAGGCTCAGGATGATGACATGAATATGAACACCAAGCTTGCAAGTTTCGGAAGCATGAGTATAGATACTACTAGTGAGCGACAATCGTGGCATTCATCCCAGCCTCATCATGACTATGATTATGGCCAGGAGAGCACCGGTTCCAAATACAGTGGCTATGGTCAATTTGGGCAGTCAACACATGAGTTTGACAATCAAAGCACTGGGTCTGGTTTTGGGCCCATATTCCCAATACCAAACCAACCATACCCATAAATGCCTCGATATGACAGTAGCAGTGGATCTCATGCCTCAAACCAATAGCCTCCACCTCTTCTATACCCTAGGATAGGGGACATGGAATATGTTGATGACAGCACTTATATGAGTGTTGTGGCAAACTATGTGCACAACTACAACACTATGATATGGGAATTCTATATGGATATGGTTGGGACTGAATAATTACCATATCACATTTTATGTAACATTTGTTTAAAGATTCATGTATTGTACTCTTTAACATTTCTAATGCTTATTTAAGTTACTTTACATTAATTGAATATTTTGATTGCTTTCTATTACTAAACTATGTGTAGAGTAGGATATTTTAGTACGTCGTCGCCTACCAACCTATGGTCCGAAGTGAAACTCATATTTGGACTTTGTTTTTGCGAAATCTGATAGTGCCATTGTGTTTAAATGGCCTAAAATAGGCTGAATACCAAATTTTAGACCCAAACTAGGTCCAAAACCCACCGAGTCGAGGCTTCGAGTCGGAAAAAAAAAATGCACCAACTCGGTGAGACCTCGGCAAGATCTTGACTTGACTCGATTTTTCACTTTTTCCAAGGGTCAAGTTGGTACCGAGTTCCGAGTTTTAGTACCTTGACACCAAGAAAGAAAGGACATTTTAATTGACCTCACAAAAAATGACATCATATCTACAATCAATTGTCCCTCATTGAAGAAACATATAGAAAAGAATATTTTATGTAGTGGAAGACCTAAAAAATAGTAAACATAATTTCATATGGCTACACATAATTTCTTCCTAGCTACTTAACCAGTAGTAGGTATCTGTGTGGCAATTCCGTCAAGATCTCTTCGTTAGTTGGGGACGTATACAGGGAGAACTGGATTTGGTTAGACAATGTGTGGTTGGTAAGCAAGGATCGATGTGAAGAGCCGACATCGAGGTGCCAAACCTTCCAGTCGATGTGAACTTTCTAGGGAAGATCAGCACAAAATCGGAGCTAGAAAGGGAGGTATGTTTAATCTGAAAGAATTCTGTAGGGGTAATTATGTAATTTTGTATCAAATCCCCAAGTTTATTCGTCCACAAAAAAAAAAAAGGAGTGGCCCCTCTAGTTTTCCTTCCCACCCTCCATACCCTAATTTTTCACTTATTTGATGATGAATTATCGATAAGAAGGAAGTGGACAATCTCCTCCATCCCAATAACAACAACAACAACCTCAGCCTTATCCCAACTGAATGGGGTTAGCTACATGGATTCTTTTTAAAAGAGAGTTTTTAAAAAAGAGCGAAATGAGAAAAGAGAAGAAAAGAAAGTAAGAGGAAAGAGGAACAGCCCTAGAAGTTAGGAAATCTCAGCTAGTTCGGGTCGGCAACATGGATCCTTACCCTCCAATAGGCTCTATCCGAAGTCATACTTGGTACAAGACCCAGACTACTCATGTCATTCCTCACAACCTCTCCTATGGTCATTTTAGGCATGGTCCTAGCTCTTCTAGCTCCTTCAATCGGGATCAGATCACTCATCTGCTCTGAGGCATCCTCAAGCCGCGGTTGAACATGGTCATACCATCTCAAACGATATTCTCGAAGCTTGTCATTGATCGGGGCAACTCCCAAATCAGCTCTTACACGATCATTCCTTTCTTTTTCCTAGTTTTTCCGCACATCCATCTTAACATCCTCATCTCTGCTACACATAGCTTCTCTATATGATACTTTTTAACTGCCCAACACTCCGGCCCATACATCATAGCTGGTCAAACAACAGTCCTATAGAACTTTCCTTTAATCTTTAAAGGAATACGTCGGTCACACAGTACTTCGATCACGCTTCTCCACTTCAACCACCCCACTTTAATTCTGTGAAACATCATCATCTATATCACGTTCCTTGTTTATGATTGACCCCAGTTATCTAAAATAGTCACTTTGCGGTATCTCTCTCCTCAATTTTCACCATGTCATTTTCCATCGTAGAGTGGCTAAAGTTACACCTCATATACTCCGCCTTTGATCTACTAATCTTGAAGCCTCTTGTTTCCAAGGTTGATCTCTACAGCTCTAATTTAGCATTTATCCCTGCTTTTGTCTCATCCACCAAAACGATATCATCTGCAAAGAGCATACACCATGGGACCTCGTCTTGGATGCTCTTGGTTAATTCCATAGTTCTAAAACTCGTCTCGATTCGGCGAGATCTTGGCAAGTTTCTCGGTTTTCTGACAAACCGAGACGAGATGGCATACGGTACATAAAAGTGCAATATCTCGCCGAGATCTCAGCAAGATTTTGGATCTCGGGTCGAGATCTCGGGTTGACCCATGGAAATGACCCTTCTACTATGTATTTACTTACCTAATTCGACATATCTCAACGAGATCTCAGATCTCGGGTGGAGATCTCGGGTTAACCCATGGAAATGACCCATCTACTATGTATTTACTTACCTAACTCGACAAAACTCTTATATGCTTGCTGTGGAGCATTATGTGCAACATTACAACAACACTATGTCATGGGAAGACTATATGACACTAGCGGGGACTGAATACTTGATTCAAAGTCATTTTATGTGATCATAGTTGTAACACTGTTAAACAGTTTAATGTATCACTTTAACATTTCTAATTCTTATTTAAGTTGTTTATTGAATGTTTTGCTTGCTTTCTATTACTAAATTATGTGTAGATTAATGTATTTTAGTACGTCATCGCCTACCAACCTATGGTCTGAATTGAAACTCATATTTGGACTTTGTTTTTGCAAAATCTGATAGCACCATTGTGTTTAAATGGCCTAAAATAGGCTGAATACCAGGTTTCAGACCCAAACTAGGTCTAAAACCCACCGAGTTGAGGCTTCGAGTCGGAAAAAAAATGCACCAACTCGGCGAGATCTCGACTCGACTCGGTTTTTCCAAGGGCCGAGTCGGTACCGAGACCCGAGTTTTAGTACCTTGGTTAATTCATCCATGATACGCGCAAACAGATAAGGGTTTAGGGTTGATCCCTAATGTAATCCAATCGTAATTGGGAATTCTTTGCCCTAACGTCCGACAGATCTCACACCAGTCACCACGCCCTCATTCATATCTTTAACAACATCTATATATTTACAGGACACCCCTCTCTTCACAACGACTTGTCGGATTAAGTCTCTAGGGACACACACACGCATGTATATATATATTCTATTTGCAAAGTACAATAAGGCCGCACTGTTAGCTCATTCGTACAAGCATTTGCATGTGCTTGGATATGCAAAAGTATCCTCCTTGGAAAACAGAATTTAGCATAGTAGCATTCACTCTATGTTATTTGAGCGTTATAATAAAAAAAAAAAAGGTTTTACCAATTTAGCCTAAGCTATTCATCAAAAGAAACGACATAGATACCACAAGATGATTGATAGAGACTAAATTTTTCTTGTCCAATCAGTAATAGAACAGGAATACAATCTAAAATTAACAACTGCCATGAGGCCAGTTATACATTAAATTCTGTTTGGTGGCTATGAGGCATGTAAATCATCACTAGATCTTGAATTCAGCCAAACCCAAGCATGTTTACAAACTTCAATTGGGTTAAAAGTAAAATACGAAGAATTGAGACTCAGAAGACATAAGTGCATTAAACCAAGAAATTTCATGGTTAATGGAATGAACAACATAGGGAAATAACAACAATATTGCCCCTGGCATGTACCCTCCCAAGGGAGAAGTGTAAATGAAACAATTATTAAACAAAATTATTACAATGCAATTATTAATGAACAAAATAGTGTTGTTTTCGCAATTTATATCATTAAACAGTCCCCGTTGGTTAAAGAATTCCCAATAAGTTATATGACACTAAACATCTAATGCAAATCTGATAACACGGATCCTAAAAATTATGAATAATTGACACCCAAACAGAGAAATCCAAATGAATGTTCACCTCCCAAACAAGAGAAGAGCATCCATGAACAGACCAAGTGAAATGAGATATTTCTCTTTCCCCCCCCTCCCAACTGAATGCTGCCATGTAAGTACACTCCAAATAATGCCCAAATGTACACTGTGTTGAGCTTTACAAACATTCTGTCCTGGGATATGTCTCATAACATAACTTTAAATTCAAAATGCATATATATCGTAGAATTGAGTTTGCACCTCCTATATGATCAAAAGTTGTGTTTATGGCAGCAACCCATTTCTCTCTCTCTGCATTTGCACGTTCTACTAGCATCCGTTTATTTACCTCTTCAGCTAGTTTTGCTTCATGGGCTCTCCCTTCTGCTTCTGCTATAGCCCTTACTCTGATTGTTTCACGCTCAATCTCAGCCTTTTCACGCTCTGTTTGCCGACGTTGTGCTTGGATCTGCTCTTCTGTTGCTCGCCTAGCTTGCTCCTGCCTGATGGCTGACTCTTCTTGCCATTTTACGAGCTCTTCATTCCTTGCTCTTTGATGTTCATTCTCAGCCTGCAGAAACATGGTGCAGTTAAATCAAACTCAGAGAACAAGGACATCTTCAGTATGAACCTAACAAGTGAAGAACATGCCTGCATCCTTTTCCTTGCCAATTCATCTTCATAGCGTGCCATTTGAGCTTTTGTTTGTGCTTGTTGTTGAGCTAGTTTTTTCTGCTCATCATATATTACCCGTTGTCTGTCCTGCATCAGAAGCATAGATAACCAGAAAGTTAAAGAGAAGAAATTGGTTGGCATAAAAATTGTTGAGAGAAAACTAATGATGACAAACTGTCATGTACCATCTAGAAGTACTCTCTTGTATTAAGAATTCTATGATTTAAAGCCAAGAAAACTACAGTTCTGATTAAGCTAATAAGCTCCAAACTGAATGTTCACTCCCCCCATCCCCACCAACCCCTTTCTTTTTTTCTTTTCCTTGAGTGATGAAAACTGGTAATACCATAAAAATGATCAATATCACATGATGAGTCCCTTATTCAGTGATAAAGAGGTAGGGCTACAAATACCAAAAAAAGTAAATACTCATCACAAGTAACAACCACCACTAGGAATCCTAAGTCAAATAGTTAAACAAGTTGAGTAAATAAATTAAATTTTCTTTTCTTCTTTTCTTTTTTTAAGGGAGGGGTTTCGTAGAAACACATTCAAACAACATTGCCACCATCTATCAAAGCAAAGAACTAAAACCCAATAAGATAAACAAACAAACTAAGATTCACGAAAAAATAAGACATCTTCCAAATAATATAACATATCCTAAAAACCTAGAATACAATCAAATAAACTAAAATAGAAATGAAAATAAGAATGATAAGGAAATGTAAGCTCACAGTTTCCTGTTGAGCTTGCATCGCCTGGAATTCAGCTTTCTTCACAGCTAATTCTGCTTGTCTTGTCTCTTCTTGTTTCCTCGTCAACTCAAATGCCTACAGAAAACAGTCAAACACTATATACCACATATTACTTCCATAAACCAAAAAAAATTGAAAAAGAGTAACAGAATCCCATAATTCAAAACCTTTTTGGCATCCTTAGACTTGCTAATCTCTCTCAAAGCCTCCGCTCCTCTCTCCAGCGCTTCCGGATCAAACCCAGCTGCCGTTGTCCGTGGATTATAGTTCCGTACATGCTTAGGTTCATCTTTTGGCACTTCAGGCGGAGGAGCTTGAGGAGGGGGTTGAGGAGAAGAAGAAAAAGAAGGGAAGTTGAATGCGCCATCAGCGTAAGCATGTTCTGCAGCTAAAGAGGCAGAGGCCAAAGCTGAAATTATCCCTACAGCACAAGCCCTAGCCATTTCAAGCTGAAAATCTAGGAACCCCACGAGACCTGAATTGTGATTTTCAGTTAAAAAATCTCTGCGTTTAGGGAAAAAAATTGAGAGCTTGAGGAACAAGGGTCGAGAGAAAAACCCATTTGAGGTAGCCAGGAGGTTGGAAGTTTCAAGGTTTAACTAGGGTTTCTCTGCTGGGGTTTTGGGTTTTTTTTAGAGCAAATTACTCCGTCCTCCCCTGGTCTTACTGACAATTACCACCCTTGCCCTTCTGACAACTACTCAGACCTCCCTTGATTTCCAAAATGGGCTTCACTTAGCCCCAGTCCGTTAGTTTTTTAACGATAGATAATTGCTCAAAAACTAAAAAAACAGGTTTTTACCCAATATGAATTTACCCTATTACCCCTTAATGAATAGATAACCTAAAGAGCAAACCCATCGTCATCTCTAACTTTCAGAAGCTCTCAACGAAACTGAAACCCTAACCTAAAATGGATCGATTCACTCGTCTCCCATCGTGCGCTGAGGTTTAGGGGTGGATCATCTTCTCGGACTGAAGCATCATCATCTTCTAGGACTGAAACATTGTCATCTTCTCTGGCCAAAAACCCCATCGATTTCAGTGATTTACAGTGGCATGAAATGATAATCATCTTCTCGGACTGAACCATTCTCATCTTCTCTGGCCAAAAACCCCAAGGTATTTTGTTCTCCTTATGAATCTATCTTATTCATTCATTTATGCTACTATGAACTGATACTCATCCCTCTCTTGTCAGACTGAAAACCCCAATCGAAGCACCCATCGGTTTTGAGTTGATACTCATCCCTGAACCAAGAACCCAAGCTTAGCCCCTTACTGTAAGGTAAACCCCCCCCCCCCATTTTTATGCTCTGTTATGATTTATCGAATCAATTTCTCTTCCCTTCTACCAAAAAAAAAAACAAATCAATTTCTCTTTCTCGTATCATTTTTTAGCTCATCCATAATAGCTCAGCCCTTTATTGTAAATTAAATCCCCCACACCATTGGTATGCTATGCCATACTCTGTTATGGAATCAAAAATTAACCGTAGAAGTCCCCATTCTCACCCCATTTTTATGCTCTGTCATGCTCTGTTATGATATTGAATGTAATGTCATTAATCCAATAGCTCAACTGTAAGTTAAATCCCCCCCACCCCCCATTTTTATGCTATGTGATGCTATTAATCCATGTGTATTTTTAGTGCAAGTAAAACATTGTGAATTAACTGTGCATTCTCAAAAATCTATCATGTCTGTAATTTATGCTGAGTTATATGTATATCTTAACCATTGCAGGCCACTATTTGAGTACTAGTTTGAAACAATATGGGTACTATATGCAAAATAGTTTATCATTACTATGGGAGGACTACAGAGAGATATGTAGACCCAGATAAATATGGATACCTCGATATGGTATATGATGTCTACAGTTCAGTCTTGAGACATATCCCTAAGGGAAAAACAGTGACTTTTCAGATGAAATTCATGTTACCTGATATGATTCAAGAGATGGAAGTGAAGTCTGATATGGATGTTTTAAAAATGTTTTGTGTGGCTGAACAATTGGATGCAGTTGAAGTAATTGTATACAATGTGCAAGCTAGTGAGGAAATAATAAATACTTGGACCATTAATGGATATCCTGATGATGTGGTAGGTAGGGATGAGGTAAGCAGTTTGGCAGTTAGAGAGAATGAGTTTCTATCAACTATGGAGACAGCCAGAACTGATATTCAAAAGCAAGGTGGTCCTAGCACCATAAGACCTAAAAAGTCTAGTGTTAGGAGAGGTGGTGCCACTACCATGGGTAATAATATTATGAGGTTTAAAAGTAAGAGTATTGGCACAGTTGGTGCAAATACTGAGACTCCTTCTACTATCAGATCATCAAGTAGAAGTTGTGCTAAACTTAGTGATACTGCTGCTGGTTTTGAGCATGTTCAGACTGCTAGCAAGTGTGCTGGAGGTGTTGGTGTGGTAAAGGTGTCAAGTTAGAGTACAACCACTATAGGGGATACTAATGCTAAAGGGGGTGGACATGTTGATTCAAGTAGCCAAACTGCTACTATACAGGAGAGTAGTGTTCAAGGGGGTGGAGAAGATGATTCAGGTACCAAGGATGCTACTGATGATGAGGGCTTTGAAATGTCTGATCCAGATGATGAAGAATGGAAAGAGGGTTCTGAGGATGAAATTGAAACATCTACAGATAGTAGTGATGGTGAGAGTGATGGAGATTCTGAACATAGTAAATCAGAGGAGGTAGAGAGTAAGGATGAGTTGTTTGATTACCAGTCAGATGAAGAGGAGGGATTAAAGTGGGTAAATCAGGAGGGTGAAAGAATTAGCTTGCAAGTTGGACAAATTTTTACTGATGTTTATGCATTTAGGGCTGCTCTTGCTGATTATTCTATTCAAGAGGGATTTGAATTTCTTAGACAAAAAAATGAAAAGTCAAGGGTTACTGTAATTTGTAAAGATGATGGGTGTATGTGGAGGTGCCATGCTTCACCTATTGATGAGGTGGGCACTTATATGATTAAAACATATATCTCAGAGCACACTTGTGTCAGAGTTAGCACAAATAATAATGCAACATCAACATAGATGGCCAAAAAACTTGAGGAGAAATTGAGGAGTGACCCAGATTTGAAAAAAGAAACAATGAAGCAGTTGTTGAAAGACAAATGGCAACTTGAGCCTCACAAAATGCAATATTATTGGGCTTGAGTTCGTGCAAGGGAGTAGATTGAAGGATCACATGCTGAGTCATATGCACTTTTGACAAAGTATGGAAATAAGTTATTAGAAAAAAATGCAGGGAGCAATTATGTGATGGAATCTGAATTGAGAACAGTGCTATTGAAAAAAGTAAGAGTATTCAAGCGCCTGTTTATCTGCTTTGAAGCATGCAAGAAGGGATTCTTGAATGGGTGTAGGCCATTTATAGGCCTAGATGGTTGCCACCTTAAAGGACCATATAGTGGTGTGTTATTGGCAGCAATTTCAGTTGATGGGAATAATGGATTATTCCCTGTTGCTTTTGGTGTTGTTGAATCTGAATGCAAGGATAGCTGGATCTTCTTCTTACAACACTTGCATAATTCAATTTATACAGAAATGGAGTTGCCGGTCACATTCATGACTGATAAACAAAAGGTATAATGAGTAAGGTTTGCTCTTGTTTTAGATCAATTTTGGAAACTAATTTGTTTATGACTTGTACTATACATCACATAAATTTTGATCAACTTCATTTTGTTGTTTTATAGGGACTCTCCCAAGCAATAGCACAGATATTTCCATATGCCAACCACAGGCATTGTGCCAGACATCTGTACAACAACTTTAAAGTGAATTATCCTAGTGCACTATTAAAGAGCCATTTATGGGCTGCTGCCAGAGCCTACAATCCCATTCAGTTCTAGAGGTCAATGAATGCCATGAAGTCTCTCAATAAGGAAGCCTATGACTGGTTGATGAAAAATCCAGTATCAGCATGGGCTAGACATGCATTTGACCATAGGATCAAGAGTGACCATGTCACTAACAATATGACAGAGTCTTTCAACCAGTGGATAGGACAGTCAATAAGCAAACCAATCCTTACCTTGATTGATGAGATAAGGTTGAGATTGATGGGTAGGTTACATAAGAGATATGAAATGGGTGTCTCATTTGTGGGTAGGGTGACACCACAAATGAAGAAGAGATTGGACGTAGTACAAAGTGAGTCTAGATTTTGTCCAGTTTATCCTGCATCCATAAATCAGTTTGAGGTACAAGATGGGAGGTACAAGTTTGTAGTCAATTTGGAGAATAGTTATTGTGATTGTGGAGTGTGGGGTGCTACAGGACTACCTTGCAAACATGGTGCAGCATCAATTAATTTTAAGAGAAAAAAGATAGAAGATTACTGTGATGAATATTTTACAGTAGAAACATATCTAGAAGCACATCAGACCATGATACACCCATTACCAGATGTAAGCCTCCTATTGGATGATGATAATGATGGCAATCTTGTCTTGCAGCCTCCACCATTGAGGAGGTTACCTAGTAGACCACACAAGAGTAGAAGAAAGGAACTTGGTGAAGATATTAGGAAGTCCAAAAAAAGTATCAGATGTGATTTCTGTAAGGAAATAGGGCACAATAGGAGGGGTTGTCAAAGAGCTCCAGTAGCTGAGAAGGGTTCTTCTTATAGGAAGAGATCAAGGTCCAAGGTATTATTCCTAAAAGTTTTTAAACATACTCTAACAGGTTATGTTTTTATGTATGTAATATAGCAGGGGCTGCCAAAGAGCTCCAGTAGATTAGAATTTGAGCTCTTAGAATTTTGTTGTTGAAACTAATTGAGAATGGACTTTTACAGGGAAAGCAGAAGAGTAATAAACATTGTGAAACCAGCTCATCTCAAAGGGTGACAAGGTCAATGGCATCTTCTACAACCTCAGTTGTCACTGCG
The DNA here is from genome assembly GCF_018873765.1 of Telopea speciosissima. NCBI lineage: Eukaryota > Viridiplantae > Streptophyta > Magnoliopsida > Proteales > Proteaceae > Telopea > Telopea speciosissima. The sequence goes on from NC_057925.1 coordinate 51,692,049, forward strand.
CAAGAGCATAGATTAGCAAAAATGGCTACCAAGTTAGCCAACAAGAAGGCAAGGAGGGCTGAGAAAGTTGCCCATGGCCCATAGTCCTCATGAACCTGGACCATTCTGACTTCCTGATGTTGATGTGCTGCTGTTAGGATGATGGTGTTGCTACTGGCCGCTGCTGCTACTATTGTTGTTATGATGGTGATAGTGCTGTTGCTGTTATGATGGTGGTGGTGCTGTTGCTGTGGTGGTGGTGATGGTCCTGCTGCTGCTGCCAGCCCACCTTATGGCGTTGTGTTTTTTTGTTATTTGTTATTGAGTTAATTTGGTGAAACTATTGGGCTTCTATGGTTGTTTATGGAACAGTATAAATGATGTGTGCAAAACAATTTGATGTTTTCTTTGTGTTTGAGAAGTAATGGAACAATATGGAGTTTATGTGTATTTCACAGGTCTTCATTGTCCAATACCATTGTTATTGTCATTGCTTGGATGTATTTGAGTTGGAGTAGGACATTCACATGAACAACAGGTGTTTATTTTAAAATAAAAAGGAGAAGTAGTGCATGAGTTGCTGCTGCCACATGGATCTTTAGAATTTGGATGCCACATGTTATTGAAGTATATGCAGCTTTGAACACTAGTGCAGCCTGTCTAGCAAGTTACTTTGCTGGAGTTTTTATTTTTTTAGCAAGATTCCAGACCTTAATGGTAATCTTCTTGCATGGTATTTAAATATAGAAAATCAGATTTGAGAGTCCGTGAGGAGAAGTAACCTGGGATTCTGCATGGGCAGTAACGGTTTGATATTATATCTAAATTGGGTTGCTGCTACCTAAAATTTAGGAATACAGCAAGGGAGTGATAAGTATAGATCAAAATCAGAGAAGGTTTGTAGCTCTATAAATGGAATCCGATGTTTACTGATGGCAGCCAATAATATCTCTTTTTTTAATGAGATAAGCCATTGATTAATGTCATTGGATCTCACCATTCATGTCAAATATTTCAGAAACAAAGCTAAGAGTAACTATTTAACCACAAACAAGGAACCATTGCATTAAGAAATTAGGGGTTCTTACATCCTTTAAACCATAAAAAGATAACAAAGCTGACAATGAACAAAAGTTCGTTCAAGGTTCCCATCTTCCCTATTTCAAATTTTTACAATAATGACCACAACGATAACAACAAACAAAACTATCATGATCTTCCCAAAAATCTGTAGTGTTTCATTAAACATCTCCAGCTTCTTCACTCTGCTCTTCAGACTTTTGAAATCTTCTAGACTAACTTCTCCCACATTTCTTGGTGCATTCCTAGTAACACCATTTTCCTCTCGAGCATCCATAGTCAAACCATATTCCCCTGGTGAATCCACGGGCACACACCATGAAAAAAACCCACAAATGTCATCAGGACATACATAGTAAAGCTTGTTTGGGTTTTTAGCTAACTCAGAGATCTTCACAGCAGCCCTTTTTTGACATTTGCATTTGATATTTATATATTTCCCTTGCCTACACTTGCTATCATTCACACTGGAGCTTGACATCATACCTGCATAAATCATGCAACTCAGATGATGTACTAGTTCAACATCACTATGTTGCAATTTGAAAGGAATTTTACATGCTCAAAAATCAATTTCGAATAAAAAAAAACCCTAGTTTCATAACTAATAAGGAAAATGCAAACATGATTTTTTAAATCAGACTTCACAAAATGGAATGGAGCTTGCTGGAATGTGAGGGACTGCATGTATTGGTAAAATAGAATGTTCAAGCTTGAAGTTGGGGTGATTCTTAGCTATATGGGTTGAAGTTCAGATGGAATGAATAGCACCAGGGTAGTAGAAGGGAGTGAAGCAGCAATGTAGGTGAAGTTGCAGTCACCGGAGGTAAGAACAAGGTCGCCGAACTAATTACCTGTCGGTCGGTGATGGAATGAGATCAATTTCAGTCATCGGAGAAGAACTTCCAGTCGCCCCTCTTCTTCTTCAACCACTATTGTCTCTCCTTTGCTCAATTCAGATGGTGTGGATAATGAGAATATGAAGTGTAATGGTGCTATATAACTAAGGGTAATTTGGTCAGTGAATGCATATTTTTAACGTTGTTAATGGACTGGGGCTAAGTGAAGCCCATTTTGGAAATCAAGGGAGGTCTGAGTAGTTGTCAGAAGGGCAGGGGTGGTTCATTGAATTATCAGTAAGACCAGGGGAGGTCTGAGTAATTTGCTCATTTTTTAATCCCCCAATCTTATCGAGGGCCCGCGGGGGGTGGGATCGGAGGCAACAGAGGCTGCTGGGCTCATAGTTAGTAAAGTTATTGTTTGGTCAAAATACTTAGTAAGTTCAGGAAGGACAATAATACCGACAATTAAATGGACTATATCGAAATAATACTTTTCAAAAATCCGGTGAACTAAAACACGTACAACATTGATACGATACATGTTTAATAGGATTGTTCTGTAAAAATCTGGGAGCAAAAATACATACATAAATTGACTTTGCAATAGTTATGTACACCTAACAAAATAAAGTACTAGTATTATACAAAAGATAACATTATTTAAGCTTTAGTCATTCTTTTCAAGGGAGTATACCAAACAAAGCTATCTGTTACAACTTACAACTATAGAAACCAATGGGAGTACACTAGCAACTACCATGTAAGATGGCAAATAATTGGTTATTGGATGAACCCACATGCATAGCACATAAACGGACAGCACAATCACATTGAAGAAATATCCAAAACACCTTTCAGTAGCTACATGGATGAGCTTCATTGGGGCAACATAATAAGCTATCTTCACGGCATGCATAGAACATAAATGGCTAGCATGGAAGTATGGGGAGATGAAATTCAATATTTGGGACTCGAACATTGCAATTATCCTAATCGAGAGACTAGAGTTTTGACCCCCTGCTTTCCCTTGTCCATTGTGCCCGCCACCCACGGCTTCCAGCTCTGGCATGCCCGTGGCCCAGGGGGCATCTATCAGGCCTCCTCCGCTTGTCACGAATCTCCTATCGGCTAGCCCTGCGGCGACAGCCCTAGAAGCCTCAGCAAGGCCCCCGTCGCTGCTCATGAATCCCTTGTCTCCCAGTCCTGCTCTGAAACAGTGGGACAAGTCTCTTCTCCAATCCTAGCCCTAGGGCTCAAGGTATGGAACCCCATTTCAGTCCCCAGAGGTGATCGATGGTCTCAAGGTGGCCAAATGCACATATAAAAACACATAACCGAAGAGGGAACATTGGGAAAATGCCCCGGTTGGCTATGTACTAGGCCTAAAACCTCCATACGCCGCCATGAGGAAGTTTGTGAGCACTTAATGGCAGCATGTTGGTGGTGTGGACGTGTATGGTCTCGACAGCAGCATGTTTATCTTCGATTTCCAGGGAGAAGAGTTCTACCACCAAATCCTCGAGGAAGGTCCCTGGAATTTTGGGTCACACCCCCTAATTCTACGTCAATGGTCCCTGGAATGTTCCCTGGTTCGTCATGAAGTCTCTACCATCCCAATATGGATCAAGCCCCGGGGTCTCTATCTACATCTTTGGGGTATGCTGGGTAAGATTGCCTCTGTAATGGGTAAACCCTTATTCGCAGATGCCATAACGACAAATAGAGAAAGGCTCTCCTATGCCTGGCTTTGCATGCTCGTTAAAGCAGAAGATGGCCTCCCTGATTATATTCCCATTGACGACAACGGAGCTCGCATCACTCAACTTGTTGAGTATGATTGGAAGCCAAGTTGCTGCAAAGCTTATCGTGTCTTCGGACACTCTGAACAAAACTTCCCTCTAAACCTCACTGTCACTACCGTTCAAGACCCGATCATTGACTACTCTGGGTGGCATGGAGTTAAAGACACAGTGACCGAAAGTCTACTGTGGTGACCAAGCCCACTCCCCAGCCTGCGCTGGTGTCTCCCTTCGAGCAGGCTATGGAAATGGCCACTCAGTCCCCTCCCTTGGCCTCCCTGAAGACTCCAACAGCCACCTCCGACCAGATAATGGCAGACTTCACTTCAGTGCTTCCAGCGTCAGCGCCGTCGAGGTACAAGGACAAGAGAATTCACAAGGATCTTGATGAATTCCCAGCCAACCCTAATGCCCCAGGCCCTTCGGATCCCGCTAAACCCAAAAGTCCGGGAACCTAGACCCTTTCACAAACCCATCGCAACATTAACCTAGCCCAGCCAATTTCACCTCCCCAACCCACCCTGAGCCCAACCAACCCCAAAGATAAGCAAATCCTAGCCCAGGCCCCACCAACTCAAACTCATCCTAGTCCCCAAAACCCTACCTTGTAGACCACCTAACCCCTTTCCCTGGGAAACTCTTTTGCATCTCTTTAAGGTATGGTGGATGACCCAAGTGACTCTAAGACTGTCGATCGTCGCCGAGACAGAAGCTCGGTAGGGAAGGATCGTCTCCAACCCTCTCCTTCTACCACCACCTCTAATGCTTAAGATAGGATGTTGGAATATCAAAGGATTTAACCCCCTAAAAAGCATAGGCCTGTCAAGACCTGGGTATCTGATAATCATTTGAGTCTTTTCGATTTAGTAGAGACCAAAGTTCGAGCTGAAAGCCTCTAATCTGCAACTCGCCTCTTTATCCCTAGGTGGAAGTGCACGATCAACCATCAGCACAACAACTTAGGTAGAGTTTGCATGTTCTGGCTTGAAGATCTGTACAACCTTTAGGTTATCTCCTCCTCCGACCAAATGATAACCTGTAAGGTAGATATCAAGGCTGACTCCTCCAGTTTCTGGGCCTCCTTTATTTATGGAGCTAATGCCAATTGAGAAGCGCTCTGGTCAGAGCTTAAAGGCCTCTCCTCCACCATCTAAGGAGCCTGGACCCTTCTTGGTGATTTCAATTCCATTCTTTACTCGGACGAGAAAGAGGGAGGTAACCCAGTATACTTCCATTCCATTTAAAGTTTCTCAAACTTTGTATGGGATACTGGTCTTTCCGATCTTAAATGGCAGGAATTCAATCTTACTTGGAGTAATCAATCCTCCGGCCATAATGGAATATCTTGTAAGCTCGACAGAGTGCTCACCAATAATGTATGGCTCAGCCAATTCCCTTCTTCCAGCTGCCAATTCCACCCTCCCGGCGTTTCTGACTACTCCCCAGTGGTGGCTACCCTGACCACCCCCACCCCGTAGGGGAAGATCATTCAAGTTCTTCAACCACTAGATTGAGCACCCCAAGTCTCGGGGGCCCCTATGTTTCGGTTGGTGCCCAAGTAAAAAATTGTTAAAGCTCATCTGAAGAACTGGAGTAGATCAGTGTACCACCATTTGGATGATAGAATCAACCATTTTAAAGCCCAGGTGGAGAATCTCTAGAGCCAACTCCAGCATGACCATTCTAACCAGCTTCTGGAAACTCAAGAGCGAGAGGCAGTGTCTAACCTTTCCTTTCTGTTGGCTTCCAGGGAAGCTGAGCTTAGACAGCTCTCTTGTACCAAGTAGCTCACCTAAGGGGATGACAACTCAAGATACTTCCACAGAGCCCTCTCAAATGGCCGAAGCTTCAATAGGATCAACTCTATCAAAAATGATGCCTAATTGTCTTGCATCTAAAGTTCAACAATCAAAACAATTAAAAACCATTACACAATGGTATGTACACGTCGAATTTAGTCGCTTAAGAAAATAAAATCCCAAACCCACAAAAGCAGGAATCAGACAACGAATTGGCTCCAAAGTGTTTTACAGTTTTCTCTTTATTATATGTGTATGTAGTATTATTTTTTCTTGTTTGCATTCATGCATTAGTACATGATTTACTCTTCATGTTTAGAAATAGGTTTTCTCATTTCCATTTATGGTGTACATGTTTGGGAGTCCCATGCATCAATGTTTCAGCGTCCATATCATGTTTGCACGTTCTCTTCCCCAAGTCTTCATTATTATAATAGGATTTCTCCTTATGTTTGGTTTAGTTTGTATCGTATTTTCACCTTGCCTTTTTTTCCTTTCCCTTTCCATTCATCCAATATTTGGCCTTTGCATGATATTTCGTGTATTCCACATGTGCATATTTTGATCTTCTCCTATCATGCCTATGGTATCCATTAAAACTATTGATGCTTTTATTTCTTTTATGTGACATGCGTGATGATCACTTGTGGCCTAGTATGTTGATGTTTCCATCTTTTTGTATTGTGTCTTCTACGCAATCCTATGCACACATGAGATTAGGTCTTTATCCTTACATATATGTTTTAGTGAACGTCTTCACATGTTTAGACTTAGGTTTCTTTTGTTCATGTATTTCACTTATGTCTAGGATTTTCATGCATCATTGATTCATATTTATTGTACATCTTGCCTTCTTCTTCCATGGTTTTACAGTTAAGATAGGCGTCTCGTCAATGTAGGTTTGGGGTTTGCTTCATGTTTCAAATTTATATTATCATCTGTGTGCCATGATGTCTTGGAGTCTTTGTATTCTCAAGGTGTTCCCTTGATTTATCATTCATCAATGCATCATAGTTTAAGGCTTGCATATTTATGATTTGTTTCATCATGCGTTATTTATTCCTATTTTATACATTGTTTGTTTACATTATGTATACTAACCATGCATCCAAACACTTCAAATATATTTTATCAATTCCCTTTTTTATTTTACTTTCATGTATACTAATTGTTGTCTTGTAGCCAAGGTATGTACGTTCTAAACCCACATTTTTGCCCATGTACTTCATTCTTTGTTGTACCTTAGATTTACTTCATACGCATGCTATACTATTAATTTAGCCATGTAATAAGAAGGCCAGCTTTTCCGGGCGGACTGGGGTGCTTAAGACCTTCTTTGGACTATAATATGACCCGTACCCATACTGATCAATCCCAAATGGGCTGTCATAGAGTTAACTTTTCTTTTGTGGGTCCTAGACCATAATAATCTAGGTGACGACTCTAACATTCAATTCACCTCCCTTCTCCCAAAGAGGGGTGAAAAGGGGTGAGGTGGATGACATGTGGTGATCCCTCACCATGTCATTGTCCTCACAATCCTCTATTTTCTAGTGGAATTTATCTCTCTCACCCAGCTTCCTTCTTTCCCTCTCACTTCTCTTCTTATTGGAGAGAGATTTAGGAAGAAGAAGGATGTGAGTTATTGTTGCTTTTACAAAGAAAGAGTAACAATTGGGGATAATTTAGGAAGATAATTTCCTAAAATATATCAATGGTAGGGAATAAGGACGCGAGTAGCTTCTTTAACAAAGAAAGAGAACAACTGGAGATAATATACGAAGATTAGTTTTTTTAATATGTATCCAAATTTTTCACACAACTCTTTCTCTTTCTTTCCTCTTTTCTTATCATTCATCCCCACCCTATGTTGGATGGAATGAGAGAGAGCATTAGATTGAAACCTACTACTTTTTTCCTCCTAAAATCTCTCTCTCACCCCTAGCCATTGTTTGCTTCCATTCTCTCCCTCCCTCATCCATCTCTCTCACCCCTAGCCATTATGTTTACTCGCAAAATATTATCCTCACCTTTTATATCCTTGCCTTGTGGAGAAGAGAACACAAACAAAAAAATGTTGAATACTTACCTGATCAACCTTGATCGCAATACAGAGAGAATGTCGTCTTGGTGAAGAACTTCTACTCGCTCTACTATCTCTCCTCCAAATCACTGAGTCGTTTTAGCGATAACATTTCATCATGAGACTCTGAAGACCTACTTGAAATCATCGTCCTTGATTTTGCAACCGTCTTCGCTTCACAAAATTCTTCCTCTCCTCCTCTGGTCATTCCAACTCCATCATCAAGTGCCACCGGATTACCTCTTCCACAAGAAGAAACCGAGAAACTAATGAGCGGAGGAATTCCTATCTCTATGCACTTGCTAGATCCTTATTAGGGTTTCAGGCAATCAATTCAGAAGAAGATTGATGCTTATATTTTATACATATAATTTTCCTGCCTATAATGTGATCTCCTTTATATCTACCTTAATTGTTTTGTGGTTCTGTAAATGATGAATCATGCAAATAGAATTCTTTAACTTCAAGTCATTGAAAGCTTGTTCTTTTCTGGTAGTAATTGGTCATTGCACCTAGAGGTAGACATAGAAAGGTCGAGCTCAATCAGTATTCCCAAATTTTTTTTCTATTGCTTTTTAAATTATTTATCTTTTTATATCTCCTCTTTCTCACATTTTTCTAGCACCGGGTCAATATTGTAGATAGGTCTGATAGGGATGGATTCAGCTTTGGATGCTTTATGTAGACTAGGTTTCTCTAAGGTTTTAATCCATGACACTGATGAGGCATAAAACACCCCACCTATCAGAAGCTGCCACATGGCTGACCCGACCTCAGTCCGAGAACCGAGTTGGGCCGAGCAGGGGACCGGGCAGACCCCATCTCCGATAAGTCACATGACAGAGCCAGATTCGAGTGAGCTAGCCGGTGGATGAAGTCGAGCTCATACAGGTCAGCCGTAGACTCCTAGCTGATCTTGTGGTAGAGACCAACCTCTCGGGCCGACCTCCCTTGCCGACCTCCTCTGCCGACCCCCTGGGCCGACCTCCGAGGCCGAGCCCTCCTCCACTGAAGTCGCCATAGCACCCCACCGTGGATCTCCAGGCCACGTCAGCGCATCCCGAGAATCACGGGATAAGGATCGAGCCACGATCCCAGCGCAACACGGAATTGCACTCTACATGGACTCTTACCTTAATAAGAGTCCGACCCCGAAAATAGCTCTCCACTCCGCTCTACGCGGGAGAACCTTCTGAAAGAAGGACTCCTACCATACTAGGACTCTCCCAACTGCCTCATCTCCTCCTCACTCTATAAATACCCAGGTATGGAACACCATTGATCATCTGGCTTTATACCACGCAGTTACGCTGTTGCATTGAAGACCTGACTTAAGCATCGGAGAGTCCTAGGCCGGAGCCACACCGGTTCTCTTGTGCTCATCGCTTGGTTTTTACAGGCTTATCCATGGGCGAACCAAGCATCGGAGGTTTTCACATGCAATAGGTTTGGCGCCGTCTGTGGGAATGACATCAGCAAGCATCGTCGTTTCTACCAATTCCAAGAGCAATAATAATGGTGCACACGAGGTCAGGGCAGCATGGCTCGACTTCCCGAATGGACGAGCCGCAACCCGTTGGGCAGACGAGGCGATCACCGCCCCCCGAAGCCTCTCAGTAGGGGATAAACAGAAGACCCCCTCGGGTAGGGGGTGCGCAGCCCATCACGGGCACCATTCCCCCACCGGAGGGTGGGAATGGGGGAGCGGTGCTAACCATGGCTGCGGCTGGCCGAATACAGGCCGAGCCAAGCTTGGACGAGATGGGCCTACTAGCGCCGCCACCCTTGTCGAAGAATTTCAACCCCGAAGCCCCGGTAAATAATCGACAGGTTATGGACTTGCAGTTGCAGACGCTCCACACCAACGAGATGCTGCGCACCTTCATGAACCAGATGGCCCGAGGCGGGCTGATGGGCCAACCACTGGCTGCGCCCCTCCAACTCTAGTCTGCGTAGAGAGGAACTTACAGCAAAATGGTGGCCGGCGTAGGGCCGAGCCTAGCCGAGCCGCGTCCTCACACCCGTCTCGTTAGAAGACTCCACCTCCACGCCCTAGTAGAGGCGCTCGGCGGGATGAGCAAGAGCATCGCCAAAGCCCGCGAACGAGGCAGGAAATCAAACCAGTCGGCCCGGTAGCAAGGAGATCGGTATTTTCTGGACGGCTCGGGGAGGACGAACAGCCGAGAAGAGTCTGAGAACAAGGGAAAGAACCGAATGAATGACGCGCTACGAGACAAGGAGAAGGATCTCATCATAACCCCCAGCGTCAAGGCTCGCCTGCCCGAGAAGAACAGCAGGGGAGCCCCTGTGGGTCCAACTTCCAGGAGGAAAGAAGAACAAGGAAGGACGGTGAGGACCGAGCTTACCAGAATGGCCGACCATAATGGGACGGCCGACCCAACCGACCCCGGGCCAAGGAGCCAGTTGGCCGAGCACCTAAAACAGAGCTGGAGAGGTAGCTACGAGACTTGGCGGAGCAAGTGGAGGGATTGAAGAAACAAGCGACCCCGAACGCCTATTCGTTGGTCGGGCGACACCCATATCCTCCCGAGATCATGACCGTGCCGCTACCAAATGGGTTCAAACCTCCCCCGTTCGACCGATATGACGGGACGACCGACCCAACCGATCACATCAACTACTTTAATGCGATGATGACCATGTACGGGGGAATTGAGATCGTTTCTTTTCGAGCCTTCCACGCATCCCTCAAGGGTGCGGTGACCTCATGGTTCTCCTGGTTGCCGCCGAACTCTATAAAAAGCTTCGCTCAACTCTGTCGAGCATTCGTCACGCGCTTCCAGAGCAGTATGAAACACAAGAAGACAACGGTCAACCTCCTCAACGTGAAGCAAAGGCCCGACGAATCGATCCGAGCATTCATCTCCCACTTCAACAAGGAATCCTTAGATATCAAGGATTTGGATGAGGCCACGACCCATACGGCTATGAGCAATGGATTGGTCGACATGGACCTCATCAAGGACTTGGCCCGAAAGCCGACCAGAAACCTGGCTGAACTCTTAGAGAGATGCAATGAATTTACAAATATGGCCGAGGTCCTCCAGGCCCGGAAGGGAAACGAAGGTCGGCCCGACAAGAAAAGGCCGACAACAGAAGACCGTAGGGAAGACAAACGGCCTAGGACAGATCGTCGAGCTGACAGGTAGGACCGAGCTCAAAGCCCCGACTACACTCCACTGAACACCTCGCGCAAGGACTCTTGATGCAAATACAGGACGGGGGGTACATCCGCCGACCCCGACCGATGCAAGCGGGGTCATCTTGAAATCCCAACAAATATTGTCAGTTCCACAAGGACATCGGTCACAACACCGAGGATTGCTACCAGGTGAAAAGAGAAATCAAAGAGCTGATAAAAGCGGGTCATTTGAAGCGATATGTCAAAGGAGGCCGAGAAGATCGTGGGGGTCGACGGCCTGAAGAGCGGGATCAACAAAGAACCGAGCCTAGGCCCGGCAATAGGCGAGTCGAACGAGAGGAAGATAAAGTCCGAGCTGAGAAGAAAGAGGACGGGTCCGGACCGAGCAGTGACAAGGGAGCCCCCATATACACTATCCTCGGAGGGCCCGGACAAGAGAGTACTCAAAAGGCTAAGGCAAACGCGCGGTTCATCGGAGTTGCCGAGATGCCCGCCAAGAAACTCAAGCCAGCCGCGATGATCTCCTTCACCGAGGCCAACCTCGAAGGTATAAGTTTACCTCATGATGATGCTTTAGTGGTACAGGTAGAAATTGCGAATAGACCCGTCCACCGTGTATTGGTCGATACCGGCGCATCCATGGACCTTATGTCACTAGAAGCGTACCGACAATTTGGCTTCGGCGACGAAGCACTCAAGCTAGAAGGCCCCCCACTTCACGAGTTCTCGGGAGCTGTCGCGACCATCAAAGGCTCAATCGACCTGCTGGTCACGATTGGGCAAGCTCTATGTCGGGTGACGATTCAAGTCAAATTCATGGTGGTACGGTCGGTAGTAGCTTTCAACGCCATACTCGGCCGTCCTTCATTGATCGCTCTCCAAGCCATCATCTCCCCGACACACTTGAAGATGAAGTTCCCCACCGAGAACAATGTCGGCGAGGTCCGACGCGACCAGAAGAAGGCCTAGGAGTGCTACGCTACTTTTGTCAAGCAAAACAAGGGTAATGTCCGAGGAATGGCAATGTGCGTTGAGCACCTCCCCAAGGATCAGCGGGATGAGCTTATCGAGAGGAGAGGACGACCCGTGGAAGACCTGACCCTACTTAATCTCAGCAAAGATGACCCAATAAAGGTGGTCCAGCTCGGATCATTACTAAATGAAAATCAAAGGAATCAGCTCAGAGTTTTCTTAAAGGCGAACGCCGATGTCTTTGCCTGGTCGGCTACCGACATGACGGGCATACCCAGGCATATAGCTGAGCACCGGCTCCACGTAGATCCAGGTCAAAAACTAATCCGGCAGAAGAGAAGGAACTACGCACTTGATCGACAAACCGCGATCAAAGAAGAGGTAGAGAAGCTTCGCCGATCAGGGTTCATCCAAGAAGAAAAATTCCCGACCTGGTTGGCTAACGTCGTCATGGTCCCCCAACCGAACAAGAAGTGGAGAATGTGTATCGACTACACCGATCTCAACAAGGCTTGTCCAAAAGATGAGTACCCGCTACCTCAAATCGACCTCTTGATCGACGCCACGACAGGTCACGAGATGCTGAGTTTCATGGATGCGTATTCTGGCTACAACCAAATCATGATGCATGAGGAGGACGAGTCATACACGGCATTTCGAACTGACCAAGAAAATTTTTGCTACAAGGTCATGTCGTTCGGATTAAAAAATGCCGGAGCGACATACCAGCGCCTTGTGAACTATATATTCCGCGAGCAGATCGGAAGAAACGTGGAAGTCTACGTAGACGACATGTTGGTGAAAAGTTTGAAGGTCGAACACCACTTGGCCGACCTGGAAGAAGCCTTTGGCGTATTGAGGAAGAACCAAATGAAGCTGAATCCCGCCAAGTGTGCATTCGGCGTGACCTCGGGAAAGTTCCTCGGCTTCATGGTCTCTGTCAGAGGCATCGAAGCCAATCCGGCAAAAATCAGAGCCATCCAAGAGATGAGCCCTCCAAGGACGATCCGAGAAGTACAGAGGCTAAACGGACGTGTGGCGGCGTTGGCACTATTCATGTCAAGATCGGGCGACAAGTGCCTACCGTTCTTTAAAGCCCTCAAGAATATCCGGAACCCAAAGGACTTTATTTGGTTGGACGAATGCCAGGAAGCTTTTGAAAAGCTGAAAAAAATATTTGGAGAACCCACCTCTTCTCAGTCGACCCAACCCAAAAGAGGAGCTTCAAGTCTACTTAGCCGCTACCCCTGTAGCAATCAGCGCGGTGTTGATCAGGGAAGAAAGTCAAACTCAAAGACCGACCCTCATAGGTCGGCAGCCAAGTCGTAAGACTGGCCCTCATAGACCTGGCCGACCTCGAAGACCGACCCTCATAGGTCGGCAGCCAAGTCGTAAGATCGGTCCTCATAGACCTGGCCGACCTCGAAGACCGACCCTCATAGGTCGGCAGCCAAGTGGTAAGACCGGTCATCATAGACCTGGTCGACCTCAAAGACCGACCCTCATAGGTCGGTAGCCAAGTCGTAAGATTGGTTCTCATAGACCTGGCCGACCTTTCAAGAGCAAACTCCCCCTTTGGCCGAGCCTAACAAAGTTTAAAACTAAGCTAAGGCATTACACTCGGCCAGGAAGGCTGGTCGGCCACGCGTCCGCTTATATGATAACTTGTCCAATCGGACCGAAGGGAACGGCGAATTAACCAACCAAAGAGAGGATCACATTGACCTCGGGCATGGCATGGCCGAGCCGCCGACCACGTGAAGCATGGGTTAAAAAAGAGACAAGTTCCTAAGCTTGGCTAGTGGAACGACTCGGCAGTTCGGCCACAAATAGAACAGAGTACACAAGGAAAAGAAGGTTAAGAGCGTTGAGCTAAAACACTTGGATAAATTCTGGCAAAAATAGATTTTTCATTCATTATAAGCCGACTGATCGGCACGGTTACAGGATGGGCAATTCGGCCCCAAAAAAAAAAATAAAAAAAATTACATCTCGATCTCCTCGGCGTTGGACTTGGAGGCGACCTCGGCGGTGTCCATGGCAGTAGGCTCGGCAGGAGGGTCTTTTGATCCAGCATCCAGAGGGAAGACATCGGCCTGAGTAGGCTCCTCAAAGGGCAGAGCCTGGGTGACCTCGGCTCCCTCCTCATCTCCCAACTCCCCGACGAAGGTAGTCGCGTCATTATCAAACCGGGAGAGATTGAGATCAGGGTACGTCGCCTTGATCTCGGCCAAAAGCTCAGCTCGGCCTGCCTCAAAACCTTCGACGTAGGGAGGCTTCCTGATCTCATGGCACACATCAGCATACTCCTCCGATTGGAGATAGTCGCTGACCGCCTCGACCCGAGCCATGGCCAGATCTTCCTTGGCCTTGTCCCTCACCTCGGTAAGCTGAACCTGCAGAGCCCGGACCTTCTCTCTCTGCCTAATCACCTCGGCCTGAGAGCTCTCCACTTTGGCCTCGGCAGCAGTGAGCTTCTCTTGGGTCTCTCGATGCCTCTGAACGGCATCCTGGGCATCCTGATGGGCCTTCTTGCATTGGGCGCCCAAGGAATGGTTCTCGGTCAGGAGCCGCTCAAAGCGAAGCATGGTCTCCACTGCCTTGGCGAATCCCTACAAAAGAGCATGAGAACAAAAATCAAGACAGACTACACAGATCATATCTAATCACAAAAGCCGACTAGGAAACTTACCATGTTGAAATCTTGGAACAGAGTGGAGAGGAGCTCGGGGTTAGATAGCGCCTCGAGCTTTTCCTTGTCGATTGGAAGCCGACCTGCATCCAGCCATTCTTTGGCGTGTGCGACCGATGTCAATGCCGAGTCCCCTGGGAAGAGGCGCCAGGTCGGCCTCACAGGAATGTTGCTGGCCGAGGCCCTCCCCAAGACGTATCGGGAGATGTTGGTGGGTGAAGCCACGGGCGAAAGACCACCACTCGTCAGATTGACCGAGAGCTTCTGACGTTTGATGTCTCTTGGCGGGCTCCTCTCGCCTTTTCGGCCTTTCCCCTTCCTCGGGGACCCCGCTGCGCCCGTATTCTTCTCAGCCTCAAGGCCGACCACAGCGTCCGACGGTCCCGACATCACGGCCTTACCCTTGGGGCCCTTGGAAGACTCGCCCCGGGACTTCTTCTCAATATTCTTCTTCCTTCGATTTGCAAAGGTCTCGGCCCTTAGCCGAGCTGTATCCATAGGGGGAATGTAGCCAACCACTGCAAGAGAAATCGTGAACATAAAAAATAAGTAGAAACAGAAAAGAAGACTAAGTAAAGGGGTCAGCTCGGACCACAGAGACGGGCTCGGGTCGGGCTCCTACCAGGGGTTATATGCCACCTCTGAAGAAACCCCTCGTCCTGAAGCTAGAGGACATCGAAGGGCGGACGCTGGAGGATCAGGTCAAGCGAGGTCATCTCGTTCTCGGTTAGGGGTAGTACCCTATTGACGTAATTCAAGTTCATCTCCTTCCACTCGGTTCGGAGAGGGCTGTTGGGAATGGAAGCGAAGAAAAAATGAGGCTTCCAATACTTATTAAAGGTCGGCGTGCCGACCAAAAATTTGTGGCAGCCCAGAGCCACACTCTTCCCCGATCGACGGCAGAAATAGTACCACCCCTTCTCGGGAGACTTCTTCAAGAAGAAGAGCTGAGAGAAAAGCGCCACGCTCGCACCTCGGCCCATCTCGCAGAATAAGGCGTAGAAGCCATAGACGACCAGCCAAGAGTTCGACACCAGCTGACCAGGAGACAGGTGGAAGTGGTCCAAGATCTGGTCCACTAGGCCGAGGACGGGGAGCCTGAACGCATACTTGAAGGGCGTCTCGTATAAAGCCACATCGCCGGGCGTGATGAAGCAAGCCATCTCCCCGGGGTTAGGAACTCAGAGCTGAATGTCCTCGGGAATGGCATAGGTCATCCTCAGATAGTCGAGGTCGGCCTCCGTGATCGTGCTCGGAACGGTGCCGACACTACCTTCCTCGGGCTCAGGGGCGTTAGCGGACGAGCTGACCGAGCCAACCCCCACCTCGAACGAATCTCCCTCACTTGATTCCTCATCGGATGAGGATGACCCAGAGTTCTCGGCTCGGTCTGCTACGATTGGGTGGGCCGCGTGGTCAAACTCCATGAGTAACGGAGGCTCGGCCACCTCGGCCTGACGAAGCTCCACTACATCAGGCTCATCCGAGGTCGAGCCCAATAGGTCTATGGTGGGAGAATGAGCAGGGAGCTCTCGGCTCGGACTCGCGCCCTCTGCCGCCCTGGCGAACAGCTTGCCCATAGGACTACTACCAATTGACATACTGGGCGGAGAAGACTTACTGGTTGAAGAAGAGCTAAGGATGAGCTGAGCGCGAACAAAGTAAAGGCCGAGCTGATCACGAACAAATAGACACCGAGCGCTACCGAGCTGAAGAATCCAAGCTTACCGAGAAGTCAATAACTTAGAGCAGTGAGGAATGAATAGTTAGGAGTCACCTATTTATAATCCTTGGGTTTTACTGATCCAACGGCCGACCAGAGCTCAGCATAATCCAACGGCCCAGATCAAGGGACGTTTCAAATTCCCGAGCCTGCCAAAATGACTCTGCTGACGTGGCACTGACACCCAACCATCAGATCATGCAACGTCAAATCCGCGGCAAAAAATAAGCTCTGCTCGACCGCAAAAATCTTCCAGACAAGCGGCCCAGGGAACTTCACTCATCAGTGCCGAGCCGACCCCTGATGAGTGGGGGGGGCTGTGATGAGGCATAAAACACCCCACCTATCCGAGGCTGCCACATGGCCGACTCCACCTCAGTCCGAGAACCGAGTTGGGCCGAGCGGGGGACCAGGCCGACCCCATCTCCGATAAGTCACATGACAGAGCCAGATTCGAGCGAGCTAGCCGGTGGATGAAGCCGAGCTCATACAGGTCAGCCGTAGACTCCTAGCCGATCTTGTGGTCGAGACCAACCTCTCGGGCCGACCTCCCTTGCCGACCTCCTCTGCCGACCCCCTGGGCTGACCTCCGAGGCTGAGCCCTCCTCCACTAAAGCCGCCATAGCAACCCACCGTGGTTCTCCTGGCCACGTCAGCGCATCCCGAGAATCACGGGATAAGGATCGAGCCACGATCCTAGCGCAACACAGAATCGCACTCTACATGAACTCTTACCTTAATAAGAGTCCAACCCCAAAAATAGCTCTCCACTCCGCTCTACGCGAGAGAACCTTCGGAAAGAAGGACTCCTACCATACTAGGACTCTCCCAACCGCCTCATCTCCTCCTCACTCTATAAATACCCAGGTATGGAACACCATTGATCATCTGGCTTTTTACCACGCAGTTACGTTGTTGCATTGAAGACCTGACTTGAGCATCGGAGAGTCCTAGGCCGGAGCCACACCGGTTCTCTTGTGCTCATCGCTTGATTTTTGCAGGCTCATCCGTGGGCGAACCAAGCATCGGAGGTTTTCACACGCAACAGACACAATGAAGTCCCTCTTAAAGATGTGCTATTATTTTTCCTTTTTGAATGCATACTATTGAACCTTTTAGTATCTTTTAGTAAGTATAATGGATTTCTTTCTAGGTTTATGGGGAGATTCAGGATGGGTTTCCATTGAAGAAGATTCCTACAAATTAGTTATCGATAAGATCTTGGAAAATGAGAAATGTTTACCTCAGGTAACCTATTTTGATTAATGTTTTCTTATGTTTTCTATGGTGTTGAGATCCTGGAACTTACAATATGTCATGGTTTTCATTTGTTGTTAGGCAATAAATCCACATTGTTAAGGGTTTGGCTTACAAGGCCATGGTTCAACAATTGAACTTGAATTTTGCGGTCCCGAGGAACAATGTACATATCTCTGCTTTCTTTTATTTAGTGTTTCTTCTTCTTCTTTCATCAATTTTTTTTTCAGAGTTACTATTTATAAGGCCAGTTGGATACTAGTAGTGGAAGGAGAGGTTGTCTAGCGAGTGACAACATACGTGGACGCGATCCAATGAGTGGTAGCGTACGTATAGGCCAATTAGATACTAGTGTTGGAGGTCGTACATACAATAGTTGGTGTGGAGGCCGTTTGGGTAATAGTATGGACATGTAGAGCATCCACCACTAGGCGTGAGATATGGAGGTCGTCCCGAGTGGTGGTAGTGGTATACATATCGACAGTCGATGCAACATTGGGGCTCATACTATGAGATCACAATCACTCCATTGTTGGGGTAAGTGAGCAGCCTCACTAATAGAGGAGGATTCAGAGTTACCGATAGAGGAGGAACTAGAGTTTGATTATGAGGAGACGCTGATGGATCCTTCTGACCACAATGGTGGAGATGTGGTGAGGATTTAGAAGAGGAGATAAATGCTGGTACTTCAGATACACAGGCATGTCCTCAATGGGTTGTAGGAGAGAAATATGGTGACAAGACCACGTATATTCGATGGCGTGCATAGATGATATGTTGAGAAGCATAGACAATGATATATTCCATATATTGGATAGTTTGGATCTAAGACACTTCCATCAGACTCTACACAGATGCAATGCTATGGATTTTCAAATATCCACCTCCGTCGATGCATCCAACTCAATCTATCTATCCACCACACTTTTCTTACTTGTATGAGTCGAGTTATGAATAACATACACTTAGTAGTCAGACTGTTGAGAGTGGCATCCCATCCTACCTCTAGCAATTCTGAGAGCCCACTCTAGTAGAGCTCCAGCAGTAGTACCTACGTCGACAGGTTGATGAGGACATTGACAATCATCCATACGATGGACCATGGTATGTATAATTTTCAGATTTCTTTACATTACATTCCTTTTTAATTTTATAGTACATTTTTAATAGGCTTGATATTTAGTGGCAGAAATAAACTCCTATTCTAATTGTTGTTGCAGATTACTAACTGACACCTGACGTTAAAGCGAGATTATTGATGATGAAAATTTGAGGGTAATTTGTACTATATTGTAATTTATAGTATCATTATTTTTGTACTTGTGGGATGAATGTACGATGTTCTATTCTCTTGATTGCATATTTCTTTTTCTTTTTCCACTACTTTTTCAAGTTCACATTCTATTAAACTACATGTTGTATGCAAGTAGGTAACTTTATGTCTTACTTTTTATTAATATATTCTTATGAATTTTTAGAAATATTTATATTTTGATTACAATTTGCTTGTATTTCACAAAAATATATGAAGTTTCCATTTGTATTTTAATTATAAAAATCAACATGTATGATTTTAAATATTCTTTTGATTAACATAATCTTTGTATTTAAAAAAAAATTAAATAAAATTTACACATTGAATGTAAAATTTGGAATTTTTCCCAATATTTCACAAAAGAAATTTAATTTTCCTTTTTTTTCTCTCATTTTAATTTATACAATTCTCGAATCGATTGTAATTTATCTATGGCCTACAACTAAGAGTCCTTGGAATCTTCAAATCATCACTAACGTTGCCCTTGGTGTCCAACTAAGTTGGCTGCGGTTCAAATGCAATGGAAGACTCCAAGCAACTCATCATGATTTCACTATCTTCTGCCCTCTTTAAGGTGAAGGATGCAAGGGACACAAAACCATGTGGAACAGATAACTCAATGTTTTCTTCTCTAATTTGAACTCTTACCATTTTGTCCCCATCAATACTAGTGTTGGAGGTCGTACAGACAATAGTTGGCGTGGAGGCTATTTGGTATGTACATTTAGGTCATCCCGAGTGGTGGTAGTGATAGTGGTATATATAGGCGTTGACAATTGATGCAACATTGGAGCTCGGACTACGAGATTACTATCACTCCATTGTTGGGGTAAGTGAGTAGCCTCACTGATAGAGGAGGATTCAGAGTTACCGATAGAGGAGGAACTAGAGCTTGATTCTGAGGAGACACCGATGGATTCTTCTTATCACGATGGTGGGGATGTGATGAGGATGTAGAAGAGGAGACAAATGTTGATACTTCAGATACACATGCATGTCCTCAATGGGTTGCAGGAGAGACATATGGTGAGAAGACCACGTATATTCGATGACGTGCATAGATGATATGTTGAGAAGCAAAGACACAGATGTATTCCATATATTGGGTAGTTTGGATCTAAGACACTTCCACCAGACTCTACACATACACAATGCTATGGATTTTTCGAGTATCCACCTATGTCGATGTATCCAACTCAATTTATCTATCCACCACACTTTGCTTAGTCGTCTGAGTCAAGTTACCAGTCACATGGTAGTAGTAGAGTGGCATCCCATCCTACCTCAAGCAGTTCTGAGAGCCCACTCCAGTAGAACTCCTACAGCAATACCTAGTCGACGGATTGATGATGACATTGACAGTCATCTATACGATGGACCGTGGTATATATAATTTCAAAATTCTTTACATTACATGCCTTTTTTTATTTTATAGTACAATTTTAATAGGCTTGATTTTTGGTGACAAAAATGAACTCCTATTCTAATTGTTGTTGCAGATTACAAGCTGATGCCTAATGTTATTGCGAGATTATTAATGATGACAATTTGAGGGTAATTTGTCCTCTTGGGATGGGAGACATTGTACTTTGTAGTACCATTATTTTTGTATATGTTGGATGAATGGATGATATTTTATACTGTTGAGTGCATATTCTTTTTTTTTTCCTGCTCCTTTTTCAAGTTCATGTTCTACTAAATTATATATTGTATAGTAGGTAACTTTATGTCTTACTTTTTTATATATTTTTATGAATTTTTAATTATAATTTGCTTGTATTTGTTCAATTCTTCACATAAATATAGTAATTTTCCACTTGTATATTAATTATAAAAATCAACATGTACGATTTTTTTCCACCAAAAGAACATGTATAATCTTTGTATTTTGAAATTTTTACATATTTACTGTAATGTTTTTTTTTTTTGGTATTTGTCAAATATTTCACAAAAAAATAATTTTCCATTTTTTTATTGCGTTTTTGTTAGGTAATATTGGTGCCACTATGGGTTCCTTTTTCTCGTGGGTGTTCTTGAACCTTATAATATCTCAAGATGAAATTCCAAAATCTCACCAATTACTCGCCGTTTTATGCAAACGTATCATCCCATCGAAGGTTACGAAATGAAATTTATTAGTATTAATTTTTATTTTTATCTGGTTTTACCCGGGAGATTATGGGCTGTCTCATGGTTGTTTGTGATCAATTGGTTATACGTTGCTCGTTTATCTTTATTGATATTTGGTTAGGGTTAGGGTTTGGAAAGATTTTTTTTGTAAATCTTATTTTTCCTTTTTTGGGTGAAATAACTACTTTGTTTATCAGTATGTTTCATAGTTCCCTTGTTTCGTTTGGTTTCTGCGTTTTATTTTCCCCACCTCTTCAAATTTAGGGTTGTTGTTGCTTTGGTTGATGAAATTCTTGATGTTACAAGTGAAACTGGTTTTTCAGGGAAAAGGGTAATGCGGTCGTCTCTCCCCTCTGTTGTTTGAAGGGAATCCATGAAAATTTGAAACCAGATTTTTATTATTATTATTTTTTTCTGTAAGATCATCGGTTTGGGTGTCTACTGCATGAGGGTATCTGCTACAGCGTCAGATCCTCTTTAAGTTTCTGAATTATTTTCCCTTTTATCTTTTTTAATAGGTTTTCCTGGATTTAGTTTCTTCTGAGTTTACTCGATGCTAGTTGTTTCTTGGACATGTGGAGTATAGTAGTCAATGAAGTTTGAGCTGCTGGCCAGGGCAAGGAATTCAATCTATATTGTGTAAGTCCATGAGCCCTTGTGGATCTTTTGACCTTTTTTTTAATTTAAATTTTTTTTTTTTTTATCATAACTGGTATGGATTTTTATTTTCTTTGATGAAATTAAGAGTTTTAGGATTAAATGCAAGGGATTCAGTGATATAGAAGTTAATCTGGGTTACAGGGTTAAAGGATTTCTATAGTATTGATCAAATCAAGATCAGAAAGGGTTTGCAATTTTGAATCTGATGTGTTAGAAAGAACTTACTGGATGCAGATTTATATCTGAAGGTTTGTTGGGGTCTAAGATTTAAATTCTTTTGAATTTCGAGGTTCAAAAACTTTATTTTTTAGGTTATTGTGTTGGTTAGTCCTTGAGTTAAGATATAAAAAGGATATGCTATGAAATAATATGGGTTAACGTCTTCAATTATGTAATTTGCATTGAATTTATGTTTTGATATCTGAGGATTCAGAATATTTGTTGGCTGTAGAATGGAAGTGTCCTTAATTGTATGTTGCTCCTACTAAAATGGAGGTGAAACTGTTGTTTCATTTTTCAGTGAGGGAGTTGTCTCTAAGTTGCCAATCAAGCCATTGACTCTTTGAGTCTGCTTGTTATACTTGTCCATTCCTAATCTCTCTCATCAAGAACTATAAGTAATGAACTGAACTGATGAAATTCATGTATTGCATAAACCAGATCCTTAAATATGTCTGGTTTACATATAGTGGACTTAACTTCCAAACCTAATGAATCAATTTCTTGTATTTAGAAAATACTTGTGGCACTGAAACTAGGTTTTTGGATTCAATAGCAAATCGATTAAATATGAATCACAAATTGTGAGATGTGAATGATTGGAACCATCAACTTAACATCTGTGTGCCTGACTAATGAACATACCAGACAATTTTGATTGGAAGCCGTTATGGTTATGTTTCGCAGATCAGTGCATTTATGGAATCAGGGAATTCTGAACATAAAAATATCGTTCAAGTTACAAGCCTATGTAGGAACAAAAAGAGTTGAGATCTGTTCTGGCATTAATATTCTGAACAACATAGAAAAGAATCTCTATCTCTTCCTGTTATTAGATGGAACCATCTGAATGAACCTTATATCTGAGCTTGAACTTCATGTGGTCTATCTTAGAATTCTAGGTCTGGAAGTTATTTTAATGGCTGAATTTTTCCCACATTACATGAACATTGCCTAAATCATTTTTTTTCATATATGCTCTGGAATGGAAGCTGATCGAGCACCTCCTTTCTTTACCGTATTAACACACTTTAGTGGATGGATTTAGCTTTTTGATCAGATTGTATCACTTGTCCAGTCAAGTTAAACAAAATGTGGGGCAAAGACTGCAAGATTAAGACCCAGCTCTAAATTGAGATGTCTAAGGTTAGAAAGGAGAAACTCAGGAGAAAGATATGGGGCTATTGGACCATCTCCTAGCCATCTTAATCTAGTCACGAGAATAATTGAAAGTCTACAACTATTCTTGTCCTTCTGTTCTTAAGTTTGAAATCATGTTAATCTTGGCATATCGTTTTAAGCCCTCCTGCTGGTAGATTCATGTTCTTTTCCTAAGATCATTCTTTTTTATTGCATTTGGTGCAGATAAACTGTTGCCCATTCTTGGTGATATTTTGGATAGAGGTATCCTTTTAACTGGGCTCTAACTTATAGCTGCTTCTCCTGAGACAACTTTAAAGACACTCAGTGGTTGATGGGCAAATTGCCTACTCCACACTTTCATATGTTTGCATGGTAAGGTTCACAAATCCTAATCTACATCAATATCATCCCAGAATGTTGATGTTGGATTGAATACTTTTGTTGTTAAGAGTTATTTGGACTCAAAATTAATATTTATGGATTTATTTGATGCTTACATATCTCTTGTGGCTTGCAGTATTGATGGGGACAGAATGCATAAGAGCTCAAATTAGAGAAGAAAACGTTGAGTCGTCTGTTCCACCTGGTTTTGTGTCACTTACATCCTTCACCTTAAAGAGGGTAGAAGATAGTGAAATCATGATGAGTTACTTGGAATCTTCCATTGCATCTGAACCGCAGCCAGCTAAGTTGGACACCAAGGGTGACGTTAGTGATGATTTGAAGATTCCTAGGACTCTTAGGCGTCGGCCATGGATAAACTACAGTCAATTTGAAAACAGCTCAGAGGAGGAGTCTGACTCTGAACAGGTTGATTATCATTCTTGTTATTGCTTTACTGAACCCTGATTTCAGGATATTAAACGGTGGTTCCGTGTTTGGATTTCCCTACTACTGTATTTCTCATTTGTTATTGATATTCCATTTCTAATGCAGGATTATCCTCCAAGACCTGTCCTTCCTAAAGGTGTTATCCGTGGATGTTTAGAGTGTACTAACTGCCAAAAGGTTGGGTTTCTAAGTACATGACTCAACAAATTCCTGGTTTTGTGCACTTGTGTGATATTTTGATGTCCCGGACCTCCAGGTCAGCACTTTTTGTAGCTAATAGGATATGGTGTATGGACAGGTTATAGCAAGGTGGCGTCCTGAAGATGCACGCAGGCCTGTTCTGGGGGAGGCACCTGTATTCTACCCAACTGAAGAGGTCTTTCTTTCCACATAATTTCCAATTTTATGCATTTGGATTCCACCCCCCCCCCCAAAGAGCGTTTAGTTGGGAGGAGAAAGATCTTGAAGGAGTTTTGAAATTCTATTCCAGGAATTCAAAGATACACTAAAGTATATTGCGAGTATACATCCAAGAGCAGAGCCATATGGAATTTGCCGCATTGTTCCTCCTCCTTCCTGGAAACCTCCTTGCCCCCTGAAGGACAAGAATCTATGGGAAGGTTCTAAATTTGCCACCCGTATCCAGCGGGTTGACAAGCTTCAAAATCGGGGTTCAGTGAAAAGGATGTCTAGAATTTCTCATCATATGAAGAGGAAAAGGAGAAGATGTCTGAAAATGGGGGTGGATTCTGGAATTGTTAACGGAGATGGCATGGATCCTGAAAAAGTTGGATGCTATGAGGGAGAGACATTTGGTTTTGAACCTGGTCCACAATTCAGTCTTGGAGCTTTTCAGAAATTTGCAGATGATTTCAGGGGGCAATATTTTCGGAAGCTTGACATCGATACAGGTTCAGGGGCTAATCAAAGCATGCTTCAAAAGCAGCAGGAACCTTCAGTTAAAGATATTGAGGGTGAGTATTGGCGGATGGTTGAGAAGCCAACTGAAGAGATTGAGGTATGATAGGAGAGTTTAAAAAGACATATTGGGAAACTTTTCACCTTTTTTAATTTAGGGGTTATTCTCCAGGCAGCTTTTTATTATGCTGATCTGTTTTTGTAGGTTCTATATGGGGCTGATCTGGAAACTAAAGTATTTGGCAGTGGGTTCCCAAAGGTGTCCCCTTATTGTGAGGACCAATATTCAAAGTCAGGCTGGAACTTGAACAATTTCCCTAGGCTCCCGGGGTCTGTTCTCTCTTTTGAAAGCAGTGATATTTCAGGCGTTCTAGTTCCATGGTTGTACATTGGGATGTGCTTTTCATCATTTTGTTGGGTAAGATTCAAAAAGCCATTTATTTATTTACTTTGAATGGAGGGTGGGCCTTGGTGCAACGGTAAGGTTGCTCCATTGTGACCAAGTGGTCACGGGTTCAAGTCTGGAAACAGCCTCTCTGCGAAAGCAGGGGTAAGGCTGCGTACATTATGACCCTCCCCAGACCCCGCAGTGGCAGGAGCCTCGTGCACTGGGTACGCCCTTTCTGTTATTTACTTTGAATGACCCAGTGATACTTTTGGTGTTCTAGTCCCATGGTTGTATGCATAGTTGTCTGTCGCCTTGGTTTTTTTCCTCCGCCACTGCCTTGGATCGCCTTGTTGCCGGGACAACTATGATTGTATGTAGGAATATGCTTCTGATGATTGTTAAGGGACTGAAAGGCTCTTATCTCCTCAGCACTTCCATGGAATTATGGGATGACTGATGAAGTGATGGTTCCTTATTTATTTATTTATTTTTTGCATAACTGCATCCTTTTGACATATTTTTTCTTGTCACTGTTTGTATGCTTAAATGCTTTGGCTGGGACAATCATAATGTTCTAAAACAAATTAAGATGAGTGGATTAGACATTGATGGCTGGGGTAAGGCTGCGTACATTATAACCCTTCCTAGACCCCGCAGTGGCAGGAGCCTCGTGCACTGTGTACGCCCTTTCTTTTATTTACTGAATGACCCAGTGATACTTTTGGTGTTCTAGTCCCATGGTTGTATGCATAGTTGTCTGTTGCCTTGGTTTTTTCCCTCCGCCACTACCTTGGATCGCCTTGTTGCTGGGAGAACTATTATTGTATGTAGGAATATGCTTCTGATAATTGTGAAGGGACTGAAAGGCTCTTATCTCGTCAACACTTCCATGGAATTATGGGATGACTGATGGTTCGTTATTTATTATTTTTGCATAACTGCATCCTTTGACATATATTTCTTGTTGTTAGAGAGTTAGAGAGGGAGAATAGGACTCTCAGGATTAGCATCAGGACTCTGGCGCAATACCGAGAGATCTCCTCCCTCTATTATATTTTATTTTCCGTTTCTTTCTCTTTATGCCCCTGTACCCTATTTGGTTATATTATATTGTATTATCAGTCCTCTCTCATTAACGAGAGGGCTGCTTCTTTGACTGTCACATTCTCTTCTCCTTCTTCTTCTTCCTCTCTTCCATCTCTATTTTCTGCTTGTTTACATGGTATCAGAGGTATTTTGATTCCTGGTTACAAGTTCACGCTATTCCGCTCAGTTCTCCATCCTCCTCTTCAATCCCACGGCAAGAAGGTGAAAGTGTAATCGACTACACAGGGTTCTCGGTCTCTCTTCTGCAGCAGGGGGTGTTTTCCCCCAGATTTTCTGAGTTTATCTTCTATCCTGTGATGGATTAGAGACATCATATCACTCTAAGATCAGGTTCGATGTCCTTCTCTGTTTTTCTGGTTATGTTTTGAATCACGGTGGATCGGTTACATGCATTATATTGCTGGGTATTATGCAACTGGATTGAGGGATTGATTTTTATGATTCGACTGTGGTTTGTTGGAGGAACAGCATTTGTTGATCGATTTTCCTGACTCTTTTTTGTGGCTTTTTTGGCTGTGGTTGTATGGATCTTTTGATTGAGCTTCCTTGTTGCTATTATTTTTCGGTGATTGTTTATTGAGTCCCATTGGACTGTTTGAGTGTTGAAGCTTATTGGGGTGATTAGTTACTTGATTACGTGAAGTTATCTTGGTTGAGGACTGTTGCTGTTTTTGGTTGTGTTCCTTTGGGCCTATTTCTTGGTGGCATTCATGGGAGAGACATCGAAGGATACCAAGATTGTGACTGAGGTGGTGTCCTCATCACCAAATTTTCTGACCTCTAAGAAGTTAGAGGGTAGTTAGAATTTTCAGCAATGGCACAAGATTGTGTCCTTGGTTCTCACAGGAAGGGGTGAGAAGCATCACTTGACTGGGCAAAAACCTGATAGCATTGATGCTACTACTTGGGAGGTTACTGATGCTCGTTTATTGGGCCAGATGTTGAACTCTATGGATGGCAATGTCGTAGATCTTGTGACTGACATTGATACTGTTAAAAGCCTATGGGATTATCTGGCTGGTTTGTACTCTGGACACAACAATCTCTCCAGGATTTATGAGTTGTCTTAAGAGTTTTATCGGTTTGATCGGAAGGGTCGTCCTCTTACCCAACATTTTGCCGACTTTAAGAGGATGTATGAAGAACTGAATGCCTTGTTGCCCATTACATATGATGTGACACAAATGCAACAACAACGTGAGTAGTTGGCGGTTATGGGTTTCTTGGGCAGCGTAGGCCCAGAGTTCGAATCTGTTCGATCTCAAATCCTTGGAGGTGTTACAGTCCCATCTCTTGTAGATACCTTTTCTCGAGTTCTCCGTGTGTCTCGTGACACAACTCGAGCTTCTTTTGGTGATAGTACTGCCTTTGTGAGTAGTGGTCGCAGTGGGGGCCGTCAGCCTACTAAAGTTCCCCTTGCTGCAATACTTGTTAGTACTCATGATTCATCTGATTAGTCTGGTACTGTGAGGACTTGCCACCATTGTGGCAGACCTGGCCATATTCAATGTTTTTGTTGGAAATTACATGGCAAACCCCCATAGTCCAAGGTAGCCAACACTGCTAGTGTTGAACCAGCAACCTCATTTGTACCTATGGAGGATCACCGTGTGACTTTGACCATGACGGAGGAGGAATATGCTCGATACAGCCAAGGAAAGGCCTCTCAGGACATTCTTCCACTACTACTTTTATTCAGACAGGTAATACCACTACGTGTCTCTCCACCTCTAGGCCTTGGATTATCAATTCAGGGGCCTGAGACCATATGTCTGGAACCTCAGGTATCTTTTTCTCTTTACAAATCTCAAATTCCAGTGTTACTCTTGCTGACGGTTCCTTTGCTACAGTTAGAGGCACTGGTATTGTTCAGCCCACTTCTTCTTTGTCATTATCTTCTGTCTTGTATTTGCCCAAGTTTCCTTTTAATCTATTGTCTGTGAGTCAATGCACCAATACCTACAACTGTTCCATAGCCTTTTTCCCTGATTCTTGTATATTTTAGGATTTGCAGACGAAGAAAAGATTGGTAGAGGCAGTCTCTGGGGGGCTATATCTTCTTGAGGATACATCCTTGGTTGCTTGTTCAAGCACAACCTCCCCTCATCTGATCCAATGTCGACTTGGTCATCCGTCCTTACAGAGTTTGCAGAAACTTTTTCCTAGTTGTCGTTCCCTTTCAGTTTTAAATTGTGAGTCGTGTCAGTTTGGGCAGCTCCACCATGTGAGTTATCCCCCTCGTGTCAATATATGGCCACACATCCTTTTTCTTTAGTTCATTCTGATGTGTGGGTCCTTGTCGTGTAATGTCCACACTGTGCTTTAAATATTTTGGCACTTTTGTTGATGACTATTCTCGTGTTACTTGGTTGTATTTAATGAAATGTCGGTCTGAATTGTTTTCCATCTGACTATTCTCGTGTTACTTGGTTGTATTTAATGAAATGTCGGTCTGAATTGTTTTCCAGCTTTGCCTCATTCATTGCTGAAATTAAGAATCAATTTGGCTGTTATGTTAAAATTTTGCGTAGTGATAATGCACGAGAATTTTTTTGCCCCATTTACTGACTTTATGACCACTCGTGGGATCATTCATCAATCTTCTTGTTCTAACACACCCCAACAAAATGGTGTGGCAGAAAGGGAGAATCGTCACTTGATGGAAGTGACTCGGTCCCTTCTCTTTGAAATGAAAGTTGACAAATCTTTCTGGCTGATGTAGTGTTAACTGCATGTTACCTTATTAATCGTATGCCTTCTTCTCTTTTAGGTGGTGGCATTCCTCATGCTTTGCTTTTTTCCTTCGGAATCTCTCTTTCCTTTGCCACCACGTGTCTTTGGGTGTGTCAGCTTTATTCGAGACCATACACTGGGGTTATCTAAGTTAGATCTTAAAGCTATTAAATACATTTTTGTGGGTTATTCTCATGAACATAGTTATCAAGGCGTCGCCATGGCGTCCAGATTCCTTAGTCGCCTTGCTTTTTGGCCCTCTAAAACGCCATGGTCACCTTCCCGCCTTGATAACTATGGTTTAAAAGGGGTATCGGTGTTATTCTCCTGTTCTTTGTAAGTATTATATTATGGCTGATGTTTCTTTCTTTGAGTCTCAGTCCTATGTGGATGAGCCTGTTGTGGATCCTTCATTGGATGAGGATATTCCTCTTTGTGTTATTCAACCTCCTTTCCAGCCTCCTGTTGATCAGTTTCCTTTTCAGCCTCCTTTGAAGCTTCCGATTATTAATATTTACCGCCGTCGTCCAAGGGAAGAAGTTGCTGCCCCCTTTGACTCTCCACCTGCTACGTCTTTGCCACCTGTTGATCCTACCTCCACCCCCATTTTTTCTGACTTGGACCAGCCTATTGCTCATCGGAAAAGTAAACGTCAATGTGCTCAGCACCCTTTATCTTCTCATGTTTCTTATTCTGGTTTATCTTCTACCTTTCAAACTTGTCTTTCCACTATTGCGTCTCATCCTATTCCTAAGACAATTACAGAACATTATCTATTTCTAGCTAGAGGACAGCTATGGAAGAAGAATTACCGGCTTTGGAGCATAACTATACTTGGGATCTTGTTCTATTGCCCCCTGGGAAGTCTGTCATTGGTTGTCGTTGGGTCTATGTGGTCAAGGTTAATGCTGATGGCTCTCTTGCTTGTCTGAAAGCTCGCTTAGTGGCCAAGGGCTATGCATAGGTGTATGGTGTCGATTACTTGGATACATTCTCTCCGATTGCCAAGCTATTCTCTGTTTGTATCCTGATCTCTATTGTCGCCTCTCATCAGTGGCTTATGCATTAGCTGGATGTCAAGAATGCTTTCCTCCATGGTGATTTGCAGGAGGAGGTGTATATGGAGCAACCGCCTGAGTTTGTTACTTAGGGGGAGTCTGGGTTAGTTTGCAAATTGAAGAAATCATTGTATGGACTGAAACAGTCTCCGAGGGCCTGGTTTGACCGCTTTACAGAGGTAGTGCTTGAGTTTGGTTTGTCACGATGCAATAGTGACTACTCTCTTTTCTATTGCAAGGCTAGTGCCAGCAGGATCTTTTTGATTGTATATGTTGATGACATCGTGATTACTGGAGAGGATTCTACAGGCATTATTAGTTTGAAAACTCATCTATAACAGAGATTTCAAACTAAGGATTTGGGAAAATTGAATTATTTCCTAGGAGTTGAAGTGGCTCAATCTAGGAAGGGAATATCTTTATCACAATGGAAATACACTCTCCGGGATGCTAGGGTGTAAACCTCTTTATTACCCAATGGATCCCAATGTCAAACTTGCTACCGATGAGGGAGACGCTCTTGATGATCCAGAGCAATATAAAAGGTTAGTTGGAAAGCTAAATTATTTGACATTTACTCGGCTTGATATCTCATTTCTAGTCAGTGTTGTGAGTCAGTTTATGTCCTCTCCTAGGACCCCTCATTGGGATGCTGTCATTCCGATTTTGAGGTATCTCAAGAAGGCTCCAGGGCGTGGGTTAGTGTATGCTGATCATGGACATACACGAGTTGAAGGATTCTCTGATGCAGATTGGGCTGGATCACCGATTGATCGGAGATCAACTACAGGTTACTGTATATTCGTGGGTGGTAACCTTGTCTCATGGAAGAGTAAGAAACAAAGTGTAGTGGCTAGATCAAGTGCAGAGTCAGAGTATCGAGCCATGGCACATGCTACTTGTGAACTGGTGTGGTTAAAAATGTTGTTGACTGAACTTGGGTTTGAGAACTTTTTGCCGATGCACTTGTGGTGTGACAACAAGGCTGCAATACATATTGTCTCAAACTCCGTATTCCATGAAAGAACTAAATACATTGAGGTAGACTGTCACTTTGGGGGAGAAAAACTTCAACAGGGAGTAATCTCTACAAAGTATGTCAAGGCAGGAGAACAACTTGCTGATATTTTTACTAAGTCCCTTGGAGGTGGGAGGGTTGATTACATTTGTAACAAGCTGGGGATGATTGATATATATACTCCAGCTTGAGGGGGAGTGTTAGAGAGTTAGAGAGGGAGAATAGGACTCTCGGGATTAGCGTCAAGACTCTGGTGCTAATACCGAGAGATCTCCCCCCTCTAATTCTATTTTATTTTCTGTTTCTTTCCCTTTATGCCCTGTACCCTATTTGGTTATATTATATCGTATTATCAGTCCTCTCTCATTAATGAGAGGGCTGCTTCTTTGGCTCTCACATTCTCTTCTCCGTCTTCTTCCTCCTCTCTTCGATCTCTATTTTCTGCTTGTTTACACTTGTCACTGTTTGTGTGCTTAAATGCTTTGGCTGGTACAATCATAATGTTCTGAAACAAATTAAAATGAGTGGATTAGACATTGATGGTTGTTAACATTAACTATCTTCTGGTTTATTTTTGTGAAACAGCATGTTGAGGACCACCACTTGTACTCACTAAATTACAATCATTGGGGTGCTCCAAAAATATGGTATGGTGTGCCAGGAAGAGATGCTTTCAAGTTGGAGGCAGCTATGAAGAAGCATTTGCCTGACTTGTTCAAAGAGCAGCCCGACTTGCTCCATAAGCTGGTTAGTAATGAAATCTTATGATATTTTCCCTATTATACTTTCCAATGACTGGGATTCATCATTTGACGGACATAATGCCTGGACCACATTCATTATGTGGTGTTCAGATAGATGTGCATCAATCCTGCAACATGCCTGAGACAAGTTCATTTCTGTCAGGCAACAGTCCATTCATTGCTATTAACTATTCATGAACTCATCCTTGCCTGACTTTTGAGTTTTGATTTCCTAACCCTACCTATTTAATATATAGTTAATTTATCCCATTAAAAGTAAAGTCATTTCATAAATTTAGACTTCGACTTTTTCTAATGAATTCAGCATGGTGTAATTTTTGGGTTTTGATTTACTAACTCTAGCTATTTGCCATTGTGAAGTTCTTCCATTAAAAGTTAATTTCATTTATTAAATTTAAACTTGAACTTTCTTTCATTGATCTCACTTTTTGTTCCCCTCGTTAGACAATCCTCCTTGTTTTAGGTTGTTTTTATATTACATATGTCCATTGTATGGCAATTATATATATAAAGCTCAGCTTGATTGGATGATTCTAACCATTTGATTATTGGACTTCTTTCTAAGATTTGTTATTAGTGTATTTTTGGTCATCCAAAGTGATCCAATTGGGTAATTTTTGGTGAGACGATCCCTTGTTAAGCAGATGATGTTGGTATGAGCTGGTAAAATAAAAAAAATATAGTGCTACTGGAAGTACCTGATGATACTATAAAAGAATATATCAAGATGAGGAATTCTCTCCTTTTGTTTTTCTTTGAGGTTCAAAGTGATTTTTTCAGGATCTTTTCCATCACTTAGTGACAGGCATGAGAGTGAAGGAAAGCGAGAAGGATGAAGACAGGTGAAGGGAGGTGAAGAGATTGAGATTTGTGAGTTCCTCCAATTGGTAACTCCTTCCCCACAGTTACTGGGGAGTTCGAAAATGGTGAAGGGAAAAAAAAAATTGCAAGGTCGTACGTTGATTTGGCTTTTCTCTTGTCCCTTTCATCTTCTTTTTCTTTTCCTTGGATGGGTGCATAGGTTGTTTGGTAAGGATGCTGCTGCCAAAACTACACCTTCAATCGCTGAACCCACCCAGATTAAACTGGAGCTGTGATTATACTTCAGCTTTGTGGGATAAAACTTAGCCTTCATAAAACAGTTCTCTGTCACCTTGACCTATCTGTTAAGGCTAATGGTGCATTAATAGAAGACATCCTGAGGCATCCTCACCTGCTGTCATTGTGGGGGTGTATTCACAACCCAGGTACTAAAACTCGGGTCTCGGTACCAACTCAGCCCTTGGAAAAACCGAGTCAAGTCAAGATCTCACCAAGATCTCGCCGAGTTTGTGCATTTTTTTTTTTCCGACTCGAAGCCTCAACTCGGTGGGTTTTAGACCTAGTTTGGGTCTGAAACTTGGTATTCAGCCTATTTTAGGCCATTTAAACACAATGACACTATCAGATTTTGCAAAAACAAAGTCCAAATCTGAGTTTCAATTCGGATCATAGGTTGGTAGGCGATGACGTACTAAATACCCTACTCTACACATAATTTAGTAATAGAAAGCAAGCAAAACATTCAATTAATAGCTAAACAACTTAAATAAGAATTAGAAATGTTAAAGTAATACATCAAACTGTTTAACAGTGTTACAACTATCATCACATAAAATGACTTTGGATCAAGTATTCAGTCCTCGCTAGTGTCACATAGTCTTCCCATGACATAGTGTTGTTGTAATGTTGCATATAGTGCTCCACAGCAAGCATATTAGAGTTCTGTCGAGTTAGGTAAGTAAATACATAGTAGATGGGTCATTTTCATGGGTCAACCCGAGATCTCGACCTGAGATCCGAGATCTCGCCGAGATATGTCGAGTTTTGTCGAGTTAGGTAAGTAAATACACAGTAGAAGGGTCATTTCCATGGGTCAACTTGAGATCTCGACTCGAGATCCGAGATCTCGGCGAGATATTGCACT
This sequence comes from Telopea speciosissima, assembly GCF_018873765.1. Taxonomy (NCBI): domain Eukaryota; kingdom Viridiplantae; phylum Streptophyta; class Magnoliopsida; order Proteales; family Proteaceae; genus Telopea; species Telopea speciosissima. Next base: position 51,725,688 of record NC_057925.1, read on the forward strand.
TTTATGTACCGTATGCGATCTCATCTCGTCTCGGTTTCTCAGAAAACCGAGACGAGAGCCGAGATCTTGCCGAGTCGAGATGAGTTTTAGAACTATGTTCACAACACTTTGATCAGTATCTGTGGGTTTTTTTTTTTTTGAATGATGCTGAACTGATATTGATCATGGGCAGAATTCAACTTCCTAAAAGGGGCCCAACATGGAGGAGATTTGGTTTTGCGGTAAGACAAAAATTGGAGATACTCCTTCCTTAAAATCAGCACATGGTGGGGCCCAATTGTGGAGACTAAAAAAGCTTATAGTTGCTATATCTTTTAGATTCGTAAAATTAGGAATCTTATCAAATTGGGGATATTGTTTCTAATTTTATTTTCTAAGGTTGTTGCTGTAAAAATGAAACCTACCTATCTGATTACATATGTGGTAGGAAGCATAGTACTAAAACTCGTTTCGTCTCGGTCAAGATTTTGAGAATTTCAAGTATCGCGGTCTAGTCGAAACGAAATGCAACATCAAATTGAAAAATGCAATATTTCGAATATTTCGGAAATTTCGGTCTTCTCGTTTTGGAAATTTCGGAAATCTCGGTCATTTTTGGCATTTTACACCCACAGAAAAAATACCATATTGCGACGAAATTTAGTCAAAATTTCGGTCAGACCGAAACACCGAAACGAAACGAGATTTAGTACTATAGGTAGGATCTTATTAGTTTCTATTTTCTAGTTTCCATTTTGTACAAGGCGGCCCTACTACATGCTTAGTACTGTTGTTATACACTTTCTATTTTTTTTGTTTTCCTTTTGTAGAGGCAGTACAACAACGACAAACTCAGCCTTATCCCAACTTAATAGGGTCGGCTACATGGACCCAAACAAAACAAAGTAGAGAAAACTAAGGTCTAAACAAAGAAGAGAATGAAGAGATGGGGAAAAGAGGGATGAGAAAAGAGATGAGCAATGAAAACTGAAAAATGGGAAATGAAAGATAGAAAATAAAATGAAAAATGAAAATGGTGGTAAGAGGAATGAGGCTCAGCTCAGCCAGTCAGAAAAATCTCAGCTAAATGGAGTCTGCTACATGGATCCTTCCCCTCCAAAAGGCTCTATCCGTGGTCATACTTGGTACAAGCCCTATACTTTGTAGAGACAGTAGTATCCTTTATATATTGTCTGGGCCTTAGAGCCTACCCCCAACAATTTAGACAAAAGGGGGGAAAAACAATTGCTTTCTGCTGTTTTCTTTGTGAGATGCAACATGGGCTGTGGGATGCAGTTGCAAGGTGAGAGGCTTTGCATGGTTGGTGTGATGCTCTGATCGAGTCTTAGGTGGGATTCTCAAGTCTTTCTGTTATTGATTTCTTTGTCCCTATATCATCAATCCTGTTGCAATTGATCTCCCACTGGTTCTTTCCGTGGTTCGAGATTGATTCTGCATTATGAACTTTCAGACCTAAGAAGCAAAAAGAAGAGAAACTAATGGATGTTGAACTTCCAGACCTAAGAAAAAAAGGAAGAGTACTAAAATATTATTGTCATTTCTGTTCATGGCCCTTGTCACTTAGCGTAGTCTTGAAGGAATTCAACTCACTAAAAATTGAGTTGTCTAATTATTTGTCTCTTTTTCCCCATTGGGTGCAGGTCACACAACTGTCACCTTCCATATTAAAGTCTGAGGGGGTATCTGTCTGTAGGTGTGTTCAGGAACCTGGGCAGTTTGTTCTCACCTTCCCTCGAGCCTATCATGCAGGATTTAATTGTGGTTTTAACTGTGCGGAGGCGGTAAATGTTGCCCCTGTCGACTGGTTGCCTCATGGGCAAAATGCCACAGAGCTATACCGTGAGCAGGGGCGAAAGACATCTATTTCCCATGATAAGCTGTTGCTTGGTGCTGCCAGAGAAGCAGTTAGAGCACAGTGGGAACTTTCATTATTAAAGAAGAATACATTGGATAACTTGAGATGGAAAGATGTCTGCGGAAAGGATGGGATCTTAGCGAAGGCGCTGAAGGTAATCTCTTTCCTTGCATGACTTGTTATATCTCAGGAAGGTCTACTTTTCTTTACAATGTAAGTTCCCCTTTTTCATAGGCACGTGTTGACATGGAACGCACAAGGAGGGAATATCTTTGCACATCTTCACAGTCAACAAAGATGGACACCAGCTTTGATGCGACAAGTGAGAGAGAATGCATCATATGTCTTTATGATTTGCACCTATCTGCGGCAGGTTGTCATTGTTCCCCTGACAGATATGCATGCATGAATCATGCAAAGCAGCTTTGCTCTTGTGCTTGGAGTGACAAATTTTTCCTCTTCCGTTATGAAATTAGTGAATTAAATGTCCTAGTTGAAGCTTTGGAAGGAAAATTAAGTGCGATTTATAGATGGGCAAAACAAGATCTTGGACTGGCTTTAAGTTCCTTCATCTCCAAAGATAAATCGCAGGTACTAGGGCTTGTCCATAAACCATCCCAGTTCTCAGAAGAAACAAGACAAGGAGAGCACAAATTGCAAGATGCAGTAAATTTTGCCAGCATTCCCACTTCTGGATCATATCCAGAAACTAAGGCACCTACTCTTCAAGTAACACCCATAAAAGAACCTCATGAACAAAACACAGCGATCACAGTGCTCAAAACTGGTGACAACCTTTCAAATGCCTGTACAATACAGAAAGAGAGGACGTCTGAAGCTTTGTTAGCTTCTAAGGGTGTGTACTCAAGTGCACCAGGGCAGGTCTCACATGAAAAAGCAACAGTGGATCAAAGCTTTCAGTTGAGGGAACCAGGAGGCCTAGTTTCAGGTCCCGTTCTTGGCACTCCTTGTGGGATCTTTGGAGAAGACTCATCATATGCTAAGTTACCTGGTGGTACTTGTAGTGGACATGACACTCCAGCATACTCTTCCGTCATTCCCGGGGGTAATCCTTTGACCAACTTGGCCACAGTGGCCCGTAAAGTGAACCACCTGGCTACAATGGAAGATAGTGATGTTGTACTTCTCAGTGATGATGAGGATGAAGAGCCGCATCGGTCATTCTCAAGCAAAGCCATTGGAGAATCCATCGTAAAAGACCTGGAAGTTTCTACAAGACTGACAAATTGTGATGATAAGCTGAGTTCCTGCAACTACAAGAAGGATCAAGCACTGGATATACCTGAGACCAATGCGTCAGTGATCAGTGAAGGGGATTTTAAATTGTTAGCTAATATGCAAACGGATGATAAAATCTCTGGCCCAGTGACACTTAATGTTGCAGATCTTGGAAAAGGCAAAACTGAGCACAACTTTGGGAAATTGAATGATACACTGCAGAAACTTACTTGCAATGAAAGTGGTTCTGCCAGTGCAGCTTCTGGGCAAAACATCCAGGATGTTATCTCTTACAGAGAAACTGGAGAATGCAATGTATCAAAAGCCAAGATCTCTCTTCAGCAATCACAGCCATATGGTAATGGAAAATCAAACAGGGATAGCGATGAAAAGGTGGGATTGCCTGTCAACCATATGTTAATGGATAGGCCACGGCCTGTTATTGCGAGCCAATCTTCTTCCCCCAATAATCTGGACAGATATCTTCGTCATAAAGGTCCTCGCATTGCAAAAGTGGTGCGAAGGATCAATTGCAATGTTGAACCTTTAGAATTTGGGGTTGTGCTTTCTGGAAATTTGTGGTGTAGCAGCCATGCCATATTTCCCAAAGGTATGTTTTTCTTCAACAATGTATCTTTTCCTAGTTCTTTTTTTCAACTACAAAAATGGGAATTATACATTTCCTTTATATATTTCTGTTCTCTTGGTTGCAGGATTCAAGAGTCGAGTTATGTACATTAGTGTTCTAGATCCAATGAAAATGTGTCACTATGTATCAGAAATTCTTGATGCAGGACTCTTCAGGCCTCTTTTTATGGTAATGGGACTTTCTTTCTCATTTGGAATTGATCATCTTTTCCGTTCAACAAGGGCTAGTATAGAAGCTTAAATTTATTTTATGGGTTCTGTTAACAATTAATTCATTCTTTCCTTCAGGATGATTACTATCATCATGTTTGAGGACTGCTTTCTTTTTTGGTTGTTGGATCCTTCTTATCCATATAAATTTTGTTTCTTAATGAACGATAAACCTGTTGTTCTGTTCCTTCCAAGCTCCCTGACAAATGCAAAAAAGATTTAAATGTATCAACGTATTCCCACTGTATCTGCTTATGGGCTGGTGGACCAGCATCTCAGGGACACCCTCGGAATTCAATTACTTTTAGAAGCTTCCATATTTTTTCCTATCATCTACTTTTTTGTCCTTTAATAATTATCTTTCTGCTAACTGTAGAAGCTTGACACAATGACTTTTACTTCCTAGATGAGCTTTATTACCAAGGCATGATGGATATGTATCGTAGTTTCACTCATGCCTTACCTTGTTATGGCCTGCTACGGCCATGCATGACCACTTTTAGTATATCCAAACTATTATTATCGCTATTTTTTTTTAAAAATTTCCAATTATTGGTTTTTTTCCGGCATAATTTCTCATGCACCCTTAGTACCTATTTCTTTGAAGGCTCTTATGGTTCAATTAACATATAGGCACTCTATGTATAAAACAAATCTGTCCTGAATAGCAACCACATTTTTGGCTTTTCAGGTTACTGTGGAGCAGTGCCCAAATGAGGTGTTCATACATCTTTCTGCTGCTAAATGCTGGGAATTAGTTAGAGAAAGAGTGAATCAAGAGATAAGGAAACAGCATAATGCGGGGCGAATGGACCTTCCCCCATTGCAGCCCCCTGGAAGTCTCGATGGCCTGGAAATGTTTGGATTCTCTTCTGCGGCAATCATTCAGGTGGGAAACCTCTCTTATCATGAAGGGCAGATCCCCTGCGGAGTTATTAGATGACAATCTTGGATTGGAGGTTACCCTTCAACTTTCATTGAACCTTAGTGGCTAAGGTGCAATCTGAATTTGACCTTTTGAAATGATTGAACTCTGGCTTCTGTGGCACAAGGTTTGCAATTTCTGAAAGAAGTGCAGCATACCTTGTGTTTGGATGTCCTATATGGCAGAGTTTGATGTTTTCATTTTCTTTTAAT